>NW_014555944.1:345317-392705 GCF_001313825.1 Dinoponera quadriceps
ACATATATATATATATATATATATGTCTAATTTTGACAGCTAGATCATCTATTGCGTGTGTTCATGAATCACTGTAAGTTCACTTTGTTGATTTTCTAATCGTGTTCTAACGTATGCAAGATAAAAACCGTCCTGTCACCGATCGTATATGCATAAGCTTGGAAATCGTGTAACTCGATTCAGGAAATGGCATTACGTACCTGAGGCAGTTTATACATCGAACATTCGACGTTGCGCTGGAAAAAGGATTCGATAATAATAATTAAAATTTGCTGAATATTTGCCGACCAAACATTTGATTACTACAACCAAATAATTTAGTTCTGTAAACTAAATATACAATATTTATACAATACGGAATTAAAGTCTATTGCAATAATCAAATATTTTGTCGGCAAATATTCACCAAACCTTAATACTTATTACCAGACCCTCTTTTCAGTGTATCGATTTATTCGTTTAGGGATCGTTTCCTCATAAATATCAAGCAAGGGCAACTGGCGCGTGCTCCGAATCACGTCGCTGCGAGAGAAACCTCGAGGACTTATCTCTCGGAAAATAACGTATGTCCATCTTCGGGACGGGCGTCATCTGCACGGTAACTCGTAGTAAAATGGTCGGAAAAATGCAAGAGCTGCCCATCATCTGTTGAAAAACTTGACCTAAACGCGTGCAATGGATGAGCAAGAGTAGTCGGTGCACGTGATCGCACCGTGATCGACGTTACCATTGGCGGAGGCGAGGAATTGAGACATGTGTGGCAAACGTGACCTTATCACCGTCGGCCTTTACGGTATACATGTGAAGGGGGAAACTGTCCGTTGGGCTTATCAGATCTCATTTCTACTATCAAACGCTTAAGAATCTGTTTTCTGCTTATCGCCAGATCCACAATTGGAATTAAGTGCCATTAGGCTCCGATTGAAATCTTAATAAATTTGTTGACGTTTGACGTAGAGAAGACACGCGGGAGATCGCCTAATGTTATGACAAAATCAAATTAGACGCTCGATCGCGCGTAACTCGTGTCGATTGCCGCGCTGATTCACGCGCGCACCTCGAGGTGCACGGAAATGTTATGAATTTTTCTTCAGGTTAGGTGATTCATTTGGCGGACGGTTTCTTTCTTTATCGGGCCACGTGTGCACAATGAATTGCTCTGTTTTCCAAACTACGTTTGTGTGTACACAGCGTTACTGCGCAGCAGGTTGGACTCGTCACGAACGACGGATTATCGGCTACTTGACGCCGATGGGACGCATCCGGTTCACAATTGCTACCACGTGCCGAACATGACTGCAAATTGCGATAACTTCGACTTTCGATCTCTGGTCATGCCCGGAGCTTGTGATTCGAAAGACCAATCCGGGAAAATCTGCGTGACACGCTAAAAAGCTCAGCCGGCCGCGCTGGGGACTTGTGCAATAATCTGCGCCGGCGACCGGGTTCAGGGAGACGCGATGAAAAGGAGGAAAATTATATGTACAGGAATAGAGTCGGGAATAGTGGAGGGGAAGTCCATCGACGCCGCAGGGAACAGCCGGATGTTGATGAAGAGCGAAATTCGTTCACCCCGGCCGCGCGCGAAAATATTTCTAATCCCGAGCGGCTGGTCTCCCTCGAAATTTTTATTATTATTATTACTCATCGAATAAGCGGGGAAAAAAATGTTTCCTTTGGAGTAAAAATACATAATTAGTTGCACTTGCTTGCATTATATATACGAAATTTAAAAAATTAT
This sequence comes from Dinoponera quadriceps, assembly GCF_001313825.1. NCBI lineage: Eukaryota > Metazoa > Arthropoda > Insecta > Hymenoptera > Formicidae > Dinoponera > Dinoponera quadriceps. Next base: position 347,059 of record NW_014555944.1, read on the forward strand.
AGTAATATCTGAATGAATAGTATTCAAGGAAAATAATTACAAGAGTATCGAGATAAGAGTCTGATCAGTTTAAGTTTGAAAGCATTATGAGATAAGAAAGAAACCGATATTACTCACACAGCACAAATAGATTTTGAGAATCCATGAGTATCGTAAAAGTATATCACGTATATTCTCAGAATATTCGAGATATATGCCGAATATTCTGAAAACATACTGAAAATATACGTAATATACTGAGAAATATCGTATTCTAAGCTTCTATATCCTAAGTATATCCCAAGAATATACGATATGATATATCATGAAAAATGTTATAAAGATATCCTCAGAATGTTATGTATACCTACAGTATATTCAGTATAAAAATAGCAGGGTTGGATGAAGTAACTTAAATTAGAAGTTAAAAATTAGTTATGCGAGATATATTTATTAATCTAACTTACCTATTCTTTTTTTAAATTATATATATATATATATATATATATAATTAAAAAAAAGAATTTTATATATATATATATAATTCTATTTTAATTTTAGTCAATTAATTTAATTTTAACTCAACTTTTAATTAATTAGCTTTTGTTTCGGTTATTTTTAACTTAACTAAATTAATTGTACAAGTCATTAATTTCTAACTTAACTTTAAAAAAGAAGTTAGTTTGCAACCTTGAAGAATAGTACATATAAGTGATATCGTGTGCTGTCTGAGTGTTGAATATAACATTGGCCAACATGCTCAAACGATTATTTACGCTGAATTTCTTACGCAACGTACAATGTCGCGAGATTGTAAATATGTAAATGGGCATTCCTTAAGTTCCTATTCAGGACGTTTAACTCAACAAACTCCAATAAATCCCATTTTAGCCCATTAAAAAAATGTGTTAATTATTTTGTATTATTCAGCAATTTATTTGTTACTTTTTTTAAACTGTTCTTTTAAATTGTCGAAAATAGCTTCAGGATTTGCTGATTCGGTGTCGAAATTTTCAACAATAGCGCAAATTTCCAACTCAATAACTCAAAAATTCGCCCCGTTGGCGGGACAAGTGCGCGTCTCCGCAATATTTTATGATAAATCGCCGCGCGAGAGAAGTAAGCAAAATTTCGAGACGCTCGATGTGTCAGCGGTTAAAATGCACCGTTCGATTCGAGTTATGCATCACCTGACCGCGAAACATCTTATTCGCTCTTCTTGCGCGTGCTTTTTAATACAAATTGCACGTTTGAGCACGGCCGAAGAAAAAACGATACATAAGTAAATAGTGTACAAGCGTGTACGCATCATAGCCTCTCGAATCTCCTAGGCGAAGAAAATATTATACGTAATACATTAAAGCTCATAATGCTGACCGCAGATTCCTTTCCTCGCCGTAACGTTTGATATTTCCATATCTTTTTCTTGTAGCTTTTGTCAGCTATTTCTTTCAGCTTTACTTACGCAATATGCCACACGCTGGGAAAAAGTTTTGCTCATATTCGAGAAAATAAATTATATTTATCGGCTCGTTGTATGGCAGGAAATTTCCAAGACCTCTGATTCTTGTTGCGTGGCTGCGCTCGGTGTCTGGGGAGCGACAAGTACACACAAGTCGGACTAATTGACAGAGGAAGGGAAGTCCGTCTTCGTGAGATATCGTTGCGTATGCAACTGTTTTGTCTACATGGTGTAACAACTCAACAAATCAGTCCGCTCAACCGGCATTGAAGAATACTTGATGCGTCACAGACGCGATATACGTACGGAGCATTAAAAGAGCCGAGACGATAAGTAAACGCAAGAAAATCGATGACTTGCTCTCTGATGAAATCTGCGCGTGTCCGCGAGGACATGGCAACCAGATCGTATTTTTGCGAGTGATAATGGTTCCATAACTTCGCGAAATCGTCCAAATATCGCCGCCTCTTCGTCTCTTCTCTTCGTCCATCTATCTGTTTGTCTCTATTTCTCTCCCCTTCTTTTTTTCTCTATCTCTGGCGCACGATCACACGTCCTTCGCGTGCGCCAACGAGCGAAATTTACGCGGAGGTCCTGCGAGAGGATCTCCTTGAGATTTTGCGGTCTTCGATCCCGGTGCAGTGGTCGTGCCTTTTATTTCGATTTTAAGGAAGGGTTTCATCCACCGGTCTTCCTAGTCCTTCTCAGGTATTCATATTACATCGGAAAGAGCGGCCGAGTGTTGCGTAAGAAACGGGACTCACCGAGGCTCCCAATCGTTCATGAAGAGGCCTCGCGATATATTCATATCCGGATACCCGATGTACTTTGTAACCGCTTTTTGTTTGTTATGATGCAACATTTCACGCGAAACACTAAGCTCCGACTCTACCGTTATGATATATTTAGACCCGTTACTTCCATTACACAATTTCGCAAATCTCGTTGGGTGATTTTGCGATCTCCGCTATCTAAGTATACACAGTAAGAAATTGTGTGTAAATAACGGCCCACTGAAATTTGGTGTTAACTTTAACATAAGAATTAAAGACACAAATATATGTTAAATTAATATATTCACATAAACACATTATTTTGTAACATATTCGTCTTGTTAAAGTAACACAAAAATCTTAGATTGTGATTTACATAAAGATTCTTTTACTATTGTACACGTGAAATATATGTCGGATCGCTTTTACCGGAAATGAAAATAAATTCGGCCGAGTTGATACGCTCTTCAAATCGTAGAGAAATACCGCTGGCGATACGTAGAACCTGTTTCCGTCATAAAGGTGTCATTCGATAATTACTTGTGGGCATTAATCAGGCTGTTCACGGGCGAACAGCCTCAGTGCCAGCGAACAATGTCAACATACTACGGTGGTACCCCACCGGGATATTACAGGACTCTTACTTTGTTAGCCTTCGTAAAACTGCAGCTCTCTCGATGTGTTATTTTCATTATTCCATCGTTAATTATGTCGTTAATTACGATAGATATTGGTAATAAGTCATTCCGTGTGATTTGATATCGATGATACCGATGCATATTCAACCTTGAAATAGCAAGGCCAACCAGCCGTTGAAATTTGACGACGTTAAACGAGTATGCCAGCTATGCAAAATTAACAGACGTATTCCATGGCGTTAAACGCCCGTCCGACACCTACAGACAACTGTAATTTATTCACCGTGAAATTTCATAATTGACAGTCTACATTGCACAAGCGATAATCGAAAATAATGAGAAACAGACGAATTTCCGCACGTCTGTTGGTTAACTTCCCAGGAAAAAATGATTATATATGAATTTTGTCTATATATATATATATAATCTTATATAGTTATATATCTTACATCTAAAAAATATTGTTATACGAATGTAATTGCAGTAAATACTTATGTTCATATGGCTGCCTGCGATGTAAACATTTAATTCAATCAAAATATTTCTCCCCCTTTTCACTCAACGATACTTTTATTTCGCGTAAACATATATAATTAAATATATAGCCATATAGAAACAAAATTCATATATAAATTATATATGATTATATATAATTATATATAATTTTATATGATTATATATAATCTCTTTTCCCCGGGTTTGCGTTACTAAAGATATTTCCTTGCCCTCCGTTATATTTATCCATAACTGTAAATATATCGTAACTATTAATCACGATAAAGTGAGTGAATATATAAAAATTTTAATTAACTATAATTGCCATTTTTTCGGCATTTACGTTATATATTTTTTATGCGTGCGTGCGTGGGGATGTGTAGGTTGTGAAAAAAATTAATTTACATACTGCTACGCATTCATTATCATATTGCTCATCTGAGGGCGAAATATCATTTGGACGAAATGAAAGTTTCAATCACTAATTAGGTATCGGTATCACATAAAAATCAAATTACACATATGTACTAATAAATTTACGTTTGCAAGCAACAGGTATTTTTTAATATTCTAGATATGCTGCTACGATTATAAATTCATATTTAAAATTTTTCGTTCATTACACATAATTATAAAATGACTGCGACACAGAGTTGCCAATTATAACATTTAGAAGAACCCTTTATAAACATAGAGAATAGGGGAAAACCGAACGCGGAAAGAAATGCCGATGAGTCAACAAAATGTCTAACAGCGGCGTAATTGGAATCTTCATGATTCAACGACACAAATATCATTCAAACTACTATATTACGTATCGTTTCAATAATTACACTAGTTTCAATAATATCACTATTGAATCAAGATTTGCTCGAATTACGCGTGGAATTGGAAATTCCGCTGATTCACCAGCATTTATATTTCTTTTACCGCGCATAGAGCGGCGCGTCTCGACTTGTACGGGATAATTCGAGTCGGCTTCAGCGCGTGGAAGTGGAGAAAAAGGGAGCAGCCACGCAGTGACGGCTTTTAATCATCCCGCTCCCGGGTACGTGCGTGCCGGGAGGCGCGTCTCAACGCATACGCGCCCGTGCACGCGTTTCCCACGTCGTCGATCCTTTTCCACATTCATGTCAGTCACGCGGGAAACATCCGCGTTCTCCCGCCAATTGGTTTCGCCCGTTGGGACCGACGTCGGCGGCCAATCCGGCGTTGGCTGCGACGGAACCTGCCGCACCGGTTGCCCCGGCGCACGTTCCGTGCGGCTGATCGCCTCTCCGTGGATTCACACCCGGCGGTGGAGGTGGATGACGGCCTGGTAGTCACTGCTCGCGACACCACAAAAGCCGGTTAGTCGCCGAACGAAGCATCGAGGCCGCACAGCACGCTCTCGCGCTCCGGCAGCACCAGCCGTTCCTCCAACAGTCACGCGTTGTACTTATTGATCGTGTCGCGGGGTCCGGGAGTCGACGAAGAATGGGCATATTTCGCGAATTCCCCATAGTCTTCAACCTCTATAAGAAGTACAGTTAGCTCGCGGCCATCTCGCCGCAATCTCGCCGAGAGGGGACCTGTGAATTTCCTCGTGAACCTGCGAACCTCCGAAGCGCCGATCGCCCGAACGAACACGCAGGTGAGCGCCGTGATTAGAACAGGTTTGTGTCAAGTCGTGCGACCTTGAGTCTCCAGATGATATAATATCCGCTTTTTTAGATTAGACGCGGAACGGCCGCACTAACGACCGCAAATTCGAGCGGGGTCAATCGAAAAGACCGTATCGTAGACAGGCGTTCGAATAGTTTCCGTTGTGCTTCTAAATTTAGCAGGGCGTGCTACGTCGCAGCGAACATCGACGCGTTCAGGGCTACGTGCGGAAAACACTCTGTCAATGCTGTTGCGCCATTCTGTCCTTGTTTTGCGTCCGACGAGCGGCGAAGATACGTCGGTAGTTACTTGAGTCTCGCGAGTGCGCGAAAGACGCTACGTTGCCCGCGAGACGGCTCGTCGAAAGTCCAAAATAAATTCTGGATTCCTCTCGTGTCTCGGCTGTTCATTTGACTGTTTATTATTATAACGTAACCGCTCCATTTGTGCGCATTTTGCTTCTCGGTGTGCGCGTTCAAGCGGCGGATATCGAGCTGCCGAGTTACTCGCTTAAATCCGTGCGCGCGAGTCGCCGAATTGCGGGCCAATCCGCGTGACGGCAGGATGACAACAGCGCTGCCAAAACGGAAAGCGGAAAAAGAACGGTGACAAATTTGCAAATTTTCGGGTTACGAATGATCGATTGTTCCTTCGTGGAATGTTTCGGTGTTAAAACGCAGAAATGAATCGACAAGTGTGTTTCAGCAAGCAACACTTCTTTATTGCTGACATTGTCTGAAGTTCAAATATTTACTCTCGTCGTTTTTAATCAGTTAATTAATTACACCGGTATCCGAGTCGCGCGAAGCGAAAGATTTTTCGTAGAAGAACCGCGCGTCATTGTGAATTCCAGTGCAGCCCGCCCAGGTGAGTTATCGATGGTCATGACACTTTTAATCTGCAACTAGCCGGAGATACGCGCGTGTTCGTCCAGCTTACTTCACGAGAATGCGAATGCAGTTGCCTTCTTGCGAAAAAAATTCCGTTGGCCGGGCCGAAAATCCAAAAAGTTCCGGTTTTCTCTTAGAGTCCGACTATTAGCGCAAATCGAATGCAGACATCGGACTTTTAAATAACGTTTTCGACTTTTTTCATCATTTATTTATTTCATGTAATTAATTACTTAAACGTAAGATTTTTGGCATTTCTTTACATCACGGCGGGACGGAATATTTCAGATTTCGAGAAACATCGAGCAAACAAGATACGTCGGGACGCACTTTCATATAAGCCCGATATTAAGGAGGTGGAGAAAAAAGAGGAAATGGAGTGAAAAATACGCGATTCGTGGGTGATTTAGGAACAAATAGGACTCATCGGAGTTCGGGGTTAAAGTTGATGCGGTTTCGTCAGACTCCCCCGACACGCACTCTCCGTGTAAAAAAATCCTACAAACTGCACGGCCTGCGCTTTTTCGCGATTGCAAAGCCACGTATTCAGCAGAAACTCTTGTGATCGGCGGATTAATCTCGGGGTCGACAGGGCTATCGGGGCTGTGACGCCTTTTTTCTTTACCACCGTAGCTTCGACACCGCGAAACGACGAAGATCTCTCAGTGCTGGCTGAAACGCTCGCTGGTGATCTTCGCGAAGGGTTCCCGCCGTGAACGATCGGTAATCGGCCGGGTTTCGATTGCGCTAAAAACACAACTCTTCCTCAGAATTTCACCCGGCTCCGATCTGCGATCGCGATCGAGCTACCTCTGATCGAAATATCTTGATTAATCATAGCCGTTGGATGCAGTTATTCACCGAACGTTCCTCTCTTCCAGGTGACATCCGGTGTCTCAGGAAGACCGCCCTCCCACAATCAGGCGGACGTGATTCACGTGAAGATCGCCCTCCGAACGCACTCCCTGAGGATCTTGCCAAGATGTCGCAGGTATCAGGAATCATGGAGGAGAAGGATGTGCTGAAGGGGAAGCCGACTCTCGTCAGACGAGTCTCCGATATGTTCAAGGGTGAGCAGGCCGCGATCTCAGTGTTATCAGAAGAGGTCCCTCGCCTTCTAAGTAAAATACATATTTTGGCCAACTAAAATATCACTCTCTCTCTCTCCTTCTCTCGACACGTTCTTATCGCGCGAATTACATATTCGCAGTATCTCATAACGAGACTATTTTCGGCATCCGATGATTTGCGAGCGACGATACTCGGCGCGCGCCTCCCATGCGGCGATTGTAACGTCAACCTGTTTTTTCCCCCTTCGATAGACGGGAGCTACAGCGGGCCGCCGATGCTGTTCCGCAACGCGTCGATGCGGAGGATCCGCCACTGCTGTCAGAATCTCAACCTGCTGCCGTACCTCCTCTACTCCTTCGACAACTCCAAGTCGCACCCGATCGCGCGCAAGGTGCACGTCCACCTCAGCCGCTTCCTCCGCAACATCGTCGTCAGCTTGCTCATCACGTACGAGAACCTGCGGCAAGAGGTGTTGCGGGGCTTCCTCGAGCAGAAGCGCAGCGAACAGCTGGAAACGATCCCCGGGGGCCAAGGAGTCGCCGACTGTTCCGCACCCAAGTTCGACAAGTTCGAGAGGCAGAAGAGCAGCAAGCCGCGGCACTCCCTCCTCCTGATCGTCGCCGTGTACCTGGTGCCGCTGCTGTTGGCCCTCCAGGTGATGTTCCTGTGCAACCTGACGATCCTCGGCAAGTACGCGCCGGGCTTCATCTTCCTGATCGTCGCGCTCCTCTTCCTCGGCGGCATCGGCCTCAAGATTCTCTTGCACGAGACCGCGCTCTGCAACATCGGCAAGTGCGAAAGGAAGAAACTCAAGTGATCGGCTTCCCTCGTCTCGCCGTCTCGGCCAGTCGCTTCGTCGTCCAGAGACAGTAGAAGAGCCGAGGTTTCCCGGATACCCGGGGTTTCCCGGATCGAGCTCTTCCCGTTCGCGTTCCCGTACACCACGAACTCCCCCACGGAACTTGCTACTCGCGCAGTCGCCGCATATGTTAACACACACATACATACAGACGTCGCGCATCGGTCAACAGTCTCTTCCATTTACCCTAACGTAGCTCTTCTAGATTCCCGCTCTCACGCGATGACGATCCCGGCCGCGGGTCTCGCGTATATCCGTGCACTGAGAGACGAAAATATCGATCAAATATGAGATATTCTTATTCGGTGAGTAACAACACTTTCACTTACATCTCAATACGTGCAATTTTTTTTTACGCTGAAAAAAACATATTTTCTTCCAAATGAAATAGAAGTGTAAGTTTCCTTCAAAATGTAGCTTTCTCACGAAGAGCAGTGTCCGTTTTACTTTAGTAGAGAGTATAGATTTAAGTAAATATGTTACTAATTACTCGCCGAATAAATATTTGTTATTTTGTAATTATTTCCTCTCTCTCTCTCTCTCTCTCAGTGTACACACTCTCTTTTCTTTTTCTACGTTGCGTCGAAAATCCGAGACAGCCGGCGCGACGTAGCGTCTCGTCGCAAAATACGTAACGTCATATAAAGAAGACTTAAGCATCTTCGGTAGACTTAAGTATCGCGAGTACACGTTTTTATGCGAAGCATAAACTGAATTCTTTCTCTTTCTCTCTCTCTCTTGAACGCGCGAAATCTCAGAGGGCACTTGAACTCCTCTTGTACTCTTAACGAAACGATACTATTAAAGCATCGCGTAGTACCTCGTCCTCTGCAGCATAAGACTGAGAATCGTTTTTAACGTACCTGTTTGTAAATAAAAGATAAAGAAAGCCAATGTGTTGTATAACGCGTGATAGGGGGGAGGGGGTGCTTTGTTTTCGAAGAGTCGAAATAAATTGCTCCGCGGAACGGCAGAGAGAAAGAGGAGGGGAGAGAAAGAGAGAAAGAGAGAGAGAGCTACGGATTCTACGTAGGAACTTGGTACGTCCATTGAAAGTTTAGTCTGATCTGTGATGGAGTGGGTACAAGTGATATGTATATCCCGCGGGCACTTGCGATACCACTTAATTACCGCGCGATAAGAGTATGTAACGTGTAGATATACGATTTCTAAAAATATACGCCCTCGGCGAGCATATATATTTACGAGCGAACGTTGGATATTTTCCCGTCCTCACGATGCGCAATCGTATCGACGTCGGATACGATTTTATCCGCGCGTGATCAAGATCGACGAAATGAAACTGGCACAGAGAACGGCCGCGAAGACGCGATGCAACGTCGTCGGCGCCGCGTCGTTTGAATACGCGCCGACTTTCGCGGCGTACGCTATCACGTGCGCCACGTAGTTCTGCTCGTGCACGCTGTGGAAAAGGTGGGCGTGCGGTCCTGCAAAAGAAGAATCGACCAGTTCAGAGCCGTTTTCCTTCCTTTCGGAAAGCCCTGTATTCTGTGACTTCTAACGACGGAATGGCCGAAAGATACACATAACAGGAGTAAAAACGATGAAATATTTGTTTACGCTCGTGACTGGCGCTGTCGATAAAAGTCAGGGGCCGAAGTGTCGATCACGAGCTTCCCGGCGCGCGCGAAGCCCTCTAATTTCCCACGATCTTACCCGGGGTGCTTAGTAATATCCAATCAGACAGAGTCGATACCTATAGCGTACACGGGAACGTCGCCGCCGGCATGGTAAGCCTCGTCCGTAATGATCGTGGCCTGTTGGCTGTAAGTGAAATCGCTGGTGTTCGATTTGGACGGATCGATCCTCACAGTTTCGCCGTTTTCCCCGACGGTGTAAGCGACGTTGTTCGGACCGCCTGTGCTGTAGGACAATGTCGTGTACGGTACATCATCGTGCTTGGATCTCTGAGCGATGCCTGAAACAGTCACGGATTAATCCGTAAGTCGACGGGTGACTTTTTCGAGGAACAAAGCAACTGCTATTTGTAGCTGAGATTATCCAGTGTTATCGACTTGCTACTTCGAAGAGTAAGTGGCGGAGGCAAGTTCCTGAAAGCGTCAGTGTCAGCGGAGGAAAACGAAACGGAGATACATTCCTTCGTTTATTTGTGTCTATGAGTCGATCCCCACGAGTCTATTTAAGGGTTAAGAAGATAAAGGCCCACCGAGAGCACAAATCTTACCCAGAATGGACGAGCCTCGAGCGCTGTAACCGTTAAAGCTCATTGAATGAGAGTGGTCGCTAGTGACGATAATAAGAGTGTGGTTGGTGTCAACCATTCGAAGAGTGGCGTTGACGGCGTCTGAGAATCGAACGGTCTCCAAAAGGGCTTGAGCGGCGTGACCTCGGTGATGTGCGAAGTCAATTAGTCCACCTTCGACCTGAAAGAGAGCGATTATGTATCTGCATTGGTTATCAATCGGAAGAGCGAAGAAAGCAGGTCCGCTACCATCAGGAAGTATCCTTCCGGGGACTTCTGAAGAACGCGCAAGGCTGCGACGGTCATCTCTTCCAGGCTGGGTTGCCCCTTAGGGCCGCGCTCGCGTTTCCAGTCCATCTCGATGTGCCCGTTGGCGAAGATCCCGAGCAGATAATCCACGTTATCGGTGTCAACGCGGGACAGCTCCTCGTTGTTTTCGACCACGCTGTAAGCCAGCATCCGGTCGGACTTGTCTCTCGTCCATTCATGGATGAGATCGCGACCGTCTCGCCGGTAGCAGGCCCAAGAATCCACCGGATCATGCTCGGCCGCGCTTACATTGGACTTTAACATCTGCCTGCCGCCGCCCATGATTACCTGGCGGAGAGTACGAAACGCGTGAGCCGTCTTGCGACAGTCGCTCGACGTGAAATGCTTCCTTCATTTAGGTGAAGCTTGGTTCACCGCCTACGTTCGCCCGGTAAATTAGTCGGTGCGTGCGCGCCCATTACACGGTGAACAATATACCCTCCCACGATAATTAAAATTACAGAACGTGTTTTGTAATTTTTTTCGCAAAATATAGATCGTAATCAGTAATATTTCGTTATCTTTGCAATTTTTATAAATGAATTGCTGCTTCCCGCCAAAACTTAGAGATGGCCTCCCTGCTTACCTCCACCCCCGGCTACGTCGCTACAACAAGCGCGATTTAGCTTCTAAAGACCCTTTCTATTTCTCCGTGGTCAGTCGCCGACTGAGCTTGTAAATATAAGTTTCTTATTATTTACTCGAATATTTTTCCCGGGCTCATCCTCCACCAATTGCCGGGCGATATCCTTGCAGCCGCTGGCGTTCCTCGGCATCTTCGACTCGCACTCCCACCGGCGATTCGCACAGTGCGCGTAAAGCGGCGCCGGAGTAGCGTGAGTGACTCGAGTGGTCGTCACGAAACCTGCACTTAATTACGTTATCGTTCATGAGACTTGCAGTTGTGTAAATATGTCGTTTTAGAAAGTCCGATAGTCCGCAGGTCTGTCTGATATCGAGGACGAAGCAAGAGTTCCTGTTCTATCTTCGTGTAAGACTCTCCAAGAAGCGTCATTATCAACATATGCGTCACCTCTTAGATAATCTTTGGATATCTTTTTATACACAGATCGTCGACAAAGGCGAAGAAACGGCGCGAAAAATATCCCGGTGAGATTATTAACGCAACAGAAACGCGTGCAGGTTTCCTTCGGCGCATTTCTTTGTTCGCCCAGTCGATTTATGTAACGTCGGACATTTCGACGTCGCTGGTTGCAACTCGAACTGACCTGTGGCTTTGCCGGCTGCTTGGGCCCATGTTATGAACGAATCGACATGATAATTCGGGTTCAAGCTCGCCTCGCAATCTCCCAATTGCACGTGCGCGTCCACACCGACGACCTCGTAATTTGTTTTGACTCCACCGAAGAGCGCGGTGGCGGTGGACGCCGAGTCCGGCACTTGTTTGTTCGTGTTATACGTCTGCATTGTGTGATCAACAATATATTCGATCTAGTTCGACATTACTGTTGGCGCTTTCGAGATGATTTTCGAGGAGCTACGCTTACTTCCTTCCTCTTGCCTCCTCCGCTCGCTCGACGAGCCAAGCGGCTGAGTTGAAGAGGCAAGGAAAAGAAGGTAGCTCTCGAAAATTGTCTCGAAAGCGCAACTCCCAGCACTGATTTATATAATTTGTCATTTGAAATACGCTCAATAAAAAAGAAAAAAGAAAAAACGAGACGCGTTGTATAAAACACAAGTCGCCTCTAATATAAAAATCCGGACGTGTCGACCTTCAGGATCCCGGTATGGGGAAAATGTTCCCATGCTAGTTGACTGGTTTCGCCGGCGCGATAAATTCTACTGGCTGTTATGGTATCCAGACTCATCCCGTCGCCCAAGAAAAGGATCACATTTTTCGCTTTCTTCATGTTCCAGCGATACGAGAGAGACTCCGCGAGTTCTTTGTCGGCCAAGTCGTGCCAATGTTGACTGTCTGCGCCAAAAGCCACAAGACGACACATTCAATCCTCTCTTACCATACTTGACAGGTATTATTCGCGCAAACATGTCGATCGATTAAGCGAGCGAGTTTTTGTCCACCGGAGTGAGTAAAGCTGAATTCTTCGGAACCGTCACGAATGGGAACGAGATTTAGCTGTTGCGAATCTCGTCGTCGATAAGGAAGCGCGCTTCGCGCGGCCCGCGCGCGTTTGGATAACATTAATCTCTCGTGGCCTTGAACTACACATCGCGATAGCGTATCATGATGTTTCGCGAACAGTGAGGATCCAATGAATCGTTAGTGAAACATAACACGCGAATGCGGGACGATTATACAATGACTCGTGCTCAAATACCTTCTATCGCAGCCGAGCCCAGAAACCCGTAGAGGCACATGGCGAAGTAGAGGACGGGACGCTTCATCTTCTTGTTAGTCTTACACTTTAAACTCGTTGAGGAAATATCCGTCAAATATATCGACGCATATAAACGAGGGCACATACAAACTTGCATCGGATCGAAAGCCGGCCTTCGCGTCCTCTGCTGAGACGCAACGGGAATCCTGCAGAGAAGATTATGTATCAAACGATAACGGAGATCTCTGCAACTCTCGAGTCGTCAGCCGAAATGCGCGTCAGTCGAGATCACGAGGAGAGGAAGTCTCACCGTCTAAGATGATGTTGGAGCGACGGCCGAACTTGAACGGGGAAGCGCCCTCGTTGAAGCGATACTCGAAATGTCGATAAATTCGTGACATTGTAAATGCGATATGGGAGCAAGTGTGTTAAGTAAACATGCGAGATACGGGAAAGTGTGATGGAGCGAGTGAATAATACAAGAGAGAAAAAGAGAGTTATACACTACTACTGCTCTACTTACCATCCTGCATTTATACCGCGCGCGTGCAAATACATAAAATTCGTTCTACCACGCTCCGGTGAAAAAATGTTCCATATATAATCATATATAAATATACAAGATTATGTATAATTATATTAAATTATGCATAAAATTTGTCTATGCATAATCACTTAATACTAATCACACATAATTATGTATGATTAGATACGATTGGATATAACTGATATTAAATAATTATGCATGGACAAAAACTTCATACATAATTTAATTTAATTATGCATGGTTATACATATTTATACATGATTATGAATGAAATATTTTTGAAGGGGACACTTTCTCATTAGACTCACAGTTTTAGTTTGGTTGATGCACCGTTGTACCTTAAATTAATCCAAAGTACAATTATTTTGTACAGACGAACTGTATGTACAACTTTTATATTAAGCAAAAGTTTCCATGACTTGATCAGTTGTACGCATTTAACAATGCGACACTATGCAGACTTCTTGAATCTTTTTCTATTCTCAGTCTCCCGTTTGTCATTCCGCGCTTTGCAAGTATATTTTACGCGTATAAAACGATTTAAATTTTGTAAAGCCACTTCGGAGAACGATGGAACCTGTAATGTCGGTAATCACCAATCACTCCAACATCACTTGAAATCGACGTATGGTAATTTAGCAAGCGATCAATACACCGTGCAATCGCATCCGGTCTTGGAGGGGAGATGCGCGAATGAGGGAAAATGAGAAAAATAATTCTGATTCAGCTAACATTCATCGTAACGTTTTATTTGATTTGTTGTTTATATCCATTATCTGTGTTCTTACAGATCGCAACACATCGCGTAATATAATCTTTTATAAGTTTCGCTCTCTCTCTCTCTCTCTCTCTCTCTCTCTCTCTCTCCCTGTCTCTCTCCCTTTCCCTCTTCGCCTGTTAGTCTTTGAACAAAACTACTAAAAATAGACTCGATAAAATCAACCGCTCAAGCCTTTTCATATTTTCTCGCGTTTCATTTTAATCGAACGCGAGTCGATGAGATCCGAGATGCAGTCGAAGAGTACACATACACTTGAGAAGAGAATAGAGGGCGCGACGCCCAGAAAATTTCTAAAAAGCTCGCAATAGATGAGAAACGGAAAAGCTATTCGTCGTTCAGCTGTTCAGCGCTCGCCCGCTATATGAACGTTTCGTCCACCGACGGTATCGTCGTCGTCATTCGATGAGCTTCGCGCACAACGAGATCAACGAGTGTCCGTCCGTCCGTCCGAGCGAACGTCGCTCAAGGTGCGTGAGGAATTATTTTTATATTACTCCGCGCCGGGGATGCCCTTGGCACGATTGGCCACGGACAATTTTGATTGAACGCAACTCGCGCACCTTGACACTCGGCTTCCCGGATCGAGACGGCGTCTCGTTTCGCTTCCCGGTAAATACGGTAGGTAGGTAAGAAGGCAGGCGGGTAAGTAGGTAGTTCCGTGAGAAAGAAAAGCGCGGGAAATTTCGGAAGAGAAATGAAACGGCACCATGCCGGCTCTCGAAACGGAAGGCAACGCATAGCGTCTAATCTCAGTTGACGCAAAAAGTTCTCGATATCGCCTGTCGAAAGGTAGAACGTTGGGATTTCATTAAGTCGTTACGCGAGCATTACGCTGAAACTCGAGTCGACACTCGGGCCTCGTCCTTCCTGCGGGACGAGGATCGCCGTGCCGATGTCGATCTAATTATAAACTGTGTCTACAAATTCTGTCTCTCTTATATAGATGTATATATATATATATGTATATATATAATAAAGTACAATAAAGTCGTTCTTTCGTTACGTCTAACCGTGATATACGCGTTTCGTATTTCTCACAGACGAGATACGATCGTCTCCCCTCTTCGTCCCTCACGCACACCTCTTTTCCTTTATCCTCCTTAGATCGAAGATTATTGCCAACGATTACGTTATTTCCTCCTCTTCACGTGTTTCCCTTTGCCTCCCCGTTATCGACCGTCAACACTTGCGATGAGATCAAATGTGACCTCGGCGCACGTGTATCGCATTAAACATCAGTTCGGAAATTCGCGACTTGCCTTGAGCCTCGGTTTCTTTCTACGTACGATTCGTGATTTCACGCGTACGGCCGCACCTTCCCGAACGCCGTCGAGTCGAGTCGAGCGATGAAAACTCGAGTCGACGTTGCTTTAACGCAAAGAATAGCGCGATTATTCACTCATTAGGTCAAGTTGATCTCATGGCAGTATATGGGGAAAACGTTATAATAAAATATTGTGGTAAAAATTATCGTAAAATTTTGCAACGGACCATGCTGGAATCATGATTGAAATTATGACCGAAATTATGATACGTGTCGTAATCTTTAGTGATGCAACCTTTAATGATATCGTGTGTGCACATCATTAAAAATTACGATACACGTAAATAATGTATCATGCGTATACGTTACTAAAGACTATAATACATGTAATAATTACGAGAATAATTCCAGTATAATCCAGCGTTACAAACTTGTGTAATATTTACTATTAGGCGTTTCGGTTAGTTTTGAGGGTTGACATTAGATGCATTATTGGATGAAGATTCAACTTAAACGCTCAAAGAACTTGCAGAACAGCTGGATATTGGTCAAATCACCGTGTACGATCGTTTAAAAGCCATGGAAACGATCCAGAAGGAGGGGAAATGGATTCCACATGAGTTGTCCGGGTTGGCGAAATCCGAAATCGTAATAACACTTGCGTTTCACTGCTTTCAAGCCATAAAAACACGGTTTCTGTATAAAGTTGTAACTGACAACGAAAAGTGCATATATTTCGATAATGTTAACGAAAGAAATCATGGGTGAATTCAGGATAATCATCAACATCGACGCCAAAACGCAATATTCATGGAAACAAGATTATACTCTGTATTTGGTGGGATTATGAAGGTGTTATGTATTATGAGTTGTTAAAACCAGATGAAGCGGTTACAGTTGATCGCTATTCATAACAATTACACAAATTAAAGCAAGCATTGGATAACATACGATTTCCAACCGTGAATAAAAGATGTAAGGTGATTCTTTCGCACAATGCCAGGCCACGTGTCGCTAAGTCCGTGAAAGACAAATGATTGGCTGAGAAGTCTCACCTCAATCAGCGTATTTTTCAGACATTATCTCATTATTACTTGTTCCGATTGATGTAACATACGCTTCAAAATACACATTTTCGAAACTTTGAGGAGACCGAAAAATTCACCGACGAATGAATTGCTTAGAAAGAAAAGACTTTTTTCTACCAAAAGTGGGATCCACTTATTTCCAGAAAGATGGGAAAAGTCTGTGCCAAGCGGTGAAAAAATATTTTGATCGAAATACAATGTATCGTTATTGTTTTTGCTTCTTTTTTTTAATAAATGCGTTTTTGAGCCAAAAAACCCTTAAAATTAACCGAGACCCCTGATATAATATTATCTTCTTGTACAATCGCGCTAGTATTCCTCGGACTCAACCACGACTACGGTTGAGGGTGCGTCGCGCGGGAGGATCGGCAAGTCGGTCACGTCGAGGAGTTCCGCGGCCTCGCGAGAGGTCCGTCCCAACGAGACTCTCGCGAATGTTTCGCTCCGCGCTTTTATCCCGATGCGATCTTGTCACGGACATAGACATTTCCCGTTGGCGTGACTTTGAGAAATCGAATTGGGTCGATTTTTAGCGCGCGCGCGAAGCTCGGCCGCCGTCGTCGTACCTGCGTATGCACGACGGTGCAAACGGTTCGCCACGGCCGTCGTTTCGTCCGCGAACTTCACAACATCCGCGCGTGTACACGGTGCGCTCGATAAAATTGACTTGACGACGGTGGCGAAAGAAGACGTCCGCCGTCGCACTCTTTTTCGCAGCGCCGCGCCTCTTCCGCGCCATCATAATAGGTCTGTTCTCTGCAGCTGGACTGGCTGCGTGGCCATTTGCCACTGCTTCCATTTTCCTCTTTTTCTACACAAAGTCACAGCTATATATCTGCTTCTTTTTAAGTCCCTTTTTAAGAAAGTGTGACCACCAGATCAGCGACAAAGAACAGGTCCCATGTGACCGCGCTCACAGCTCCTCCTCCGCCCTCGCCGGGATTACGAGAAAGTCTCGCCCTCGTGTACAAGTATGAGCCGTGGAGAGGAAGATCTCCTAGATCCTAAAATGCTGAATGATTTTCTTTTCGCGACGACAGGTCCTCGAGACACTCTGTACTCTCCGGTTTGAAGATATCCCGGTACCTTCTCTGAGCAGAGACTCCGCCGAGTCCTCGGGAGATTTTCTCAGTCTCTCGAATCATTTCGTCAACACGGGGGGAATTTCAGTCGAATTTCATTGGACACTGTCTCTCTCTTTCTCTTTGTTCTCGCGACTCTTCTCACACTCGGCTCGGGAGTGTCTTCATTTTCTCATCTCGAGCTGTCTACAGGGCCGGTCGAGGACCCGCAACAATCGTGCGCTTATTTTGATTATCGAGTATGCTGTGCGAGTCGCGCGGGCTCGTCACAATTGGGATCGATGCAACGGGCGTAATAATTGACGGTTAACGTTACACGCTAATTCGTAGCGTCGTCGGATTAACCTCATTGTCGCTCCTGATTGTATCGTACAATTACTTTACTCCGCCGGCGCTCATATCGCGCGCGCGCGTGAGAGAGAGAGGCGAAAATTGGGTCGCCTCAGAGCGGTGCAATGCGGCCCAAACGAGGACGCTAATTAAAATCGACTAATTACTACTGATATGTGCGCGATCGCTTTTAAGAGCCATTCAATAATTACGTCGTGCGAAATTGAGATATTTTATACTTCCCTTCTTCTCGTCACATTTCGTCACAAAATATTTATTCCCTTCCAATATCACATGACACGTGGAATTATCCTTCCCCCTCCCTCCATCCCCGACACATGTGTGTAACAATTATTAAACTGCACGTTATATCTTTTTTAAGATATAAATAATTTTTATGCGTAATATCAAATTACTTTATTTTATAATTTTAATTAGTGAAACTTGTGATGTTTTAAAAGGATAGATATTCGAAAGTGAGCACAAAACCATGTAAAAATATAAAAATTTCAACCGAATGCAATCAAATGTGTCACGAATGTAAACAAAGTGAGTAGCCACACGCATCCATATTTACAAGTTATGCCACCTAATATGATGTTCTATGGACCTTTACACGCCCTCCCTGTCATCACAGGCCGTCACGCGAGCTGATAGACCCATCCTCCCTCCCCTCATGATGTAATTATTGAATGGCTCTTTTAACATACAATTAAAATCGTCGTCCAATTCTTTTCGAATATCGCCGCCATCGTCGTTCCTCGGCAGCGCTGATTCCTGCTCTTGTCACGTCTACATGATTTTTAGATCGGCGAACCACAACGGTGTAATTTGATTCGCTGAGCAGCGCGATAAAAACGATCACACAGAAACTTGTAATAAATTACATAATAATAATATCCCGTATCGATATTTATATCGCGTCGATCAAAAGCTTTAGTTCGATCGTTGAGTCATATACGGCTTTTCGTGGCTTTGTAATTTTACCGCACTTAACATTAAACCTAAAGGAAAAATTAATTCACCAATCAAGTTCATCACCGTCCTTACTTATTATCCTTCGCCAGCAATCTGGCTCAGCAGAACATTTAACGTCATCCGTTAAAAATCAAATTTCTTTAACTGATGTAATAATTATAACACACATTTCTTAAATCAACCAAACTTTTTCTCAGAGATAAAAATCTACGCACGCACACAGGTATGGTTCGCGATTCACAGCTCTATTGTATTTTTGAGTGACACGTTCTCACGCGGAGTGAGTCGACTGATTGGATCGACTTATTAAAAGACTGTTTTACATTTGAGACTTTTTTCGTCGTTCGCGTTGAAAACTGTGCATCGAGCTCGATCCCACGAGAAGGTGAACAACCAAGGAATAAGAAATGGTATTTGAGACTTTCTCACCCGTCCCGCTATCGTAACGTGACAGCTCGTAACAGCTCGTGGCTCCCGAAAGTTTTCACGTGCCTCACGCTCTCTCTCTATCGGTTTACAAAAGAAGTATTGTCATTATTATTAAACCGTCAATGCTACTGAAACGCCGGCAAAAAGTAACGTTGAATATCCCGTCGACGAGAGATCGTCCACCCGGACCGATAGGGATCCTCGGTGTCGCCTCCTCCCGCACTCATCGATCCTTTTGATATCGAGACTTGCAGTTAATCTGGACATATGCAGATTTCGTAAAAAAATTGCTTTTGATTTTCGGCTGCTTTTTACGGGAGACTCGCAAGGCGATAGACAATCGAGAATCGAAGAATCATTTGCGCGCATCGTACGCGCGTATACATGCGTGCGCCTTGACGGCCCACACATACACACGCGCGCACACACAGGGGGTTTTTTCGTCGTTTAAAGTTAAAGCTATCAGCGCGTAACTCTCATGTAACTTTGCGTTTTTTTTTCTTATTTTTTGTTTTTCTTTAAATCCATCACGAGGAATCTACTGAACGTCGTAGAGTATAGCGATTCATAATTAATTGCTTGATTCGTTAGTAGTAGTAGCAGTAGTAGTAGTAGTAGTAGTAATAATAGTAGTAGTAGTCGCTCGTGGATTGCCGAGCGAGAGAAAGGGTCGAACCGAAGGTAATCGATAACAAGAGTTTCTTCTACGAGCCTACGAATTCACGAATAGTAACGAGACACGCGCTGCGTTTCAAAATTCGGCTCTGTCTCTCTCTTTCTCTCTCTCTCTCTCTCTATTTATATATATATATAATATGTGTATATATATATTTTTATAAATGTATATTGTACTATATATATATATATATATATATATATATAAGACTATCTCGTTATTAAGTATACCCTCTCGCGTTTTAACAAATCGATCTTATTAGGCTATCCTCGTACGCGACGTACGACTTTGCTCGCGGCACGAAAGTCCTTCACGCTCGCTCGTGAAATCCTCTGTGGGTGTATTTACAACGTACGATAGGTGTGGGAGTATCTAACGCGGAGTGCGACACAGGGGCGGCGGGGTAACACGCTCGCTTCGTCCTCTTCGTTTTATTTTCTTCCCTGATTCGGCGAAAAAATCTCCAAGGGCAGGAGAAAGTCGCCAATCCCGCCTCAGATTTCCGCGTTAAATCACTCTGCGGTCTCTCTCTCTCTCTCTCTCTCTTTAACGCGATTGACAAATTATATGTTTCACCTCGCGAGCGTCCTGCCCCGCGTGCGATTCTCCTCTGAGCTTTAAATGAGATGCGTCGGGGTGGGTGATAAGGATGAGATGAAAGGACCGAGTCGGGTGTTTTCCTTCCGATGTCGTGGGCGAGGACACGATGATGGCTAGTTTAAATTGACTGGAGGAACGGGATTATCGATTACCTCGAATTGGCGGTCGGCGAATTAAACGTCGCGCGATGAAGATGCTCGGGTCGCGCGGGTGAATCGGGTCGAGTATGTTCCGCGATGGATTCCCGTGTATAACCGATAGAGATCACGTTTGCGCGTCGATTTGATTAATCCTAACGTGTGTACGTATGAGTGAATGGTTGCCAGGTTGAACCGAGTAAAAATCTCACGGCAGAGTGACACGAGTGAGTCCCCCACGTCGACACAGAGGCAGAAGACGAGAGGATGGTTCGGTGGGATGGGGGAGGGAAGGGAAAGAAAAATCGCGACGACATGGGGCGAGGGGGATGTACGGTCGAAATAATTCGTTTCGGATTCTAGATTACAGCGCTACTACGCTCGAGTTGTCCTATCGATATAGTATTAGTCCGCGATAACTCGATATGACGGGTTACTAAGTTTGGCCGCTTCTAGATTTTTTCTTAGGTATACTGTTCTCCCCTCACCGTCCTCTCTCAAGCCTACGGTCTGAGGAAGACGACGGTCGCTTGGCTCGGGACGAGTTACAGGGCTGTGTCGCCTCTTGTCTCGGAACTCGATCTGCTCAGGCCGCGGAAACAAACCACGAAAAAACACACGGCGCCCGTCGGACTTCCCAGCGACGACAGCGATCATCGTCGTAATCACGCGGCACGTTCGCTTCTTCGGAAAACCGCCCTCGCGCTAGGCCATTTTTTATTAGTCGATAGCTAGCAGCTGGAATTTTTTCAAGAGGCCTTCGAACGAACACTTTCCCTCTCTCTCCGCGGTGCCCCGCGAATCTCGCGAACGGTGGACACGTGTAACGGCCGAAAAAGGGAGTACCGAATTTCAAAAAGTGGTGCAAAATCCCGAAAAGCCACAATCCCGAGAACTAACTACCGCGACAAGTTCTCAAAATATTACTTCAACAAAATACCGAAAGCACAGAATTATCCCGAAAAACTGAATCCGGGACTATCTTGTGAAGTATTGGACTCGTTTATATCTTTGCGAGATAATATCATTTTCTTCCAATACTTAGGGAGATTGTGCCGATAATCAGTTTTCGGGATTGTAATTTTCCGGGACAATTACGCGCTTTCTATTATTTCAAGGAAAGTTCTATTTCGGGAGATTGCCCCGGTAATCAGTTTCTGAGATATTGTCCCATTTCTCAGATTTCGGGATTTTGATTTATCGGAGTTACGCATGCCCACCACCGCGGTGATCTCCTGAAATATAATTTTCCCGAAATATTGAAAGTATGCAATTGTCCCGAAAAGTCGCAATCCTGAAAACTGAATACCGGGACGATCTTCCGAAATACTGGAAATATAAAACGTTATGTTTATAACTTCACGGGGCAATTTCATGCTTTCGATATTTCGGGAGATTGTTCCGGTATTCAGTTTAACGGGACTGCGACTCGTCGGGACAATTGCATGCTCTCGATACTTCGGGGGAATTTTATTTCGGGAAATCGTTCCGGTATTCAATTTTCAGAATATTGTCCCACCTGTCAAGCTTCGGGATTCCGATTTTTCGGAATTATACACGTCCACCCCGCGAACTCGTCATTCGTAACTCGTCCCGCGTGCCGTCGATCTTCTCGCGTGGCTACAGGACACCGGAAGTCGGCCTCAACCGCGTCGCCATGGACCTTTCGGTACTCCTGTGCCACGCGAATCGAACCCTTGACACCCATCTCGACAGTTTTGCACGATCAGATCCCTACTTGTCGTCCCTGAGGAGGGCTTCCTCGGCTTCCTTCCGCCGCGCCTTCGCCTCTTTCTTCGCGCGCTTCTTCTCCTCCTTCGCCAGCTTCTTCGCTTCCTTCTGCCTGGTCTTCTCCGCCTTCTCCTCCTCTTTCTGCCGCGCCTTCTCCGCCTTCTCGCGCTCCTTCTCCCGCTCCTTCTCCTTCTTCGACTTCTGCACTTCCTGGACCACCGACATCTTCGGCGCCGAGGCCGGCCTCTTTGACGCGGCGCGGCCGCACGACGACGCCGATGACGAGGACGTCGACGTGCTGACGACGCCCGGCGTGCCCCGCGGACTCGGCGACGATTCCAGCTGCGTCACGATCTTTTGAGCGCATCTGCGAACCCGTCGATAACAATGTTACACGAGCTCGCGAAAATATCTATGTTCGTCGGGGCCGATCGTCTAAGTCGCTACCTGATTCGGGTGGACGCCTTGCCGGCGCGGTAGTCCCTCTGGAACTCTTTGATCGGCGGCAATCGACGCTCCCGATTTTCCCGCATCACCTCTTCCTCCTCGCTCACCTGCTGAACGGGATCCTGGTACTCCTGTTAATTTCGACAAACAATCGTACGTGCATATCGTCTATCCGGCACGGAGGGCCGTTGTCAGCGCGTCAAACGACACACGAGTCGCGTCTACGCGATCGACGACGACGCGCCCCGGAAATCTACGCCCATGTAGGAATCGTATAGGTGAGACCGGGTCCCGTTGTCACACTCTTTATTTCTTGCGGTCTTGCATTTTATTCAAATTAGTGGGATATTACAATGTAATATATAAAGCTGACTTGAAAAATTGTATATATATCGATGTATTGCGTTATATTAATAAAGAAACATAAATGATTTCTTCTATAGAAACTTAAGTGCGTCATGAAATTAATTGGATTTGCTTGGAACAACATTCGGCGATCAGTACGCGTGCTTAGACGCGCGTACTTAAGGAATGCCACAGCGTGACAGTCTCGGTATTGTATCCCGGTATTGCAAATTGATCATTTCTGGCACTTGGCAGCCCTGGGAGTCGGTATAGCCGGCTCATTGCTAGCATCCCGGCGTCGCACCGGTATCAAATCGCATCATAGTAGCACTAAAAATCTCAAAGAAGAAAAGTACCGACCACCAGTGCCTCGCCAGCAATTACTTCCTATTTGGGCCGGTATTCTACACACCAACGGACAAATCGCTAACCTGAATCCGCATTTTCATCGACTGCGTCTGGGAACGCCTAAGCGTGGCGCCTGTGGGCTGCCGTACCCTCGTAGGTTTGCCGAGCGTGGAACTTCCGGTGCTATTCGCGGACGAGGAAGTCGCCGAAGAGACGGAAGACACTCCTGCGCGAGCGAATTGGATTCAGAGAATGCGGCCGATTCGGGGGAGGGGAGGCATTTCTCGGCTTTGCCGGTAAGGAGTAAAAAACGGATCATCCGCGAGAACGACGATTCGCTGGCTACGAACCAGATATGGAGGACGAACCGCTGGCCATCGAGTACAGGGAGGCAGAGGCTGGCACGCTTCCGGGTCCCCATCTGCCGCCGGGCCCGGACACGCCGGCGGTGACGCTTGTGCCCATGTTGTACTCCGACGCGCTTTGCGGCAGCACCCAGGATTTACCCGACATCGAATACTATAAGCCAAAACAGTCTCACAGTGCACAATCGAGCCGCGAAATCTCCGAGCGAAACATATCTGGAACGTTTACGACGTTATTGCCGTGTGAAACATTCACGCCGAAACGAACTCCGGCGGCTAATTAACATTATTACGGCGAATTCATCAGTGTAAACGGTGCTCCCCTTGTTTCCTGTGCTCGCGTGCGATGCAATGTTATATTTAACGAAGTGATAACGAGCCCTCTTTTGGGATTAATTATTTACCGAACGCGATCGATCGCGCAAGGTGGCGACCGAGCCGGCCCGCTCGCAGAGAGCGAGCGCGATATTTCCAGCAGTTTCGATTGGTAAAAATTGTCTTTGAGTGCCAGCGGGTGTGTGCATCGCGTGTGTACGCGGTAACCGAATTGGGATTGCAAAGGCGCCGACGGCTTTGTGAATTCGCTCCAATTAGCAGCGCGATTTTCGTCAATGTCGCGCGCTCACACCGGCGGAAACGAAACTAAATATACGAAACTGAAATTCATGCGGATGCTCGACGAGACGACGGGAATCGATAAAAAATGAATCTCACGACGGTGAGCTTCGGTCGCGAAAAATAAAAGAGGAAGTATAAACGCGGGAGAGGGGGAGGTAATTGACGGGCGTGAGCGTCCGCTCAAAAGTGAAAAGGTCCTCCCCTTGCGATGAAATACGCGTTCAGATCGTTACTTACGTCACGCGGAATGAGAGTCTGCTTCAGACGGAGGATCTTCGCTCTGCATATGACGCATCTCAGCGGTAAGAGCCTCTGAGAGACCGCCATTTGTATCGTTTTGACGAAGCAGCGTCTGCAAAAACCGCCGGTCACGAGAGCTTAACTACTTTCATCGAGCTTCCGTGAATGAAAGAAACGACTTCTTTTAACGTGAAGCCGAACGAGTTAAGCGCGTCTCGGCGTTTGCGACACGCCGACGTGCAGGGGATAATTATTAATTGTTAATCCCGGGTTTTCCGCATGGAGAAAGACAAATCAATTACAAGGCTTCGTGAAATGCAAAAATTGTTAGTACAAGGCCATTAAGAGCCCAGCATAATACTTATATAGTGCCATAAAAATCACTAGATAAGTATACAAGATATGTACGTTTATTTCTAAACGCAGATCCGTCAGATTCACTGTTAGATTGTAATTATTATTGACGATATAGCTTGCAATTAGTTCTCAATTAGTTTGCGAAAAATCAATGTATACATAGTTATCTTTCACTTCTCACGGCGCTACAAAGAAAAAGTGCGGAGCACCGTCGGCAGAAAGTTGCCGCGAGGAAAAACGGGCAAGTACGCCCGAAATACTTTTTACCTACCTGCATACCACCCGATGCCCGCATGGCGCCGTTTGCATCGTCGCCCTCGCGTTTACGCATATGACGCACTGAAAAAATAACGAAGCAGTCGTCGGACGCGGTCTACAATATTGAACAGAGCTTGATTGGCAATCGCACGGACGATGCCGAATATTGACTAGACGGGAAGGGATCGACAAAAAGTGAAAAAGAGAAAAACGGGGAAACAGGCAGACAGGTACAGAAAAAGAGGGAGACAGAGAGAGAGGAGAGAGAGAGAGAGAGAGCTTGCGACCGTGGTAGCTTTTGTATTCGACATTGGTCGCGTTTTCTTTCTATTTGTGTATTACATTTATATATTTGCACATGTGAACGTGATTAGAATCCAGACAACACATCGTTGTTGTCCATAGGATCGGGACAGCCGCTATTGCTACGCCGGCGTAACGTAATTAGGCGTCGCTTTAATCGAAATATTAATAGCTCGTCGAGGGTGGACGAACACGTCAGGAGTCGAAGGGTTGCGACCGCCACTTTGTCATCGTCGTTAATCGACTTTTGCGACCGATTGGCCGGCCAATTCATTCGGAAATTGCGACTCTTCCGGATGGACGGTCGTCGTATTTTGCGCGATATAGGAGGCTCTTCCGTTAGCGTAGTTCACTTTATCGCGCGACCCGCGCGCCTAATCGAGAGAGTGTCGGCTTAACCAATCGAGAAGATACACGCGGCATTTCTCTGACGTAATACAGAGATGCGATCGTACGTACCACCGGAACTACGGCCGAGCCGTAGGAGAAGAAGGGCGCACGTTTCATTCATTCATCTCCGATATCTCGTGATTTTCATACTTCCCCCATTCTTTCTCGCATCTTTCATATTGGCCGTGCGTGGAAATTTAAGCGAGGACAATTTTCCGAATTCCCGCGGAGAAAATTCCACCTGAATGCGCATTAGTCGCGAACGCGCGTAATATTCATCAAGCTCCATTCGCCGACTAATTTCCGACCCGTGCTTTTACGTAGGCACGGGGATTGTTCTCCGCTCGCGGTTCAGCGCGCGACCGGCTGAAAGAATACTTCGTCTCGTTTCGCCGTTTTGTTCTCTCGCTGTGCGGCGCGCCTTCCCGCCGAGGGACAGAAGAAATTTCATTCGCTCGCCAATCACCGGGCCCGCGGCGAACTTACGAATTATGTCTGATTGTCCGTCGCGAAATGAGCAGGGCACAACAGGATTAACCTTAAGGAAGAACCTTAAAGAGGAAAGTGTAGGTCTAAGGGGAAGAGAGACAGCGAGCGTGTCGAATGCCAATCCAAGCGGGAATAGCTTCTCTCGACGAGCCGAATCGGCGACAGCCTCGAACGCTCGCGAGAAAGGGAAATTTTTCGTCGCTGAGAGAACTTTATTTCGCGACGAATTATTATTTCTCTCTCTCTCTCTCTCTCTCTCTTTCTCTGCATAGTAAACAATATCTTATTAAAAACGGTCCAGTGAAATTTATGTTAGCTTTAATAAAGTAACAAAAACTCCAGTGGTTTTTAACATACAATTTTTTACTATGTATACACATATGTTGTTTAAAAGTTCGAAAACGGCGAATTATCTCCGAAGTGACTAGTTTTATTGAAAAATGTTTGAGACAAAACTTGCAGTGTTCAAAAAATTATATTAGATAACAATATCTCTGTGACCTTAAAAGACTTAAAGTACCCTAAATAAGTAGGTGCCCTCTTTTTATTACAAATTTCAGTAACCGACGTCGAGATCTTCTCAAAATACTAATGACAATATCCAATCCGGATCTTTACTTCAAAAGCTAAAAGGGTCAAATGCTGACTTGCCATCAGCATCAGCGTTACCCGATGGGCATTGCGGAAAGGTTTTTGTAGATCACACAAAAGACCGATTGTGTGATTGGCTCTTTTCAGAGCCATATGATGGGCAAAGTCCGAGCAACCTTCTCGCGGCGTTCATCAGATAACGTTGATGTTAGCGGCAGGTCACAATTTAACACTTCCAGCTTTTGAACTAAAGATCCGAATTAGACATTGTTGTCATAGTATTTTAATAAAGTTTCGATGTATTGAAATTTATAATAAAAGATAAGAGTACCCATTTAAATTTTTCAAGCTAATCTTGACAGGTTATGCCAACGTCATTTCAAGATTACAAAGATATTGCCATCTAGCATAATTTGTTGAACACTGCAAGTATGTTTGAAATATTTTTCAACAAAACCATTTATTTCGAAGATAATTGGCCGTTTCCTCTGTGATCACCTTGTATAGAGTTATAAATCAATTCTACTCTACTCTCTTTCTCTTTAGAGATAGCTGATTTTGGTCGCTCGACGATGCACTAAGAAAATTATAGTTATTTTCGGTACCAGCAATACCCTTTCGTTATTTTACACACGAAACTAGTCGACTATATTTCCAGTAAATATTACTGTAATGCCAGTAATAATAACCTTACGTGCTATGTTGCTGCTTCTATTTTCGTAATTAAAATAACAAAAGGATATTGTTCGCACCGAAAGTAATATCTATAATTTTCTCTCTCAGCGTGTGCTCGTCGTGAGCGCCGTTCGGAGAAAATTCACTCGTCCTGGCACCTCAGCCGTGCCCGTCCCTTACCTCGTCCTCCTGCGAGGATGCCAATTCCGGCTCGTTCTCCTCCAGTTTCGTCAACAGCTTGTCCTGCAAGCAGAAGAGAGAGATCCCTCTCGTCAGAATACATTATGCGAATCGATTCCGCCGGAATTCCCCTTGTCGGAGGGATGATCGGATTAGATCGGGACGCGCATCGCTCGCTCCCGGGAGAAAATCATGCTTCCCGAGGAGTAAGAATTCCTTCGCGACTCAATGGTTGCTCGCGGTTTCGACAGGGCGTTCCGCCGAGACGGAGCCGACGATTAAAGCAATTTGGTAATCTCGCTCGTTTCGCGTAATCGCGCGCCGCTGTAAAAAGGAAAGAAAGGGGGAGGAAAGTAGATCGCGGCGAGATGACGGTACCGGCAGCTCTACAAAACGATCAGCTGGCGCTGATGCTCGCCAGTTCGCTCTTGAATCCGGTATAAGGCGATACCGCGCATTAGGTTCCTCGGTGCAGCACCGTCGCTCGGGAGACTCTCGACAATGTCAATCCCGTCATTCCTCGTGCCTATGCTCTGTCACTTGTACATTTTCCGAAGAGGTAAATCGAGCACAGCGTGAACGTAATCGCGCGACAACTCCCATTCCTGTTCCGGCGCGAGCAACGATTATACCCTCCCCGAGAGTGCATCGCAAAGTGCTGAACGTGCATACGTTAATACACGGGACGCTGTGTGCGTTAATTAGCTCGGTGATCTCATAGTGTGCGTTAATATTTCATATTCGATACCCGGTACGGTATAATTTGTAATAATCAACGGAGCGGAGAATGATTTATTTTCATCGGACGGGGCTGTGCGAGCGTGGACACACTTAATACTGCACACACTGAGAGAAAAAATATCTAAGAAATAAAAAATACTTATTTGGTGGGTACTAATAATGTATTTACTTACGCTAAGATAGATATTTTTACACTGAGAAAAAATATTTTCAAATGAGAAAATATGTACTTTCTGAAACCTGCAGCTTCTCATGAAAGTAATTGTCTGTTCTGCTTAAAAATAAACGACGTTAGAGATTTAAGTAAATACAGTATTAACACCCACCCGAATAAATATTTTTTATTTTTAGATATTTTTTCTCTCAGTGTAGAATACTAACCTTTTGTTTCGGGTCTATGCTTTTAACCTTACATCTTGAAGACGTGACCGTGTAGTTAACGTTAGAAGTACCGAGCGGTCGCTGGCCGTTTCTATTTCTTACATTAATCTTTTATTTCTTGTGCGAAAGATAGGATTCTGAAATGTTACGATTACTCATCAATCATTTCTTTAATCAAGTGATTAATAAAAAATCAGAAAATTTAAGACAGGAAACAGAATATTAATCTAAAAAATAGAAACGGTCAGAAATGACCGCTCGGTGTTTCTGGTGTGAAGAAAAGGAATACTCAAAGATTTTGTAACGTGACTTAAATATATTTTCAAAATATAAAACAAATTGGAAATTAGTGGGGTGAGAAGCAAAGGAGAGAAAGGGGCTCGTAGAAAATATCTACGTCTCGAGGACGCACGTTAATATTCCAAGGTTAACCATCGAAATCCAACGACCGACGCGGGGGGAAAAACTGTTAACCGTCAGCGGACGAAAACTAGATCACACTGTTATTCGCGTGAATTAGCGTGCAAACCGGCTGTGCAGTCGGCACATGTATCTGTCGCTCACGTATACGCGATCGCGCTAAGTGTAATTCCGTTTCATTAATAACGGCGGAATCACGTAAGCCGGCGTGATTTATGTCAGAGGCGGCGACGGTGCGCGATAAAAGTACCGACGGTGGAAAGATCGGCGGAGCCGGTCGTAATTAACGGATGACGAGTCGTCTGTGGCGATTCGCGAGACATGAATTTGGCGAGCACACCTACTGAAACGTATCTATACTGAAGAAGCCTAGAAAAGTGAAGCCTACAGAGAGGCCAACTTTGGGGCATCCTCTCTTTATCGTACGCGTATGCATCGCTCTCTTTAGAAAGAGATAGGTTGCCCTAAACTTCTATCTGCCTCAGACGCTCTCTTAAGTTGAATCGGTGAAAATGCCACTAATTGAATCAGTGAAACAGTATCCTACCGATAATCAGTGAATATTCACTCATTTTTCGTGGAAACGTTTCCACTTTAGCCTTCTATCTGATACTTCACTGATTCCGGCCGGCGAAAGATTCACTGCAAATCGCTGTTACGCGTCCCGTAGTGTACAAAAATATGTGTACATATCATACATGTATTCAACCATGTGTATTTGATGTAGTTTGCACGGTAACAGACTCAAGAGCTAGATGTTTCGAGTTCGAGTCCCGTCGGAACAAGCGTGTTTTTCAAATACGATGTAAATGAAATCAATTAACCTTTCGACTGCCATGCTGATTTCTCAGACGCAGGTTTCCAAGTGGGACGAACGGCTGGCTTCAATCAATGTTCAGTGTAATAGCATGTTTATGACGTTAATTATATTAAATAATAATGACGAAAATTATATTAAAATATAATAAATAAACATAATGCATACATGTGATATAATGTCGTTTATTTTCACGTATAAAAATCAACTAGAAAAATCCATAAAAATGATGAAAATTGTCCGACAGAATTATTCGAAAAAAATTATTTACGGAATGAACGGTTCGCCCCGCTTGGGAGTCGAAAGGTCGGATACAATTAAGAACATTTCAGGCCAAATCGTTGACAATGCCTTAAGAGTGGGATTAAGATAATAGAAAAGAAGACATAAATAATATCTTTCTTAACTGTTTACGCAGTTAGAACTCCGATGGAAGCAGCTGTTGCTCTCAACAGGCTTTCGCAGCGAAATTTCACTGATTACAGTGCTATACTTACAAATATGATCACTAGTGACCACTGACTGTTTCTCGAACTCGATAATACACTAATCGCACTTTAGAGGACATATTTTCCATCGAACAGGCGTTACATGACGATGCCCCCTTCCATCGTGCTCATATTTCAGCGCGCCCGAGCGAAGTGCCAAGTACGATGCGACAACGGGGACGCGCGTTGTTTTCGCCCGATCTCTTGGCGCCCGGGCAAGATAATCAGCCGTGTTGAGCGTCGCGGAAGTGCGCCGCTAATTTACTAATCCGATCTCTCGTCGCGTCTCGCGACGGCCACTCTCGTCTCGCGCCTCCGACTCCGACCTGGTATGCCGGCGCGGTGCATTGATACCGAAATGAGGTAATCAGAACGCGTAACGCGTCTTGCGTGAAAACCCCGCTTACTTATACGGTACAACAAATCCCCGATGCTGACGCGTGTCGCCCTTCACCGTGAAAGGACGATCGGAGCGCGATTTCAAGGCAATCTCGACGGGGGGAGATCCTCTTCCACTTTTTCTCCTCCTTCTTCGTAACCGGCACCGCGAATATCGCGCGAATGTAATCGGACGCCGGGAAATTGAGGATCCGCGTGCGGACGAATCCGGTGACCCCCTAAACTCCTCGCCATTTGGCGCGACGCGTCGTGATATTACATTCTCTCTCGCGGGGGAAAATCGCAGGTTCACCGAGCCTGCTCCCAGGTGTGGTGTAAAAGAATCCGCGCACGCGGCGCGCCAGACGACGTCCTCTCACGCCTCCCTCGCCCCACCTGCTCCTTATCGTTCAACGATGCGGTATTCTTTCCGACGAGAAGCACTAAACAGAGTCGTAACACCGAGAATGTCAGCGGTGTGTATGATTACGCGGCAGAAGCGCGCTCCCAACGCGACGTCACCGAAGCGAGGAAAATCCAGCGCGACTGATGAATAGCGATGTCGATTGCGGAAGGAAAAAAAGAGTAAATTCTTCGCCGTAACGGTTAATCCGCGAGGTGCGCGGATGACCGACATTCGGAATGTCCGATTTCTATGTGTTATTCCCGTTCGCTCGCCTGCTCCTCTCACCTGATCACGGCGGTCCGCCGAAGATGACGCTTCTTTGCCTCCCATCGGCGACCCGAGGTGAGAAAATGAGGCTCACACCCGGTTTAGGTAATACACGCTGACATAACGGCTCTCGGCACGCTCCGGCGGGCCCGAGGCGAAAAAAGCGTCGGTTACTCTCTAAGTGTATTGCAGTGTATCGTCATTGAGATGCAGTCCGCGGTCACCGGTGGTCGTAGTACAGCGTAGCACTGCGAATCAGTGAAATCTCGCTGCGGAAGTCCGTCAGTTTGTGGAATAAAAATGTATTCTCTCAAAAGCGAGATCGCGGCAGCTACAGAAACTAAATGTCCGAGGACGTACATTACTGAAACTGATTTCACTTAGTTTTCTAATGTAGAATTTATCCCGCGAGTTTCTCGGTGGAATTCCGGTGTACCCTGTATATTTCCTCAACAGTACACGTAACAGCGATTTGCGATGAATCTTTCATCGGCTGAAATCAGCGAGGTATCAAACAAAAGAGCTGAGTGTGAAAGTTTCACCGCGAGAAATTCGTCAATACTGACTGATTACAGCCAATTATATTTAGATTATAATCAGATAATGATCGGTACTGTTTCGTTGATATAATCAGCGACTGATTCGACTTAAGAGAGTAACAGCACGATAAGTATTCAAGGCGAAAGTGTTAAGCCACGACCTATATTTTGGGCGGGTCACTCGAAAAGATGTTATCATCCGGTTGCGCAATTACGAAATCATTCGCTCGCCTCGAAGCATGAAGTGTACTTGGACGGACTTTCACTAACCGCTCCGATCGATTCTTTCTTTATCATCCGCTCGAGCGTCCTCTTTCTTCTTCTCCTTCTTCTCCTCTCTTCACCAGGATTTCACGCGGTACGAGCGCGTTGATCCCCGAATCTCCGACGTTTCTGCGCTGTACCGAGTATTCGCGGCGAGCGAACCGCGAAATTAAAACCGGTATTCGCTCCTGCGTTTCCGCACGAACGAAAGCCGTTCGTCATCGACGCATCGCCGACACTCTCGGAGCGCAAGATCGAAGGGATCGCGCGGAGGGGAGCGACCGCTCGCTGCTCGACAGCCACTTAACCGCGCACGTTTTCCGCGAGAGCCTAATTGCTATGGAACACGCGGCATCACGTGCGTTGCCGAAGTAGATGAAACGACGGATTACCTCTCCGCGTTTCCTCTCGCGTCGATACACGCGACCGAGAACGCGGCCGGACGCACCGCGAGGATCGGCGTTCGTTACCGCGGAATTACCGCCTCTCCCTCCGGGAAGTAACGACGCCCTTAGTTCGACGATTAACCTGTCGGTGCGCGAACAATGTCGCGTACTGTGGAATCAGCGTTTCCATATCGCTGAAATGCTAATCGGCTTCGGGCGAGATCCCTGGTAAATATCGAAAATCGCCGATGTTCAGCCGCGAGACGGTGAATTTGCGGTCTGTCGTCATTGTAACGAAATACGCCCTGAATGTTGATTTACCGCCTCATTTTTAAACGCTGACGGCGGCCGTACAGCAGCTAGATTGTAACGGGATGTCCGATAATGATCTCGCGATTCGCGTGATGTGCAGGTAGAACGGATTAAATTGAACCGGAAAAGCATGCTACGTTTTCGTAAGGATCGTTAATGAAGAATTAATTAATCCGTGTGAGCTAATGACCGCGCGGGAAACAGTAGGCCGGATTTCGCGTAAAGAAAGATTCCTTACTTCCGAAGGTGTAAGCAACGATGAGTATTGACTGACAGCGAGATGTGTGTTTCTTTTCAACGCTCATTGCTCGCTGCGTTACTGGAAAAGTCCGACCTGCTGTTCCCCACACACGATAATTCCCTCACATCGATTAATTCCTCATTAACTGTCGCGATTTTTCTCAAATTCATGACAGCATGGCACAGCGTCGTGGTACGTGATCCTCCCCTCTTCACTTTAATTCGTTCTACCTGCACGGATCTCGAGATAATTATCGGACACCTTGTATATTTTAGAGCAGACAGCGGCGTCACCTACTTTATCATACTTGACACGTAATGGCTAGATATAACGGCTATTAGATCACAAAACCGATTCCACGTTTTAATGAATAATCTGCCAGTAACGAACTGGTTAACGAACCAGTAATTAGTAGAGCTGGCAAATTTAATCCAGTTGTACTAGCTATTAGCCTTTGACTCAGGCCGGCTAAAGTACAACATTTCACTGGGGACGCTTCGCTGCAGGTTTTGCTGAGCGGGAAAAACGGACGGACGCGTCGTAGATCGTCGAGAATCGAGGAGATCCACGCGAGGAGAGTAGCGGGAAAATACCAACGCTTTAGATAAATGTGCTTTCGCGTGTCCGCGAAGACGTGTAATAACGCTGCCTCGTGGTGCGCCGCGTCGAAACGACTATTGCGATAGCAGGGGCGAGGAGAGGGATTGTTCGACAGGGTGGGTATCGCGCAGCGTCGATCGCACCGTCGGCGGCACGACACGCGACATAACGTGACCACCGTCAGGTTCAATGACGACGACCGCAACGATTGGTCGAGGCCGGGCGTCGTCGCCGGCATAATGCACCATACTTTCGATAGGGCGAACGAGACGCACGGGGGTGAGCAGTTTTCGCCGAGCGGCTTATTTTTCGGAAGAAAGAAACGCGCGACAGCCGGCGGCGTCTTTTTTTTGCGGCTCTCGTGCGGCGCGCAATCAGTTCAATTAAACGGTGGAAATATCAAAGTGCGCGGGGCGCGCTCGCGAGGGAGTTTAAGCCGTTCGTTATCCTTCGGCTGAAGCCCCTCTCTCGTGCGGTATTGAATATAAATTAATCGACCGCGGCGAGAGAGAGAGAGAGAGAGAGAGAGAGAGAGAGAATAGCAATGGAGAGAGATATCGACAAAACGATTAGCGATACGTTCGCCCCGATGAAACACTCGGTAAGATTGGGCCGCGCATTGCCGCCAATTATTTTTTCGATACCGTTAGAATCTCGTATATTGAATCTTGGGCGAATGAGATCGCGGAATTGCCGGCTCGAGCCTCGCTGATGATGATGATAACGATGACGGTGATGAAAGCGTGTCATGTGCTTCTTTGCTTTTCTCATCAGGGGACACCTCACTGTATCTGACTCTACTTCCCACCGGCACGTGCTTCTATTGCTGCCCCATCCAGTTGAACCGGGACGTCCAATTTCACTTGTATACCAGGTAGGACATTGTTCGCGTACGCTTCAGCATCACCGTCGCGCAGTAAGTCGTGCTTCAAGCGGCCTCGACTTGGCTCGCTCACTTTGACATTGTTCGCGGATCGGGCGGTCTTAATTGACCGGAAATTTCGTTAATCTGTCAGTTCATCGAAGTTGCCCGAACTATTCGGTCCACCGGCGCCGATTAATTATTAATCGATGCCCCCGATAGAAAGGAACGAGTTTCCGCCCCCTCCCCCTCCCCGTAAATCAGCGAGTCAATCGCCCCCGTCGGTCGTATTAAATTCCGCAGATTTTGCTCATAGCGACATTTTTCTTGCGTTTCGCATTAACCCATGGCAGGAGGAATCCGACGTATCCGGCCCTGCTCGACCCGGACGACGTCAAGACATTGTGGAGCAGTAACTTCAACATTAAACATCCGACCGTCGTGTACATTCACGGATACAGCGACAGCGCTGAGGGAACGGGCCCGACTACTGTGCGAAACGGTACGTTCTCCTAAATATGTATTTAAAATCAACAAGCCTGATCCCACGTAGGTGAGATAGCCAGGCATCATAACGGAGCCAACGTTTGGCCGATGCCTGGCCTGTCAATGCTTGGCCTGTCAATCATCGGTCAAGAATCTGTTATCCGGCACTGGGCCATTACCGTCAATTGAATCGCCCGCTCACGTAGCGTGCACACAGAAAAATATTATTTGTACTGCGGCAAAAAGCAATTACTTCGTTTATTTTTCTTCCTTTAGGTAAAGTAATTTAGCGTTTTATAATGTAATATTCTTGATTGAAGTACTTAACTTAATAGGGCCGGGGATGTGTTTTGAATAAATATTTCATATTTATGATACATACTTGCGGACATATAAACTTATGAAGTACACGAAACAAGATATATCCGCAAGTATATCATAAGTTCATCATGTAAGCATAGCAAATTTATTCAAAATATATTCTCGATTAGTAAGTTTAGTATACTTCAATCAAGAATATTAAATTGAAACACTAAAAATAAAACTTCGATTTACTTATTCCAATGAAACCTATTCCATTTGCCTATTCACCTATTCCAGTTAAACTGAATTTAACTTGGCTTTGATAAAGTTTATAATATTCTTGGAAAGAGACGACAAGTTTTTTTTTTAATAAATGATAATGAGCTTTACTAATATTCGTGATGTGTATATTTTAATATCGTATCAAAGGAAAAACATATTTTTTGTTCAAAATAATAATTATTTAAAAGAAGAAAAACAAACTGAATAACTGTTTCTCTTCACGATATAAGTAATATTTTTCCGTGCGTTTTATAATTTTTAATCCTTTTACAAGGTGGTGTTAACAACGCGATCAATTTAAGTGAGATAAATATTATCACAGTGGAAGAATTTTTCCGCTACTAAACTAGGCCGTGTGACAAGTTTTTCCATATCCGTAAACTCGAAGCATATCACGAAAGTATAAACTGGAACACCTCGTGAAAATTGAATTATAATTCATTTTATACTAAAATGAATGTTCCTATTAGAGATAAAATAATCTTATCGTGAAAATAAGTCAATAAATTGGTAATATACACGTTACATAAAATGTAAGTACATAAAATATATTTTGTTTGAAAATTTGAACATTTATGCTTCTAATTATATTTCTTTAAATTCTTTATGTTAAAATTTAAAATAATTCTTAATATTTCCTAAAAATGATAGAAGTATCATTTAATAACATATAATATTGATTTTGTCCCAATTTGTAAATATTCTTAGTTTTTTCTCGACTAACAGTACGATTTCAATCGCTTGAGGTTAGAGAATAATTACAAAAGGACGTTATAACGAAATAACCACAAAAAATATGTCTCATATTAACAGTCAACTTCTTAGATGTCGGCAAATAACCGCTCGAACTCTCGCCGTTAGAAGCACAGTTATAATATTTTAGTATTTACCGCAGCTTTTAATTTTATTTAACATTTATTATGACGTACATAATATGTAAAATTTTAAGTAAAATACATTTGCACTTTAATATGGATAAATATGGAGATGTATTATCTGACTTATTAAGAAAAATAGGCGTGATTCTCACAAACTGTTATTAATTGGGACATTCGCTTTATAACGCAAAGAAAATTATATTCTTTGCGACGGAACTCGCTTCATTTGTTTCTGATTATTCGCCGAGATCAAAGCTGAAATCAGAGCCTTTAATCGTGGATTTATCTTCAACTTAATATACCGCTAAATTAATCACTTATAGATAATCGGAGAAAGATCCGCTCGGCGGAATCGGGACAGTCTTGGCTTTCGAATGCAATTTGTTTGAAGTCGTTATAACTTTTTCTACGCGGAGATATCGACGGGCAGCGAATCGCCAAAGCAGGACTGAGGCCCGGAACAATGTTACGCGCCGCTCTCTTGAGCCGCCGCCGGTTAGAGAAGGGAGACATTAAATGCGAGGAGTGAATGTACTAGAACGTAAAACGGGCGCGGCGTGAGAACTTCGGTACCTCTCGAACAGTCGTGTCCCGGCGGAAAATCGGAAATACGAACATGAAACAAACATCACTCTTCTCGGCGTCTCGCGCGGCACGTGTTCCTATCGCGTGTGTTCTTGCCATGACGTGTACACGCATATATAATTACGACACGTACGCGATAGAAATCATTGTGCAGAAATGTCATGACATTAAATAAGGAATTGGAGACTATCAAATGTTTCCACAAGTTTCGTACGCATTTTGCGCGAATATTAGTATCAAACTGTTCCACGCAAAGATTTCCACGGATTTTTCAAATAATACGCACGTAATTTCGAGGTCTCGATCAATATTACGTCAACCAAACGTAATGTGTTGAGCGAAAGATTCATTTTCAACCCTTCGACCGCATTACGGATCAGATAGGTGAATTGTGTGCGAAAAGAAGTGCCTACTCTCGAAAAATCGTTAGAGTCGCAATGCGTGAACGAACGTTAAAGCAGAAGAGTCGCGCTTTATTCTAGAATCTTGTCAACCTCTTTTTTTTCATAGCTTTTCAAATATGCAATTTAGAAAACCGTCACAGTACGTCCCCGCTTGCGGCATAAGCGACTTTTCAGAAATTGTGTTATCGAAAAGTTCATCGCAGTCCAGTTGAGAATACTCGATTAGGAGGAATTAACTATCGGTGTTAGATCCGAGTTATCATTCTATTACAATCTAACGCTGGGTCAGTACCGGCTGGCAGTACCAGATCGATACGAAAAATCAGGCACTCAGTAACGACTCGAGGAAGAGTCGTTCATGAGATCCTATATGGGACACCGAATTACGGAGAAGTCAACGGCGAGGAAAGCGTTCACGTTCATCCGTGGGAAGTAAAGCGTTTTAACCAACTCGTTAGCATACTTCGACATGCATGAAAAAAGTTCGATCTTCTCGCTCGGGCTTGTTCGAAGTAGAAGTTCGACGGTCCCCGGAAAGTGTCTCGGGCGGAAATGAATTTCAGCTCACTTTGCTGAACTCCTCGATAATAAATGTGTGGGAGGAGATTTTAACTTCTCTCTTTTTCCCCGGTAGGCGCGAAACACTACACGGTATAACGCCTTGAATACTGCAACAGCCTACACGGAAGTCACGGTGCGACGCTTCGCTTTTTCCCCCGAAGGAAGGATTCGCACGCGCGTACGGCTCGGTGTGAGGCGAGTAGGCTGAATCCATTAGTGACTACAAGATTTATGAGTGCCCCTCGAAATCTCAAGAGGTTCTGTCAGGATGACGAATAGCGAGCGCCGCCATAACTTGTCACAATAAATCGCGAACTTTTCCACTCCTCGCCACGCGAGTTGATCCAATTCAACTTTCCGTCCCACGGGAGCTGCGTTTCTGTCGTTTATGCATTTTCTTTAAAAAAAATCTCATTTCTCGCTCGACGCTTTCCAACTTCCGCACACTCGTGGGGCTCATTAGGCGTCAGACGAAACAAGCCACTCACGAATCAATCGCTGACTTCATCGACGTTGCTCTTTTACCGCAGGAGAACACTTATTTTGTAGTTTTATCGTTTATTAAGAATAAAACAATGGAAATTATATCCGTCGTTTTCGTTTCAGCCTACCTCCGTCGTGGGCCCTGCAACGTGATACTAGTGGACTGGCCCCGACTGGCGGTGTTACCGTGGTACATAACGGCGGTAAGGAACTCGAAAATCATCGGACCTCACTTAGCCCACATGATGAGCTGGCTCGACGCGCAGAAAGCCGTTCCTTTATCCAAAATACATGTGATCGGCTTCAGTTTGGGTGCGGAAGTTGCCGGCTTCATGGGAAAGGCTCTCGCGCCTCGGAAGGTAAAGTCGTAAGATCTGCTAGTCAAGTTCGTCAGCAACACACACACACACACCCACTCACTCACACAGAGAAATGCCATGTTATCTATCTCACACACTCGCTCGGCCAAAGAGGCATTATCGGAGCCGCAACGACGACGGGAGTTTCAATCGCGAGACGCGTTAGCCGAAATGGCCGGAACGCCTGGAAACCGTACGTTGATAAACGCGCTTTTAGGTAGGCAGAATCACCGGATTGGACCCGGCTTATCCGCTGTATATGGATTCCGGGGACGACGGTCATCTGACCTGGGCCGACGCGACCTTCGTCGACGTCATTCACACCGACGGCGGCCATTTCGGATTTCCCAATCCGATCGGCCACGTCGATTTTTACCCGAACGGCGGCATCAGGCGACAGCCCGGCTGCGACCTGAGGAGCATCGTTCGCATGGGCTTCAGGAGACTCATCAATCAATACAGTGAGTGGACTCGTTACACAGATATGCATAGAAACTCTTCCCCCTGCTCTCACCCCCTTTCGTGGCTTCTACTGAGAGGGAACCTTTAGAGGGAAAGGTGATACTACAGCCCCTATTCACATTTTGTACAATAACTTTGTTAATAATCAATATTTTTAATTGCAAACTTAACGATTGCATTGGTCCAAGTGTTGCTCAATCGATTCCACAGGCACAAAGTTACGAAATATTGATTATTTAGGACGTTATTTATAAAAATACGGCAGCACTGCGAAATGAATCGAAGGGAAACAAGGATGATAATGTGGCTCCCCACTAAAATAGATTTGAAAAGATTGTTTTTGTTTAAAAAGAGCGCCACAATACTTATATGGGCCGTAATATCATCTTCTCTATTATTTTGGAAACACTCACACAAGTACCTTCATTCTCTCCGTTCAGTCACTTGCGGCCATAATCGAGCCTGGCGTTATTACACGGAATCATTGGAAAACCCCTACGGATTTCCCGCCAGCCACTGTCCCAGATGGCGACCTGATATCTTGGCGAATTGCGTGTGGAAGCCGGAAGTTTACATGGGCTACGTGGCGAACCCCACGTACCGAGGGAAGTACTACTTGCGTACGAACGAGCGACCGCCGTTCGCCACGAACCTAACCAGCCGCAAGTTCAGAAAATGAAGATCGACGCGCGACAATTTTGATTTGGATGAACCAAATTGAGGAACGAGAAGACGGCCCTCCGCGCGACAATCGCGTTTCACCAAGATCGTCCTCTCGAACGCAGCTCGACCGAGATGGATGTCAAAGCATTCCTTCCACGACACCGTGGTAAATACGCTCGCGAAATGGAAGCGGTTTGCGCGTCTTAGTCGTTTTTCGCTATTCTCTCTGTGAACAAGCCCGCGGCACGATTAGTCTCCCCACCTTCCCCAGAGCGTTGTTGACGTGAATGGAAGTATTTTTCCTCGGAAAATAGCGAAACACGCGACGGAACGCGGCTTTTTTGTTGCCATGGAGCGAACGGTGCCGAAATGCGAAAGGAGTTCGAGAGAAAATCCAAGTCGCGTAATTTCGATCCCACGGTAATTCAGCTCATTCCGTCAAACTAGAAGGATCAATAGAGAACTTCGAGGTGATCAAATATTAAATAATTTTTCAACTAGCGCTTCTTCGAGCCTCAGCATGAAGAGAACGACGGTGAGTCGCCATTTACCGTAGCTCGGCAGGTAAATTGCCCGCATACACAATGAAAAACTTGAGAAAAAAAAACGGTCCATTGAAATTTTTGTGTTACTTTAACATGGAAATATGTTGAAAAGCACACAAATATATGTTAAATTAATACATTCATGATGTTAACATATTACTTTTTGATATGTTCACCTTGTTAAAGTAACACGGAAGTTTCAGTGGACTGTTTCTAATACAAAATCATGTACTTTGTAGTGTTGTATCTCCGGATTGTCCATTGATTTCAGATATCGTAAAGTTTAACGAAATCTGCAGGATTAATGCAGAATCGAAATCTCGACTCGGGAAACCGCTTGCGCTTGATGTCGGGCAAAGCCTGCTGATATCGTGCCAGATAGAGGCGTATTGTTTACCGTTCTAACTCTCCTTTTAATTGTCAACGATGTATGAATTATGCTCGCACAGTACGACTAAATTTGCGCGTTCATAGCGGGTGGGATACACACGGCCATTGTTCCGCGTTGTGGCTCAACGCGAACTTCGCGTGCGATATTTCGAGAAGATTTTTACATGAAAAACGATAGGCCTGATAACGAACTCACGTTCGTAGGAGCACCGACGATGAGACTTTAACGATGTTGACTTGTACCGTCGAGTGTTGTTATGCCTCTGTGTATCTTTTACGAGCAGTTACATAAAACTCCTGGCACGCAATGCCGACCGGTCAAAAATAAATCCACTAATTGACTTTACTGCGACTTTATTTCCGTGCTGATCGACATGTTCGTGTGTGTATGTGTGCGAGACGGAGACGAAAAACAATAAGAAATGCAGATGTAGGATGACGAGGGAATAAGGAGGCTAATGATCGGAGAAACAACCGGCAATTTTCGTGCTATTCTCCATGCGCCCTACTCCCTCCGAGGCATGTAAATTTCAAGGCTAAGATACTCTATTTATTTCCCATTTTTGGACAATCGATGAGGGAGTCGGGAACGACGCGCCTTCCGACGAAGTACGTGCTTATGCTGAAAATTACGAGTGGCAGATTGAGGGAACGCTGTGCTGAAAGTATGGCGTGCGCGTCGCGGAATCGGAAATATTTCGAGGGGCCGACCGATCCGTTTCCACTTCTCTTGTGCTGCTTTTATTCCGTCACCGGCGTCGCTCGGCGAGTCACGAAGCGCAACGACCCTCTCTTACGCGCTTCTTAGCCCCTTGAAAAGGCCGTTTATTGCTAAATTAGTGTGTACCGTAAGTTTGTCTCCGACATGGCATTCGGGAATATCTCTTCCATCTCTCGCAGGCCTTGTCTTCACCGGGAAGTTCGGCTCCGCGGAACTCGCGCAACTTCGTCGAACTTGTCGGCCGAGCTCGAGGTGGTCGAATTGCACGTCCCCGAAGAAGAAATTCCGTCTGCCGTTTTTAACGCTCATTAGACCGCCGCCAACTTTTGCCACCCTCTCTCTCCCCCCTTTCCAGAGTAACTTTCACCGATCGTCTCGCGGAGGACTTCTCGAAGAAGAAGAAACTCTCGATGAAGAAACAGATTGAGGTGCTACTTGATCTTCAAGCTGGCGATTAAATTTCATCAAGACAATTTCGTGGTTTCGTTCGCGCGACTACGTCGATGATTTTTTGGAAAAAGGACAAGCGAGCTTGCTCGAGAATTTCTCTATAAACAGCGCAAAATGGAATGACGAAGTATGTTCGAAGAAACAACAACCGGTTAGACAAACTGTAGACAGAACAATATAACATATTCAGCGGTCGGAATGCAATTTCAGGATCGATAGGATGATTTATGTGTAAGGCAGAAACATTCTCTGACTCATCTGGAAGATAGCACCGTGACCTTTCACGATCACGTTCGGTTAAACTGCGTTCGATTTCGTAATATATTTGGCAGGACATAGGACGGGCGAGGTTGAGCTCGCGGGAAGACCGAGAGAAGCGCCGAATCGGGTATTATTTTCGGGGCGAGTCGGATACTTTCATCTCTCTCTCTCTCTCTCTCTTTGTCTCCCTTTCCCTATCTCGCGAAGGAGGTGTCGAATCGACAGGCTCGAAATTCACGGTGCATCCCGGAATCACGAACGACATGGACTCCGTGGGATCCGCTCGGAGGTCAATCAACCCGGCATGTCCACTGAAAAATTCAGCACGAGCAGGTCGATAAGAATCCAATGGCCAGGGTTATAGATGACCCTAGTCTTGAAAGACCACGTTCCGTGAAAGGCCTAAGGCTTTCGCAGTCTACGCTTCAGCACGTTCGACCGTGTTCGGCGTCGGTTCCGCGTCTCGAGGAATTCCCTCGAGTATCGTTACTGGCTATACCCTCTCTCTCTCTCTCTCTCTTTCTCTCTCTTTCTCGGGTTAGACATATACAGTGTGTCCCAGGCTTCAAGGAGCTTCCTTTCATCTACTATCATCATCTAGAATTCTCCGACCTGCGGTTGACTCTTCCCCCAGCCGGAGGCGTGATTTGACGCCGTCCACTTTTCGCGATTTGATCCCAGCGAAATCCGTTAGCTTCGATTTTCTCTTCGCGCCCGCCGATAAATCCCTCGCTGTCGAGGCCTCCACAGAATTTTGTTCACGCTTCCCTTCTTTCTAAGATTCGCAAGCATCTCGGGAATTTTTGAGCCACGTGCCCTCTCTCTTTCTTTCTCTCTCTCTCTCTAAGCGAGTATCCACGCTGGTCGATCGATAAAGCCTCTTCCGCGGGATTTGCAAACCGCGTATTCGTTGTTTTCTGGAAAATCGCGCGGCTTCGTCAAGCTTCCCCCGACGGACGAGAAAGCGAAATCGTATTTCGCGTTACTGTCATGTACCTGCATCGCGCGCGAATCGATGAGACGGGGACTAACGTCGGGGTAGTTTCCGCTGCTAAAATCGCTGCCGCCTATCGACTATTCGATCCTTGCATCGCCGAGTGCATTGTCCTCCGCGGAAATGAGAAACGAAATACGAAACGCACCACCACCATTGCCACCACCACCACTAACACCACCGCCACTATCACCGCCTCCACCACTACCATTACCACCACCACCGCCACCGTCACTTCCACCCCGGCGTCGTGGATATCGATCCTTCTTTGTTCTCGTTGTTGAGGTTACGAACATGTCAGACTCGAGCCATTCGCATGTTGTGCCTCATGGTGTCACGTACCGGGTTCCGTTTACGCGGGGACTTTCCTAGAAAAAAAGAAATCAAGCACGAGGGGATGTTTCCCCAGTCGCCATTGGCGTCGTGCTCCCTCCCTATTCCCCGAACCGTTTGTCTTACACGAAGTTTAGCATACAGGCTGAATCCGAGTAACGACGGTAATCGTTATTGTATGCAGAGGAGACGACGCTAGTTCCGAAA
Organism: Dinoponera quadriceps; assembly: GCF_001313825.1. Taxonomy (NCBI): domain Eukaryota; kingdom Metazoa; phylum Arthropoda; class Insecta; order Hymenoptera; family Formicidae; genus Dinoponera; species Dinoponera quadriceps. The sequence continues at coordinate 391,421 of NW_014555944.1, forward strand.
CTTCCGAGAGAGAGACACCTTCTGCACGAACGCGCGCGTACGAACATGAGATTGGTGACAAACGAGTCCTATCTCGACTCGCGAGACCTGGCTAATTGCATCGATCTTCGGCCGACTGTAAAAAATCTCTCCTTGGAACACATCGAGCCGCCGAGGACGTCACGTAATTAGCGTCGCGCGAATGCCCAAGTTGTGTCGGCCAAGAGAGAGAGAGAGAGAGAGAACCCGATGCGTTGGTGCCTCGTGAACGTCTTTTCGCGAACGCTAATCACATTCGCACACATCTTCCCGTTGAATCCCGCGTCGAGATTTTCATTCTATTTTAAATCTAATTTAAATCTACATTAAATGTTCAATGATATTCTATTACGGGTGCTACAAATGGGGAAGTTATTGCCGTTTACTCCACATAAAAACTTAACGTAGAACTAAAATTCCGATTCCGGAGGACGAAATTCTTTCTAGCATCGCGGGATCGCTTATTGTGCTTCTTTGATTTTCCACAAATGGAAACTTATTTCCGTTTTCTCCACTTGAAGACTTAACGTAGAGTTTCAAGTTTTGACCCGGGATCATCCTAGTGCGCTGTTGCGTCTCTCTCAGATATTAGACACAGGTGTAACGTCGAAGCCGTCGGCGGAACTTCACGGGACACCAGCCGGCCGAAGTTTGGCGGGTTGTCGCAAGCTCCGGCGCGCTCCGTCCTCTCCCGTTTAATTCATTTCGCTCCGTTCTAATTCCGAGCTGTCTTATAATGGGAGCCGAGTAACCAAATTGAATTCCCCGCCTTTCCCGGCAGCCAGAAACGCCGTCGTGGATAAATGCGAGGCCGCGCTCCCGCGGCGTCTACATTTGACGGGAGCGGTATTTACGACTCCGTCGAAATATTCCGAGAGAATCCCGATTGTCGAGATAGAATATCGCGGGGGAGAATGAAATTAGGCCGCTTCCCGTCTCCTGCATTTTGCTGGGAAAAAGGGGGCCTGCGGGGTGAGGGGGAAGCGCTTCCGCAGATTGTTTTATCGTTGTTTGTAGGTTCGACACGTGGTCGGAATAGCCGATAACGGGAAGCGGCTCGTGCCGTCCCGTGGATTGTGAGATTTTGAAGAAGGGGGCTCTCCGCTTTTACGACGACAGGTTAATGGTTTCAACGCGATGAGTTATTCCGGATAAACCCTCGCAGGTGTTCCTAAGCGAGGCGGGCGGAATTAGACGACGAGCCCAGTCAATAGCTCTCCTTCCGTCGTCCTGAGCTTTTTCAGTATCACCGCTGCTCCAGTAACCC
>NW_014555944.1:392716-581242 GCF_001313825.1 Dinoponera quadriceps
CCCCCCCCCCCCCCCGATATTGTTGAAATAACAACAGTCGTTCTCTCGGCGACTCTCGGCGTTCAATACGCATTAACGTTATCGGCGCTAACGATTCGTCTGCTGTCACGTGTACAGCTCGGCGGGGTTTCATGAAAATTCCGCGTGATCGCGCGATATAACGAAACGATGTTCGAAGATACGAGGCGTACGGCGCCGGGACATTAGCGGAATGAACCGTTACCCGGGATATCACGCGAGTGCAACGGCGACGGGAGATTATACGTGAGAGAGTTTCTCGAAATTGAATAATGCCGACGCAATCCGGCGAAACCGGAAGACTGCATCGATCCGTGCGCGCGCGCACGTTATGGTGGTTCCTATGGTTCTCGATGGTATTATCAACCCCTAACAGTGAACGCACCGGGGGAGGTCGTCGACCAAGCAGCTACGAGTCCATTATTAAACTTCCCCGCTGATAAGCCGCGTGTACTTTCGGAAATTACAAGCGGCATAATTCGCACCCGCGCGGCTTCAGCTCGCGAAGACAAAGACCGGCCGGAATCGCAATCGAAAGTAGCAGTTCTCTCTTTTCATGCGCGGCAGGTAAATATTGTCCGACAAATTAGAAATAGCAGGGAGTCGCGAGTTAAGAAGTTTCGCCGAAAATTACCGGAGCGATGGTTTAGATCGTTAGCTGACCGTGGATCGAAAAGTTTGTTGTTACCCCTCGCTGAGGGAGCGAACGACCGACGGCGCCGACGACTCACCCCCGAGGGAGAGGGTGGCGGTGCTGGTGAAGAACGAATCCCTGGAATCGCGTGGACGTGCACTTACGTGACTCGCAAGGGGAAGCAGGCAAGGGCGTAAAACTTGAGTCCGCTATACGGCCGCTACCGCGAAGTACGGCGGCGAACAACCCCGGCGGCTTTTTATTTTCTGCAAACCCAATTACGTTGCATCGGGGGAGAAAATTAGTTGTGTTTTTATTGCACCGCCGCGGCGTGGACGTACGTATCCGCTTCTGAATTAGCGCGACGGAGAAAACATCGTGACGGGCGTGTTGCGGAACCAACGAGGTACGTGAAGCACGAAGATTGGTCGAATTCCCTTGAAAAGGGGAAGGAAGAAAAAGGAGAAAATGGCCGAGCGCGCGCCAGCCGCCGAGGAATTTCGACATTCGCTTTGATGCGATCCTCGCGCGGCGCAGGAAATTGTGAAACTTTCGCGAGCGTCGCCGAATGGCATTCCGAAAATGTCACGCCATTCCGGCGGCATTTGTTTCATCGGTCGCGCGCGTAGGGTGGGTGGAAGCCCGAAACTGTCGCGAACGGCGTTGAAACAAACGTCGAAAGTAAAGAAGAGCGCGATATCTGACGCCGATGATCTCGAGTGGGCTTGGCGCGCGCGCGGTACGCGTCGATATGTATGCAGGGTGGCCCGGTAATCGTGGCACAACCGGGAAGGGGATGATTCCTCCTTTTGAAAACATAAGTCGAAGATGTAAAATACAAATTTTTCACGCACTTTGTTTCTTGGAAACTTTAGTTAGCCGAGTACGTGAGCATTTAACTAAGACGTCGTTGAACGGATCTCGTTTCTTTTTATACAAAGTATTGCTCGCGTACTCGGCCAACTTTTCAAGTCGACTTTCTCGGAAACAAAGCCTCACATGAATAACGAACTTTTATTCTACATTTTCGATTAATTTTCTCAAGGAAGGGATTATCCCCCTCCCGCTTGTACCACGATTAGCATCACAGAGCCATCTTGTATATATTTTTCTTGCCCCGCGTTGCCTATCGTTTGCAATGTCGCACGACGGCGGGCGACCATAATAAGGATAAGGTCCAAGTCCGCGTGCCTGGTCAGGTACGATCGGGATCTTAACGTCGACTTAGCGTGAGCCTTATCTAGGCGAGCGCGAGCCGCTACTTCGTCCCCGCTCGAAGAGTTCCTACGGCTCCTTCGCGAAGATTCGCTTGATTTTGGAGCGAACCGAGCGCGACCCGATCCGCTTACGAACGCTCCCAACATGTTTTGCCGCTAAGGTTGAGGTTGTGTGTTCGGTCGTGGCGGAACCGCCGCCCATATCAAGACCTCTCTCTCCCTCGCTCCAGTGGCAACGTAAACTCGGGCCACCTCAAAGTCGGACGACGACGTTTCAGAGATCGTTTCAAAGCGTTGCGGCAAATCTCTGGAACTGGTTTCCGCAATAGTTTTGGTGAATGCCAAAACTCTGATGGCCTTCACGGAGAAGAATCATTTTGCTGTTGCAGCCAAACCATCGTGGCTAAAGCGATCAAATTTAGTCGGCATATCCAAATAAACGAATTATTCGTAATCAGAGCGGAAACAATCCTTGTTGTTAGCATAGAAAGTATTCTGCTGAGTGAATCTGACCATAGGACGCGTTAATTTGCCGTTAGAACAAAATAGTGTTTTCCCACATTTATTAATTTGTTTTCCCAGCAATTTGTACATTCAGCAAAATAATCCAGCGAATAACAATTAATACTCTCGACAAGTCGTTTTGCTGTTCACATAATAACCGGCAGATTTCGCTGCAACAACATAAAATTAGCTGTGCGAGCAAATAATTATTTTTTCTCCATTTTATAGCGTCGCCGCATTTTCATCAATAACGTCCTAAATAATAAATATTTCACAACCTTAAATTCTTGAATCTAGAATCGATTGGACTACAACACTTTGACGAATGCAATCATTTTCAATTAAAAATATTAATTATTAACAAGGTTATTATACAAAATGGGGAGGCCATAATACCAGTTTATCCTCGATACTATTGTAAACGTTCTTAGAGGGCTGCGTCATAAAACGAAAATAAATGCAATTATCTCTCTCTCTCTCTCTCTATTTTTCCGTCTTTCGCTCGTTTTGGTGTGGAACTACGCCGATCGAACTTGAAGATTCTTTCATTCCTGACCGAGCTTTTCGCTCGTCGATGCGGGCGCATCGAGAGCGAGGAACACGCATAGTATCCTGCGCGGCGATAAATCAGAGCAGCTGGACGTGAAACGCGCGGCTCCGCGAAATTCCGGTCGCCGCGGACACCACGAGAACGCGCGCCCCGCACGGTTAAGGAGGTTGCACGCGGTATGCCAGACACTCCGGTAACGATCCGAGCGGGTGTGCAGCTTCTTGGCAGGCTTCCTTGCGTGGAGGGAGGGACACTTTTTACACGGCCGCTCCATCCCGCCTCGCTTCTGGAGCTACGTTTGCCAACACCCGCCACTGACCTAACAAATCGAAATCCCGAACCGGGACGCGCCGCAACCGACGACCTTGAGCGAGGATGACTGGAACACCGTGTCACGAGTTCCAAACAGCGCGTCGCATAGCTGAGATTCGGGCTTGTCCAAGTGGAGCAACGGACCGACGCAGGGGGTGGCGCGCGATTTTTCGGGATCCCGCGCTCTCTCGCTCCCCTCCGACACTTCCTTCTTTCTTTCGCCACGAACGAGTCGTCCGTCAGGTCGCCCTCGATCCATCCGTCGGGGCGACGCCGCAAATTGGAGTAAGTCGCTTTCCCATCGGCACCTGCTAAGCCGAGCGCAGCGCGATAGCCCGGGATGGACGGAAATCAATATGTGTTCAGAGTTTACAGAGCGGCTCCGAGTTTCCATAGGTGAATTCCGCGGCTGGATCTCCCGAATGGATATCGACGAGGCCCCCGCCAGGTTATTTAATGCGGCCGACACACACCGGTTTTTCGAAATCTCCGCATTCGTCACACCGGGACGGCGCGACGGGGCGTCTCCGCGAACTCCGCAGCGGAAAATGGGAGAAAGTCAAATACAATAGCGTGATTGGAGCGAATCTTCCTTTGATTCAACGACGAATATCATTAACCCTCTAACATCGGTTGGGGTTGGATGCGATCCCGCGGCTCGTTTATTTGACAGCGTGCACACGTTGTTTCTCTTCTTCAGGAATGTCTTATTATTCACTTCTTTTACCCATTTTATGCATCGATTGTGTGAAAAAGAAACTAAACAAAGCACGGGGTCGGATCCAACCCCGTTTTCTAGATACGTTGGAAATCCATCTTGCCGTTGGAGGATTAAAACTACTACGTTATTTATTGTTTCGATAACTGAAGTATTTGTTCCGATGATACCGCTGTTGAGTCGAGAAGATTTATTCCAATTACGCGTGCCGTTGGAAATTCTTTTGATTCAACAACCTTTTCCCCGTGTAAAGAGAATGCGACCCTACGTCTCGTTTATTTTACAGCGTGTTGAATCGAGAAGATTAACTCCAATTATGCGTGCGGCTGGAAATTCTAGTGTCTCAACGGTACTTCTTTTCCCGTGCGGAGAGGATAAGGCGATGATTTTTGGGTCCTCGGGATGAAGTCTCGGGTATATATTCGTATATGCGGGAAACATCGTTACGCGAGATACGATCTCATTTTCTCGACGAGGCAACGCGAGCTACGAGGAACTAAGATAATAACGAAGACGGAGAAGGTCGCTAAGGAGGCCGCTTAATAAGGATCGCGACGTACAAAAGCGAGTGGCTGTGAGCCTGTAGGAGACGATACAGCTTTCGAGCGAGAGATGATCGCGTTACCACCGGGTAATCGAACCCTTTCACCGTTCCTCGCTCCTTTCTCTCTCTCTCTCTCTCTGTCCTTCTCTCTCATGTCTATCTATCTCCGCTCACCCCTCGTCCTTCCCTATTTACCCCGCGTTATCATCGTCTACGTTCTCCGTAGCGACGTGCGCGATCTCGTCATCCCTGACGGGCCTCGTTCGCGCTGCTCGGCGATCCGATAAACGACGTACATCGAGAAGCGTAAACCCTTTGCTTAGAAAGGGTAAATGATTTTTTCCACGAAGCCGCCGGCTGGTCTATCACGTCAGGGATCAATATCGGCGGAAATAATACTTCCATCGCGTCACGTACCGAAGTTGCCGTTTGCGTTCGGAATACGATATAACAGGAACGATCTCGGCCGGTGTGTATGTGTGCGAGATAAATCGCTATCGGCGCGCCGACGATAATGCATCGCATTTACACGTTCTCATCTATCCGCGTCACGGAGTCGCGCGACTCCTCCGGCAACAGTCGCCGGTACAACTCGTACTTTTGTCTCTTCGTGTTCAACATAAATAAAAGAAGAAAAGCGTGTTCCGTGTTCGGGGAACGAGCATGAACTAATGCAAACGCGTTTCGCGCACCGTCGAGTGTTGGTCGACGTCATGCATGTTGTATAATGTCGTGCATCGATGCTGTCCCATTCCCTACACAGAAAAAAATCAGTCTTGAATCAAGAATAGATATTCTTATGTATGAGCAAGGGTATTTTAATTTTCTTCGAAGATTTTCAGTCCCGACTTGATTGTATTTGTATTGATGCAAGCATCACTTGCGCTCAATTCAAGACTGAAAGTCTTCGAGGAATATTATAATATGCCTACTGATATAATATCGATCGTTGATTTCAAACTATTTCTTTTCTGTACAGGCGTAATATCGGAAATTTCGAGTTAGGCGTATCGTTTCTGAATATTCATCAATCAAGATGCATCATGATTGGTGATTACTCTGTGAACCGACAAGGATGGTTCAAAGCAGCAGTAATGATGCACGAATATTCAGAAACGATGCATCTAATTCAAAATGTTTGATATCGCTATATCTAAAGAATAGGACAGCATTAATACACGGCACATTCTTTAGACGGAGAGTTACACGGTTTTCCCATTATTTATTTATTTATTTGCCTATTTATTTTATACGGTTCAATACTCTTCGGTGTACAAAAGAAAGCGAAATATAATTGATCGCCAAAACGAAAGAATAACGGTTGTACAATTTGTGCTGCAATTACAAAAGTGCACGGACAAGATTGCGCCTAAAGAGGATCGAAGAATTTTGAAAAAGGTCAATGGAACTTGATGAGTATTCATTAGTTAGATCACACATTCCATTGATGAAATTGTATCTTTCATAAGCGGTCCGGTGAAATTCGACATGAAAGACGCGCGTATTGCTCTGCGGGTGGAAGCGAACGGACTGTAGAATTTCCGAGTCTTATACATAAGGTTAAACAATCGCAGAAGTGACACTAATTATAATGACAAGGTTCTAATGGCTTCAATTATAACAGTTCCAATCTTACGTATACATGCGAAAGGCTAACAATTATGTAATAGTAAAAAGTTCCAATCTCTAGGGAGTGGTGCAGCATACACGACTGTACCAGCAAGGTTAAGTAGCGCATGATCAAATTACCATCCCACTCGTGGGCTAGAGATAGGCTCAGACCGATGACGTAACAACAGGCGGGGTGTTTCGCTCGCGGGACTGAAACAACGGATGCGCGAGCGAGCGAGTTCCCCGACCCGGCGGCAGGTGAGGTGAAAAATTCACTTACGATTTTGTGATGGAGATGCTGAAGCTCCCTCTCGGTGACTCTTCTGCGGGAGAGCTCACGCTGCTCCCGCCTGTACTGGCTGTACTTGTAGAAGAGGTACATCCCGGGCAGAGCCAACACCACCAAAGGTTTCATCAAGCCGGTCCGTCCGCTACCACCGCGAACACGTGGCTCGGGTGGCTCGTCCAAGTCCTCCAGCTGGCCGGCCCCTTCGGCAACGGCCGGCACGGTCGCACCAGCTGCTGGCATCCTTCTGCAAGACACCCAAGAACACTCTGTCTCCCTTTCTTTCCCCCCCTCTCTCTCTCTCTCTCTCTATTTCCTCTTTCCTCTCCGTTTCTTATTGTTACGCGCGAGGTAAACTGAATTAGCGATCATCGGTAGAAAGTCATCTCGTCCCGAACGTTTCCGAAGCGTTTCCCCGCGTCTGGGGAATGAATTCGCGTCGCCGGAGATGGAGGAACGGCGCACGAGAGGACTCCGCTGGTGACCGACGTCAGCGTCGACCGCGCGCCGCACTACGCTAAACAATGTGCTCGTCCCGGTGCATTGTGGCTCGCTGAGGAAATCGAACCGTCACGCCGGATATCCCGCTCGTTTGGAGAACATCCGGCGAGCCGGAGGAGAAGCATCTGGCTCGATTACTCCGCCTGTGAACTCCCTTCGCCTGCGACTTTTCTCCCTCACGCGCGCGCTTCTCATTCATACACTTGCCATTTCGATCCCCGTCATTCCGAACGTAGCCGGCGACGACGCGGGATTTCAGTTTTCCGCCGGCGAACGAACGCGGCCCGGATTTCAGCTCGACAAAGGAACCCGGCTATCGGTTTATTGGTTTCTCATGAAATCACTTTTTTCCTGCCGTTTCCATCGCGCCGTCGAGGATGCGGCAGCGGTCGCGCGCACGTCGGGGGTTTCACTCGTCGCGTATTCCGAACCCGTATTCTCCCTTTCCTAGATCTCGTCTCTCGTTTTTAGGTATTTATAATCCGCTTTCACCCTTCTCCCCCCTCTCCCTCTCTTTCTCGCTCTGTCTCGTTTCGCCGCGCCACGACGTCCGCGGAAAAACGGTCTCTCCCCCGCATTCATCCTGGAATCTCGCGACTTTAATCCCGCGCCTGTCAGAACGTTGATCATTTCCGCGATCTCTCTTCAGCTTTCGCGCTCCTGCGTGATGTAGGAGGCCGTCGCTGAGAATAGAGAATTAGGCGCACCACCGGCGGATACGCTCGACGCGAGCGTGCCGACAAATTTTCCGAGGCACCCCGAAAGACAGAATCGATCGCGTCCCGTTTTCGAAGGGATCTCTCGCCGACGGTGGCCACGGTCTCGACTCTACTCGAGCCCTCAGCGCTCGTTTACGAGAGCGTCTCGTCGATTATGATAAATCGAGGAGCCGGCGCGATTAAAACGGCAATCACTCGCCAATCGTCTGCAATTATTCTGCCGGCCATCGCGAAACTCGATCGCCGAGACAAGCCGGCTGACAGATGTAATTGCAGGCGTGCATCGGACTTGAATGAAATCTCGTAATCTACTTGTCGGTCATTCACCGTCTATATCTGATTCGGGCGTTTACTTGCCGTTCTATTCTTAAACCGGCTGCTCTAGAAATACACACACACACACGGCTCGCTCTATATCGGCCGAGCCAGGTCGTGCACCCCGCCTCGTTGCACCCTGTAGGAAGATGCAGCGTCGGTGGTGCACGCGTGACGTCGGGGCTCGCCTGTGTCGGTGATTTCCTGACACAGCCGGGGCGCAGTCGGTGTGCATATCGCGATAAGCGACGATAAGGACGGCGAGTCGGTCACCGGCGGCGAACCTCGGTGTCTCTGACCAGTACACGCGGTTTTTGGAGGAACGCCTCGAGGAAGTTCGCCGTGTCTCGGAATTACGCGGAAAGTTCAACGACGACACACGCGCGCGAAATAATAAATAATACATTCAGCGGTGCGTGCGTGATTGGCCTGCTTTGTTGCATATTCAGGCGCTGCGAGACGCGTTTTTTCAACGAATTCGAAGCGGCGTTTGCGAGTGACCCGCTCGAAGATGCACGTGGAAGAAGGATTGGTTGAATTGATATTACAATGAATGTGTTTACACGGAAAAATGAGTTTGGACGAAGGGGAGAACATTTCCAGTACCGATGAGGCAAATTTGCTTCTCACGACCGGAAACTCGATTTCCTCCGGCTGAAACGCGTTTGTTGTTGATTGTCACGTAGAACCAAACTCATTTTTCGCTGTGGGTTGAAGGGAGTGAAATTTCTGATTCTCACGAACTACATTCGGCTCTCAGAAGGACCGGCAGTCCGGTCTCCTTCGACGGCCCGTCCATCGTCGCGTTAATTCCAAGCCAATCTTCCTTCTCCCGCGTGAGAAACGTCGAAAACCCCCGAATTTATCCGCGGCGGGGTCCGATGAAACGGTGATCGCGCCAGGGCTGGTCGTCGCGCGGTGAGCAAACAGCGATACGCCGGGAGCCGGTGCGGGATCACCGGGATTCGAATTTCCAATTACCGCCGTCAGCCGAAGACGGAGGATCTTCTAACGCGGAATAATATTAGCGCGGTGTATATCCGGCAGCCCGGAAATTCGCCGGGCGCTCTCGGCGGCCGCCGCGCGTCGCGAAATTACGTTCGCCTGTTGAAAGTGATTACCGTTGCAGTTATTTCTGGCGGAAGGCGCGTGCAAACGATCGATACGTCACGTCGTCACGTGCGGGTGTGCGTTTTTTCTCTCTCTCTCTCTTTCTCTTTCCCGCACGCGCTGACAATTCGGCGACGAGCGCGCTAAACACGAAAGCCGATACTACGGGGGAGATAGGGAACGATCGGCGGCGATATACGCGCGATAGGACAGGTGTGTGTGTCGCTCACACGTGTTATCGCCATGGGAGGTAATATATTATCGGAAATGAATCGATATATCGACTCGTTGTTTTGCACTTCGCACTCGGCGCCGCGAAAACATACACCACCTGAGGGATTTCACGACGGTGGTGTGCGACACGGCGTAATTTCGCGAAGGACAAGGTCAGCCCCGCAAGCTTTTTACAGATTTCTCCTTTCATAGGAGATCATGGGATCAGAAGCGTTTTCCCAGCGGAGGGGCCTCCGGTCGAAGCTTTACCCGGCGAACCGAGCGCGCAATTAACCGCCGGGACTCGCGGTTGTCGCAATTCAAGCCGACGAAACGTCACGATCGCGGAATTAACGTTGCGCGCCCGACGACGCGCGATTACTCGATATAACTCGATACATAACTGTACAACGCGCGGAAATTGAGCTCGTTCGTGACGGTTCCCCCTCTCTCTCTCTCTCTCTCTCTTTCTCTCTCTCCCTCTCGCGCGCACGCTTCCAGTAAAATTCTAATCTGAATGTCGCGAATGATCGTCGGCGCACAAGTCATAAACGAGTTATGGGGTCAGAAAGAAAAAGATAGACGGAGCGAAAAAGATGGTCGGCGGAAGTACACTTAATACCCTAAATTCGGATAGATTACATGTCAGCCGCACCCCGGTGTAACGCGTAGCGAGGGGACGGTCGCGAGGAGCGGTCGGGATGTGTGTTCGAAGAGGTTATTACGGTTGTTGGAGCGCGCTCGAATAATCGTAGCTGATCTGACATCGCACGTACGTATGCAGTTCGCCTTGACACAACGTAACGGTTGGCGGTCGCGAAGCGAAGGACACCGAACATTGCGGGATAACATCGTGTTCGCGATACTCTACGGCCGAGTGCACGCTCGGCACCGCTATTTTTACTCGCCTTTCCCACTGTCAAGTTCCGTTCGATTGACGGCGACGCGCTATTAGAATCGACCTGGCCACTCTTTTTTTCGGTCTCTCGCTCGACGAGGAAGTATAATAACGATGTGACGCCGCCGGCTGAAAGCACGGCCCCGGCCGACGGGCTTCCGCGATCGGCGGGCACACGCGAGCCGAGAGGGATCGCCCGTGAGAAACGACACGAGACACGATCATTACTAACGCGGGCTACTCTCGGCTTCCCCCCCCCGAGGGAGCCGGATCATCGGCGGGCATCGATCTCGCTCGCGGACGCGAAACGCGTTATCGTCATGTGCTTCCGCGTTGATACGCCTCGCACCAGCCCGAGTGAGTGACGCATACGCGAGGAAACACGTCGCACGAACGGAAGTCGACAGCTGTGCGATGTATAGAACGGTTTTAAATCCACCGATGTGACGTAAGATTACGATTGCCGGAGAAAGAGCGAAGAAAGGGAAAGACCGAAGTCCCGGGGCACTTAGCGCGCCAGTTGCCGCCGTACCTCGCGCCCGACCTCAGATAAGGGAGCATCAATCACGAAGGGTGCGCGCGGCGGGCCGCGTGGCGCGGATTATGCGATCAGTTCTCTGTCAACTATCTCACACACACACACACACGCATATACGCGAGTAGAGCCGCGCGTTCGTTCTTCGCGCCCCGCCATCGTCTCGCCATCGATTCTCCGTTATTCAATTCGCGGGCCCGACCGCGGCCTCGGTAATTAGCCGGACGATAGTACATAAGCTCGACGCGCCTACAAGGTAAAATATACATGCGTTTCGTCATCGCTGACCGCAAAAAAGCGCTCCGGCGAGAGGCCGCGGTAAAGAAATTTTTCTGCGGCCGAGTTTCATTCATCCTCGCACGGCGCCCCCCTCCCCTTCCGACGGAGTGTAGCGCTCCGCGTAAGGCGTACCGCCAAGAGAGAGAGAGAGAGAGAGAAAGAGAGAGAGAGACACTACGTCTCTCGTCACCTGTCATCGTTCCCGCCAAGACGTGCGTGTACTGTCCGTCCACAAATCAAGCGTCGACCACCGACGCCGCCGCCGTCGCGCGGCGTCTACCCTTCGTCGACCTCGCGCCGATACATCGTAGTGGAATCGGTGCTACGAGTGAAAGGGTTATTTCCCCGCCTTCCACCCGGGGTCTTTCGCCGCGGACGCGACGACGACGACGACGGTCTTCGAAGAATAACCAGACGCGCGAGAACCTCGCAGCTAACACGTGCAACAACCCGGTACCGTCCGGTACTACGCTGAGAGATCTCACTCGGCAGTCACACTTACGTCGTCCTGTCTCACCCCTCGAAGAGCCGCGCGACGAGTCGGGCAGGATCGGAGAGTGAGAGAGAGAGAAAGAAATAAAGAGAGAGAGAGAGAGAGAGAGAGAGAAAGGAGGAGGAGTGCGAAGAGGATGGTCTGCGCCGGCGACACGCGCCTCCTCGTGCGCGCTCAGCTCAGCTCAGCCGAGACATCGCCGAGCCGCGCGACTGCCCTGGCGGTATACCGGCGGCTGCACTGGCGCGCCTGCAGCCAGAAACAACCCTTGCAAGCACTGCGCGCTCCGTGCACCCTCGCTCGCTCGCGCCCGCGGTTCATGCGCGCCCGGCCGGCGCGTCGGCCGACTTCCGGAGAACGTCGCCTCCCCCCTCTTTCCCGAGGCGCGAGCGACGGCTGCGTGACGCAATGCGTGGAGGAGCAGCGCCGTACCCAACGACCGATCGAAGCAGTTGTGCCGGCGTGGTGGCCGGGCAGCCACTGAAGGGACACGACGGGGCGATGCTGATTGCTGGCGACGCTGCTGCTGCCGCTGTAGCGGAGGCTGTAGTTGGAGAAGGATCGATAAAAGGAGAGGGAAGAGCAAGGCGGACGGGACGCCCGGGAAGAGACAAGGGTTGTGGGTATTCGCGAGAGGTCTCCTCTCCCGCGAGATGCGCTCCTGCTGCTCCCTCGGATTCGCTGAAGGAGTACCTTCGCCAATGTCGAGGTAGCTTTCTGTCCTCTCCTCTTCTCCTTCTTTCTCTCTCTCTCCCTCTCCCTCTGCGTCCCCCATCCCACCCCCAAGCTAACAATCTCACGTAGGGTCTACGGTATTCGAGTTTAGTGAACTTCCGACGGGGGTTTCCCGATAAATGTTCCGCTTTCTGCCGGGTATGTCCGGTATCGGATTAAAGGCGCGATAATTGATCTCCGCTGCGAAATAACGTTCGCCAAATTAACACGCGCGTCGCCGCGGATTTATAGAGTCCCCGCTACCAAAGCGGGCGAAATAACGTGCACCGTGGATTTGATGCGTTTTTGCCACCCTATCGTTTGTTCATTCCAGAGAAAGAGACGGATAGATGGAGAGGGTTTATCGTTGAGTCCTGGGTCAAGACACTCGGCATACGGAAATGAGAGAGAGAGAGAGAGAGAGAAACGCGAATGCTCGGTCAATGAGGAACTTGAAGCTCCCACTTAGCAAATTACCGGAAACCGAAGCCGATTCGTGCGCTCCTCGCGCGGCTCGCGTCGTTCATCCGAATCTCTCGAAGTGTCATTCTCGTAAAAAAAGGCCCGGAGATCAATTTCGGCCGATCCGGCCGCTTCGTTACGCGCCCTCCTGATGTATCTCGGCCGGCCGTTCTGAATCACAGCCAAGAGTTTCGAGCGAGACCATTTTTCGTGACGTTTGACCCGTTTCTATCGAACGGCCGTGACGTCATCGCAGGGAATGTCAGATCAATGGTCCCCGGGGAGTTGGCGACGGAGGCTCTCCCCTACCCCCGCGCCCCCCCACCTCCTCCCCCTCGACTTAGGACTGTTCTACGCGCGGTAGGACGCGCGCGATTATGCAGCCCACGCCAGTTTTCGGTCGAATGAAAGTTGGGAAAGGCCGTACGAGGCCAATAACGACGTCGCGGACGTCGCGACCGGGCGAGGTACGTGATGTATACAGATTGTGGAGGAGGGGGGGATTGCCGAGCGCGCGAAAGAGGCCTTTAAATTTACGTCGAGATTATGCACTCCTAATGTATTCCTAACGATCGTTCGGCCGTGAGCACGCAATCCGCGAGATGGGAAGAAAGCGATCCGCCGGGGATATCCCTTTAGAACCGCCTTTCTCTCGCGAGGCGTCCACCAGGACGGTGATTTAAACGCCGCTGGACCGCGGATTTAAATCGGCCGGACGGGAAGATACGCGAGCGCTTAATGCGCGCTCGACGTTACGTGTCAAACATCGACCCGGGTAACCCCGGTGGTGTATCGCCGTCGGCGATCCACCGCGCGGCCCTCTCCCGTGAGTGAGAACCGCTGCCACGACGTCATACAGAGTTCAATGACGTCACGGGGCGTTCGATACGAGAGCGGGATTTCGTAGTGGGGGTCGCAACACCGAGATGAGAATAAAGAAGAGCGCGATCCGGGCGCGCGCGGCGAGGAAAGCGGGAAAGCGGCGAGGGGGACGGCGAGAGACGCGTCAAACTTGAAGAGAGGGAGAGAGAGAGAGAGAAACTCGACGTATGCATATATGGAAAGAAGGGACTTTTCACGCCGAGCACGCATCGCCGCGTTATCTGGATCGTTATCGCATGTTATCGTGCCGCATTCACGCGGATAATACACACCGGCGGACGCACCTGTACGCACCTGAAACGTACGTCCTGCTACGTGTGCGTATTTGCGCGCGCTCTCTCGTCGCACGAGTATCGCTGATGTTTAATAAAACGAGCTCTCTCTCTCTCTCTCTCACTCGCTCGCTCGTTTGTTCGCTCGCGAGACTTAATTAACGATCCTCTCTCTTGATTGCGCGACGTTTCATTAGCTGCGCATAAATTACGCGTTAACGCGGCAGATCGCCGGCGTAACGAACCGTCGGACCGGCTGCCTCCCTTCCTCCTCCTCCTCCACCTCCTTAAGATCTCTCTCGCAGCGGTCTTGCCCGATGTTCGCGCGGAGGATGCGAGTCGGGGGCGCCGCATTGCGCCACCCCCACTATCACAGAGCCGCCCCGCGCTCATAAAAGGCACGCGCTTGTAATACTCCTGCTCTGGCGAGGAGCGGACCGTTCGCCGCGCGAATAATGGGCGAAGGGGCCCCCGTTGCCGGCGCGTTTAACGGCCCGCGGTTTCCCCCGTCGCTCTCTTGACCGCCGCACTTTAAGTCTTTCCTCATTGTTGCGAGCGTTATAAAACGCTTCCGAGAGAGAAAGAGAGAGAGAGAGAGGAGAAAGGGAGGTACATGGTGGTAGATCGCGAGTGATTCGTCATTTAATCGTCCGTAAACCCTGCCCCGGCTTTCGCCTTTCTCCGTTACGACGGAAACTTAAACGAGCCACATAGATTCTGCAAAAAAAAAAAACATAGAGAAGGAAAGAGAGAAAAAAAATAGTTCCGCTCGCCCGCCGTCGTTGGGGGAGATAGCGATGTTTTATTGCCTTTGTCAGATTTATGGAGAGCTACTGTTCGCGCGAGGCGTCGATTTCCTCTTTGTAGAAACTACGCGCGAGCAGCGCGGTATTCACGGGCTCGGTCGCAGAACAATACGGGAATTCTCGGGGAGTACGTCGGTATTAATCAAGCGCGGCATTATCCTGCCGGGGAGACGCGTAATCGGTGCAATTTACGCGTCCAGCTGGCGCGGAGCGGAATTGGAGTAAATTGAAAGAGACGTGAGAGGGGGGTCGGTTCTGCGCGACGGCCGAGCGTGGAAATGCTACGAGGGATCGCGGTTCCTTCGCGTTCCCCGTTACCACAGGCGATGCGAGAATTGAAACGGCCGTCTCAGGTAACGGAATCGTTCGGCCGTGGACAGAAGACGCACGACGAGAAACTTCACGCTGCTCGCTCGCATTCATTTCGCCTCGTCGACGATTCATAACGCGCGTCTTAACCCAGATCACACAATGTCGAAAACCGGGACATGAGACGTTTTATTGCCGCCTCTCGGCCCTTTCTTTCTTTCATTAAATATATGAAAGACGTTTGTTTTTTCTCGCGAGAAACCGTGCTTATAAATATGGAATTCTTTCTGGACGGCCGACCGGTGGAAACGTTCGTGATAATACAATGCACGAGAGAATCGTAATCGACGACGGACGACGCGGCTCTAAACGGTGGCGGATCATCGGCTACGATTTTTCCCCGTGACGGTGTTTCCCCGCGTCGGAGCAGTACCGCCATCGCACAGGAGAAGAGCGAGTCTCCTGAGCGAACGTCGCTTCTCTTACCAGGAAAATGGTCTCCGTGCGACTTACCGGGTAACTCGTCGCTCGCGCATGACTCCAATGATAAAGCCCGAGACGCCATCGGTACTAGAGACCATCAGCGGCGTTAGACGTTAATGCGACGGGCGTCGTTTGCGAGCGATCGGGATATCGTCACAGTTTTACGGCAGACCCATTTCGACATTAATCACAGCTTTCTATCGTTATTAGAGCGAACTCGATCTCTTATCAATTCACAACGCCTGGTTCTCTCTCTAACGGATGATAGAAATATGAACGATCGTCGCGATAGAAAGCGTCGTTTCAGCTTCATAACTCGGTGAACGATGACACCAATCGCCGTGTATGCAAATCAGCCGAATGATCCCCGAGAAAACTGGCACAGATCAAAATGCTGCGGCGCGTTTAGGCGAGCCCGGGGCTCATTTATCTCGGTGGGATCCGGTCGGGCGAAGCAACTTTCGGACTTTATCGGAATCGGAGATGACTCTCCTCCTTCGTTATCTCGAGGACATCGGCGTATCCAGAGAAAAAAAATCATTTATGCGATGAAAGAGAGCATGTGGTCAAACTGTGCGCGTGGGTTCATCATCCGGCCGACAGAGAAAGAGTGAAAGAGAAAATGAGAGAAGGAAGGAAGAAAAGGGGAGAAGCAGAAGAGAGAGAGAAAGGGAAGGAGAAAAAGAGGAAAGGAAGGGGAAAAAGAAAGAGAAAGAGAAAAAATAAGAGAGATAAAAAAGAGGAAAAGAGAGAGAGAGAGAGAGAGGGAAAGAGAAAAAGAGAGAAATTTCGTCAGCTCGACTCGGCTCCATTGAATCTTTTCCGCATAAACTAAACGAAGATTTGTGACCCGCTGATTAATGCTTCGTTAGTCACGCTTACCGGGGGTGTCAGAGTTCAGCGGCGCTATTGGGTTTATATCGGCGTCTTCATCTAACGACAAATGTCACGAAATCTCCCCTGACAGCTGATATATGATCTCGCGTGCGCAACTCGGACGATCTATTATTTCGTGGCGGCGCGTCGAAACGAGCTTTCAAAACGTTTACTTTCTAACCAGTCTCGCTGGTAGCGGCATTAATTATACACCAGCGTATATTCGATACACATTTCCGACATATATCGCGAATTGCTTTTTCTCAGCATCTCTCTCCCTCCCGCCGCCGTTTCTCGCGTCCCGAAAATATTTTCTCCAACAGCCGGCGTAATTAACTAAACGATTCGCTTTAAAAACTTTATGCTTCCCATAAAACTCGCCGAGAGGGTTAATCGAGCGAGCGGAGATCTTTTTTATTGGGCACAATGTTATCGCTCTTCCTCGAAAGAAGCGCGTCAATCATCGGTCAGCCCGAAATGTTTTAGTGACGTAGTATAAATCCCGCGAATGACTTTCGCGATAAAATCTCAAGATGTCAATTTCTCGCAAAAAAAAAAAAAAAAAAAAAAAANGCGCGTGCCGTTAAATTTTTATTATAGTTGCGTGCCGCCTGTGTTCGTTTATGTTGCTTCGCGATTTCAGCAGGCCGCTTCAGCGAGTCAGCGCGACTAGGAGCGCATATTTGCGAACAGAAATCGCCCTTGTCGGCGTCTCTTATCGGCAGAACTTCCCCGCTATGGTCGCTCTCAGTACCGAGACGATACGTTATCCCGCAGGATATTACAAAGTCCTGCGATAAATTGACGCGAATTCCTAAAATGCAGCCGCGCTATCTGGCCGACCGTAGAGGCCAAAAACAATCTTCGCGAGTGTCCGGTGAATATACACGATGCGTGAACAGCCCGCATTTTGTCCCACGACTTCATTTCTCCGTCGTGTGTTAGTGGACGGACGTACGCCCGATAACAATACCTCGTAAAAGCGCGGCGAGCCGCGTCGTCGTAGCTCCACAACCGTGTCGTCGATCGTTACGGCGACGTGACTGAAAAGCGTGCTTTTTCCACGACGTAACGGTTCTTACGTCGTGGAAAAAGCACGCTTTTCAATCACGTCGCCTTTCCGGGACGTCACGTGCTCACGGTGAATCGCGTAAAGAGAATCGTAAAGGGAACCGTGAAGTAAATACGCCGGTATTGAAGTAATTTTCGCGGCACGGCGTAGTCGTAACAGCCGCTTAACGAGTGCACAGACGAGCGGCCGTCTAAATTTGGATCGCGCGGCGAGACGCGGCCAGGCGATAGGACGTTTATGAATTCCAGTTTTCACGATGGAAATTTGCGAGTCGTCCTCGCGCAGTAAAGTGCGCGAATTATGAAAACCGACCGGCGCGCCGATCGCGGAGTACTGATTATGCGGATTAGGGAGAACGGGCAGGGAGAAACAGATCGGCGAGGAAGAGGAAAATGAATCGATACAATTTTGGCTCGCGAGATACGAAGTATCCGACTGGGACAAGACGGTGACGCAAAGCCAAGTCGACGAGCCGCTTCCCAAGTAGGAAATAACTGCTGACTCGATCTGTATCGATATTTAGGGAACGCTACGAGACGGCCGATACCAATTTGTTATTGGTGGAATACTGAGGTGAATCGTTGATGGCAAAAAGAATGCTATATTCGAGAAAATAATTTTCAAAATTCAAACAAACGATTATTCCAATATTCCTAGGAAAATGTTCACTTGGATTAAGTGAATATTATTTGAATGTTCACAAAGCACATTTTTCTTTTAATATAACAGTGGGCCGAGACTCAAAAGACAGTACTGTAACTGCCCGAGTCGAAATTTTCGGTTCTATATTAATCTCAGTTTTACGTTAAATCTTCATTAGGTTTTCCATTGTGTTTCTTTTTTCATGCTGCAAGTAGTTATTTCCGTTTTCTCTACTTAAAGACTTAATTAGAATAAAAAATGTTCTCTGTGGAAGTCTAAATTCCGTTTGCAGTATCAAAGGAGCACTATTAGTTACGTTCGTTTTACTTCCGTTACCATTTAAAGACTTAATGTAGAATCGTTGTCGCACTAAAATTTCGACTCGAGTCTTCCGCCTTGCCAGGCAATTCCTCTTACCAATGAGCTGTTTAGGTTTTAGATTAATATGAGATCCCGCTTTCATATTGAAGACATTAATACCGTAACGTTTAAATCCGTCTTTCAGTATTGAAATGGTCTCTGGCCAATCTCAAATAATGGCCGAGTGTATACGATTTCCATATAGGTTTGAGTGTCGTTTCCTGGCCGAGGCGGAATTTCGCAATAACTAATCGACGCGGTTTATAATCGACTCGTAAAATTAGCGTGCCGTAACGAGTACACATGTGTTTCCTTAAAAGTGAAAGTAAGAGCGGTCTATCGCTTATCCGCTGAGAGCGGCCCGATCGAATCGACCGTTGCAGACAGCCGGGCATCGGTCCCGACGCGAGTCATCGGGATATTTCGGGCCGGGTGAATAATTGAGACGTTGAGGGAAACTCTCACGGCGACGAGCACCGGAGAAAACAGTCCGTGCCCGGGTCTGCGAAAACAGTTGCTTCTGAAATTCCACACACACACACACACACACACTGGCACGCGCCGGACTGTAGCAGAAGAATCCACCGAAAGACGACGCAGAACCCGGCGAAAAATCAATTTGTTCCTTCGCGTCTCTCGTATGCGACGCGCAGCTTTTCGATTCGCGACGGCTGACGCTCAACGAGCAATTTTAATTAAGTGACACCGCCGTGACTAACGCCGCGTGCGAGCACGCACGTGATACACGAGCCTCAAACGTGACTCAGGACTGGTTCCCGGGAGTTTTCAGGACTCCATCGTCTCCGCTCTGCCCGCAAAACCACCGCGAAGGAATTTAATTGCGTCTCTTCTGTCGTCGAAAAACACAACCCTCTCTCTCTCTCTCTCCCCTCGTTTCGTACGAGCACCGAAATAACCGGCGATTTACCTGAAGTCATCGTTGCTTAATCACGCCGCGCCATTTTATAGGCCGCGCCGACACGGCGCGGGGCTCGTAACTTTTTCGATCGCCGGGGGATTTTAAATCCGGCGTTTTAAGAGAAAGCCCGAGGACGTTAACGCGACCGGCCGCTAAACCCCTCGCTTTACGCCCGTGGAAACGTATCGTCGCCGCGATGTCTCGATGCGCACGGCGTCCACATGCTGCGAACGAATTTTATTTCAGGACGAAAGATCCTCCTTTTACCTTTGGGGAATCGGACCAGCGCGGCCGCCGTCCGCAACCAGGAATCGGGTATTTTTGGAGCCTCGTAGGGCGCCGTTTCGCCTCGCCGTCTCCGTCCTCTTCGCTCGCGCGTGGATGGCGACGGCGTTCGCGACGACCGCATTTTTCCGCGGCGCGCCCTCGCGAGGGAGATAAAAATATTTTCGCCGGGCGCAAATGATTATCCGCGACTCGGCGCGGTTAAAAGTCAGCGCGCGACTCGCCGGCGACCGCGCGAGAGGAATATTGATCACTGTGTGAGCAGTGACGTCGGAAATGTCTATATCGTTTGTTACGCGATCGCCCCGTCCCGATATGGATCGGCGCGTCGTTCGATTATACCTCGACGCGCCCGTCCGTGCGTCTCGGACGCCAGCCTCGTCAACCGTTCGACCGCCAAACGAGATCCAGCGATCAATAACGCAAACTCGAGCGCGTCGCGATGCTCGCGAGATCGCCCGGTTAATCGACGTATCGCACGACCGCAGGAGATGTTTTCTTATCCTACACCCTTCCTCTCTCTATGTCTCTTGTTTCGTGATCGCGC
Organism: Dinoponera quadriceps; assembly: GCF_001313825.1. Taxonomy (NCBI): domain Eukaryota; kingdom Metazoa; phylum Arthropoda; class Insecta; order Hymenoptera; family Formicidae; genus Dinoponera; species Dinoponera quadriceps. The sequence continues at coordinate 412,803 of NW_014555944.1, forward strand.
AAGTCTCGCTTCCGGAAGTGAAATCAATGCGCAGGAAATCAAGTCAAGCGCTCCCTTTGCCCGACTTGAAATTTCGTCATCAGGTACACCTGATATCGTATAAGGTATTAACTAAGTGAGCGCAAGGTAATCCTTATTATGGCAAATCTAATGATGTACTGATGAAAAGTGAATAAGGATAATCTTTGTAAGGTTGTAATGATTACCCGAGTCGAATCTACTTGGTTCACATTAAGTCTTCAAGTCGAGAAAACGAACGGAACTCGTTTGTAGCATCAAAAGAGTACAATACAAGACCCAATGGAGACTTAATGTATAACTAAAATTTCGGCTGGGTACATATTAGGACTTTAGTGTATTATTCTATGTTATTTTGTCAAGTTTATTGATCAGGGTTCTTTTCGAAATTTTACTCACTTTACCCATTATGATTTGCATCATCAATTTCTGATACGGACCTTTTGTAGCAAAATCTATTATACAATAGATTTTATTAATTAACTTTATTTTTATAAGTTTTTTTCCCATAAAAATATTCGTGTTTTTAATTTCAAATTAGAAAAAGTTTTGCAATAGTTTCATATATATTTTATACAAGTTTTTCTTTTAAGTAAACTGTCGCTCATCGAATGTACATTTTTTAAAAACTTATTGTATTCAGAGTATCCGAAAATTTTCGGTACATCCCTGCCGGTAGAGCGGATTAAACAGGGAAGTCATTTATCATTTTTATGAAATTGGCAATAATTATTAAGTAATTAATTAAATCGCCTGAGCGAATGAGCGCACGGGAAGCGGAAGCCATCATTCTTTATATGTCTATAGAGTCCGGCCCATTGCTTCCTTCTCATTCGCTCAGATGATTTAATTAATTACTAATAATTATATTAATAAGTATAGCAAAAATATTAATAGTTTTAACGAATTTTGTAAAATGGTGCTTTTCTATTCATTTTGATCTAATTGATTTTCACACTTCAGCTTGGCAAAAAAATGTGAAACATCCTATATATAATACGAAGAAGAACAAATGTTGTTAGAATTAAGCGACTTTTTATATTATTCGAATTATTAAAATTGAAAATCGTCCAATTGTAACAATATTTGTTTTTCGATTGGTATTTTGTATTTTTCACTAGTTTAGCATTCCCTGCCCTTTACAAATCCTAATCTAATCATAGTCGTTTCCATTACATGAAGTAAATCGTAATGGGAATTCAATGGGATAATATAACATGATGAGGACATTATAATGAAACCTGATTAAAGTTCTGATTACCAGGCAGCGTTACATGACTTCTAGTATAACCCTAGATGAATCCAACAGCCAGTTAAAGTCAACCCGAGCTGGACCATGGGTTAAATTGTTATTCGGGTGGGAGTCGATTTCGAGAGGCGGGGTGGAGGAATTTCCGAAGGGATTTCTGAATCCTGAAAAGTCGCGTCTCATCCGATGATTTAATCGGCCAGCCGATCGGGCTTAACAGTCGACAAATCCACCGAAGAATCCACGACTCGGAGGAGCTCTCGGGGTTGCGATACAATCGGTCTCACGATTCCGCAATTTCCGGCTACCCTACTGTTGCACCTGTCCCTGCGTGTCGTACAGCCCCGCATAAAACAGTCCTCTTTTCCTTAACCTCCGTGCTGCCTATCTTCTCGGTCGACCCTCGCCGACAGTCGTGAAGAAAGTCGCCAATACGTCGTCGTCGTTATTGCACGCGCGTGAATCGCACGGCGGCCGTGACACTTTCCGAAGTTTATGGCGTTCGGTCCCCGGGATGCAAAGGGACAATGCAAAGGGCGACAGCCCCCGAGGTAATGCGGTCGGCGGGAATATACGGTTACTTGGTAGGGTGCTTTTGTCGCAGCGAGAGGAGCTCAGCGGCGCGTATCCGCGACTCGTCGAGGCGGGCTCGCGACTTTGCACGGTCGAATTTTCGCGGGGGAAAAATCGAAATCGCTCGCCGAGCAGCAAAACGCTCGGGTAAAACGCGCTTAGTCACGCGAGTCACTTTTCGCCCGGCGAACGACCGTCGTTCCGGCGAGACCCTCGCGATTTTGCCCGAGCGCGGCGATTGCGCCGATTTTTCCGCGCTCCGTCGCGAGGCTGAATGGCGGTTACGTCGAGCGGGCAGGTAGTAGTGGCTGGTGCCGGCGATAGTAATAGTAGCAGTTGCGCTGGTAGTGGTAATAGTAGCGGCACTTAACGGTGAAAGTGTGTCACCGCGTTTTTAATTTGCGCTCCATCGTCATAGATCGCGGCGCGGTCTTGAAACCCTCGCGCGTCACACACTAAGACCGAGTTCCTGCATCCTGTGCGCGGCAAAAAGCCGCGGAAAAATCGGTTTCCGTATCCTTTCCTCGGCCGGTAGAAAGGCGAGCGAACACCGGCAAACGCGCGGACACACGCGTTGCGATAATCGAAAGCGAAGAGCGAGATAAAGGTGAGGACGGAAGCGAGTTATTGATACGGTACGCGGTTGCAAAACTCACAACTCGCTCGCAATGAGCGTCTCCCTCTCGCGATCGATTATCCGTGCCGGTACAATGGCGACACTTCCGAGAATACGAATCTCGCGCGAGCTATTCTATTCTCATCGGCGCGCGCAATGTCACGCTTGTAAATACGACGGATAAGGCACGGCAACAGCTCCTCGCGATTTCCACCGAGCTATTCACCGCGAGCGGCACTCTCCGCCAGCAGATTGAATCTTATCTAAATGCGAAAGGTAAATCGCGCGATGTTATCGGCTATACAAATAATTCCCGATTAACCGGATAGAGCGAACGTAAGCAAACAGACGCGTTACTACGACTCGAGTCTACGAGTAGTTACAACCAGCTGAACTCTACAGAGCGAAGATAACTGCGTAATTCAATATTTTCAATTTAACATTTAATCGTTTGGCGTCTTTAATATCAAAATATAGCATTCGAATCGTTAAGGTAGTTAATCCGTAGAGCGCCGGATTTTCATTGGTGACGTTGAAGGGTCTTTGTATAAGTTTACGTTACTTACTGAGGAAGCATACTTTGCTGTCACTTTATTTAACTATTAAGATAATAAATGTTAATTCTGAGCGAAATTGTGACAAATATCCATACAATATTACAAACACGGTAACAATACTCGAGGAAAAAGTAGTATTATCGTTCTTGTAAAGGTATTGTGATTCCTCTTAATATCTCCATTAATAGCGAATTCCATGAGTGATTACTTTTGACTGATTGTATCGTCTGACAAGCGAGTCAGTATCCACATTAAAAATTCACGGTAACGTTCACTGTTATTCCTTCTAAGAGTTTATTTTGAATACATGTACAATTTTGTAACGGAACACTCTATGTTACTTAAACAAAAAGTAGTGTCTATTTTATTTGCGAATGTTTCAGCTTCCAAACGATCAATCATTTCTCGAACTGTGCAAATATGTATATAACATTTCGATCAAGATGCGGCTGAAATTTAAAAAGATTCCCGAAATAGTAGCTCGACGGATCAACTGCTTTAAATACTTAACTGAATCAAACGTTTTAAAGAAATCGGCCAAATCCACCATCGACCGGGTAATCCGGGATTTTCCGAGGACTCGCCCGCTGTGAACTCGAGATCGGAAAACCGACGGTCCCGGACGGCGAAAAAAATGGCAAAAATCAGCGACGTCGCAAGGGTTGGGCGCGTAAACACGATTAAAGGCCCACGAGGGTTGCGCTCGCATCTCTCCCTCTTTCTCTCTCACCCTCGTTCAAGCAGAGAAAGAGAAAGCCGCACGCAGATGGTGAATGGAGGGGACCGAGCAAGCGTGGAGGGCACACGCTGCGCTCTCGCGTTCGCCTGCTTCGCTCGGCGCGCTCAGTCGTTCGCCGCGCGCGCGCCAAGCTGACACGCGCAGCCCCGTAGCTCGCAGTTCCCACAGTTCGTGTCGAGCCGCGTGCGAGGTTCCAGCACCGTCGGCACCGAGGGATCGATCACACCCCTTCAGAGCACGCGGCCCAGTGATAACGCTTCGCGTCCGGGGGTTGGGGGGGATTGTTACCGCTGAGTACCGGAGGACGGAGGAGGAAAGAGGGAGAGAGAGAGAGTGTGCGACTGTTAACCGCAACTGCCCGGTGCGTCGGCCCACGTGAACATCCACTTTCTGTTGTGTTTGACGCGAGTGCTCGATCCGGCGAATCGATATCACGTCGAGTGACGTACACCGGACGCAACAACAGCGAGCAGTGCGTCGATAAAAGTTGCCCGGCTGACTCAACTATCGCGCCGTTCATTTCGGAGTAACCGGCTGTCTCGTTATTCTCGTAGGATCCTTCGAGTGACACGACACTTCGTTTATCGAGAGGGAGGGTATCGCGCCCGAGAGCTTCGAGATATCGAACGCGGCGATCGATAGTAGTAGTCGTAGTAAGTTGTCGTGCGCGCGGGAAACGTCGCTCCGCGCGAGACGAACGTCACGCTCTCTCTCTCTCTCTCTCTCTCGCTCGCTCGCACGCAAGTCGCGACTGGCCTGTCGTCGGCCAGCTCTTATAAAACTTATCTTCGCGCCGTGATAAGCTCATCAATCAAATACGAAGGCGCGTCCGATCGGAGCGAGATCGCGCGACCCCGCGCGCGACAACAATCCGGAGCGCGCTCGGGACGAATGGGCGCGTCTCGCTCGTAATAGGTGACGCGATTATTTCTTCGCAATTCATTCTCAGTCTTCCCTCGAGATCGAAGACACGAGAGCCAAGACGAGGACACCGCTCACGGAACGATGACAGATCGGAGTAACCAAGTCGTCGTCGTCGGCGGATCAATCAAGCGGAAACGCGAGGATCGCCGAGCAGCTTGAGATTTTCCAGCGGGAACTCGATCGGTGAACTCGTCAGTTCGCGGACATCACAAGGAGAGTCACCCTGAGCCTCCTCTTTATCTCTCTCTCTCTCTCTCTCTCACACACACACACTTTCTTGGCGATAATAGCTCGGCGAGAATCGGAGCTCGCGTTCTTCTCGAGCACGGGTCACGCGTTCGAGCGTCGATCGAATTAAAAAAATACCAAGCGACGGTCAACAAGGAGGACAAGCGAAAGATAACCGAGGCGAGGCGGCACGCAGAAGGAGCGTCGGTGGAAAGGAGGAGGTCCCAGCCGGCGCCTTCTTCTTCGTCTCTCCTCTTCTTCTGCTCGCGCGACGAACCCGGCGAAGGAAATTACGACGATCGTCAGCTGTCGATCCCGCGCGAGTTTGGCCTCTCGTTCCTCGGCAGCTACGGCGGCGAGGAGGAGGAAGCCGAGGACGGAGTGCAGTGTCGTTTCGGTGTTATTTGGAGTACCGGCGGAGGATCGCCTACGGGGGAGGCTACGGGGCGAGCGGGAATGCGCGAGAGCGATCGGTATGACGAGCGACGCGAACTGATGCTTCGGGAGCGAGAGGAAGCGCTCGGGAAGGAAGCCAGGATGATGATGGCGCCGCAGATCGTGGGTGTCCTGCTGAAGAAACCGGGACAGCAGACGCACCCACGATTGCCGCCCTTGGACCCGCAGGAGACCAAGATTAAGGGTGAGTCTCGACGTATTCTCTTGCTAAATTGCACTCCGATCGCACATTCAGCGCCGGGCTTTCCCTTCCTATTCTCAAGTTGAGACGAAAAGAACCGAAAAGAAAAGAACGGCAAAATGGTAAGAGAACACCCTGGCTTTCGTCGAAAGGTAAACAGAACCTTGGGAGCAAACCCGGCCGTTTAACGCTAAATATGCGCGTCCAAAACTCCGTCCCAGACACGTGTCGAGCGTCGAGGAAAGGGAAAACAAGAAAAAATTATCGCTACAACGCGGCGGAGGCGAGTCATTATACGACGCCGATAGCGTATCAAATAGGTTAATTACTATTGCAATTGAGCGAAGAAATAGAGCTAGTATCGAGCGATCGCAAATCTCCCTATCGATTAGGAGCAACTAGTTCGCCCATCGCGACGGATACGCAATTTGAAGTTGTCCTTCTCGACGAGGCAGGGTCACGTACAGGGTCGCGTGCCTGCGCCGATCGAATGAAAAATTGTCAGACGACTATCGAGAAGAAATGCGGCCGAGTTCGGGCGAACGACGCGGAACGTTTACGATCGCGAACAATGCTAGACATTATATTCGAAGCTTCGGCTCTTCGAAACCTCCGACACATTATATTCGGATAATGAAATTTTGAAGTGTGAAAATTCGAACATTCGGATGTTCGAATATTGGAATATTCGACGCTTCAAGAATTAGAAGGTATGCGTTTTGTAAGTTGTATTTATTGTCCTAAAGAATGTAATTATTCCTTGCATTGTGTCATGCTGTTATCATGGCAAATATTTCGAAATAAAATTAATGAGATTTGTTATATATTGCCGAGTGGAAAGTTTAGTTGTTTACTAAGTCTTCATAGGTGTTCTGTTGAGCTCCTTTGATGTTACAAGTGGGAAGTTACTTCCATTTTCTCCATTTGAAGATTTAATGTAGAGCTAAATAGACTTAATGTAGAATCAAAATGTCGACTCGGGTGCTATGTGCTTCAAAGTATCTAAATATCTAAGACTTTATGTGAAATATTGAGGTCGAAAGTAGAGTTATAGTTTCAACTGGGGAAGTTAAATAGAATTAAACTAGGTTCATGTAGGCTAGAGAATATCAAAGTGGGTTAAATGGAATTTTCAGGTAGAAAGTACCAGAGTCGAAATTTTAGCTCATTAAATCTACTTAATTCTATGTTAAGTCTTCTATTATATTCTTCTGGTGCTATAAATGGGAATTTAATTCTTTCCCCCCTTGAAGATTTAATGTTGAATTTTAAATTCCCCCAAGACGGTTTAAATTACCTTTGTGTCAAAGGAATGCTATTAGTGTTCTTTTGATGCTAGAAATGGGAAGTTATTTCTTCACTAAAAGACTTAACATAGAACTAAGTAGACTTAATGTAGGGCCAGAATTTCGAACATGTCGAATAATACTGCCCCCAATCGCGAATAAATGGACACAGGACGCGTGGTTACTCGATTAAAAAGAGAACGTAAAAAAAAAAAATAAAAAAAGAACTACACCTCTCGTACGCTCGAAACGGTGAAACTCGCCGCTGTCGACCTAATCTCCATCTGGGTAATTAGCGCGACCGAATTTCCAATTCGACGATTAATCAATTTCGATCGCGACGTACGAAGTATATCCCGATGAGTCATCGTGTTCTCTCTCTCTCTCTCTCTCTTGTCATAACGGAGCGCGCGAGTCCGCCGTGTTCCCTTCGAGTACCTGAACAAACGATCATTCCCTTCCGGTCCTCCCCTCCCTGGTATGAGCGGAAGGTTACCGGACCACACCGGAGGAAGAAGTTATTTTCATTGTGACAGGCCCTGCGGGTTACATCTTGTAAACAGGCGGTCGGCAGACGTAAACTCGCCGTTCACCGCGGCCGGCTCTTGCCGTTGCCGCGCGGCGCGCCGGCGTTACGCTATCGGAAAGTATTATGATTCATCGGAGCGTGTTGTATGTATATGTTACAATAACGAGGCGCCTTATCGGCCGCTGTAATAAGAGAGCCGACCGAGCATTCCCTGAAATATCGAAACTTTCGCTTAAGCCAACTCAACATCAATCTATCGATCTCCCTCTCTCCTCTCCTCGTTCGGTGTCTATGGAGGAATGCACGGCCATTGCCAGCTTTTTCATTGATTAATGGCTAAACGGAACATGACGCGATTTGAACGCGAAATTAATGCACGGCCGGGTAAACCACGCCTAAAAATATCTGAAAATAGCGTTTATCTCCACCGTGGTCGTCGTCAGACCGGGTAGCGTCACGTGAGAATCCTCTAACTACGGTGGCGGTGGCGTAAGCCACGAACGCGGCAATTGGAGATTAAGTGGCTCTCCGTAGCGCCAGCTTGTTTACTCTATTATACCGATCAGCCGAGCCGACGCCTCGTGGCTCCGTTAACAATTATGTTAATGGGGCGGCGGCGTGTTATAAGACGATAACGGTGTAGATTTAGTGCGAGCGGGAGTTTGATAAAAAAAAAAAAAAAAAAAAAAANGAGAGAGAGAGAAAGAGAGAGAGATAAAAAAAGCGAGGAGAAAAGAAAAGCGAGCGCGAACACGCTCGCCGTATCGCGCGCTTTCTCCGTTAAATTTATCAGATACATATTCAGATCGGCGTGATCTCGAAGAGATGGCGATGTATTTCACAAGAATACGCAAAGTCCTCACGGGGATACCGTTTCCCGAGATTTTGATCCTACGTTAAGTCTATTTAGTTCTGCACTGTGTATTCAAGTTCGGAGAAAACGGAAATGAGCTAATAGTGCTCCTGTGACGGTACAAAGGGGGTTCAGATCATTCAGAGGGAAATTTTCAATTTTACATTGAGTCTCCAAGAAGAGAACGGGGACAACTTCCCATTTGTTGCGTCGAAGGAACGCAATGCAAGACCTTTGGAGATTTAATGTCGAATTAAATGGACTTAATGCAGAACTGAAATTTCACGTTTCGTTCTCTCACCCGAAACTCCCGCGGAGGGGGGGTTGCGACTCGCGAATTTCGAAGGTTGAGCGAAGAAACATAGTCCCGTCGCTTGTGCTTCGCAACCTCTGAAAGGTCTTTTAGAAGCCCGTTTCGTTCGTACACGATTGACAATTCGTGCTCCGTAATCCGGTATCTGGGCTACCGTGGTAACGGGATACTTTTACGTGGCCGTCCACTCCGGGGAACGTGAAAACCGAGCTCTCTAGCGAAGCGGACGGCCGAGGAAAACGTGTTTCTGGATACCGCCGAATGTACGCGCGCATAGAACAAGGAAAGAGAGAGAGAGAGAGAAAGAGAGATACACGCGGAATCGCGGCAGCTGAGAGAATCGGGATCGCGGCGCAATTAGCGGCCGGTCGAGTTGGAACTCGTCGAACGTTAAGTGACCTCGATTGCGGCGGCGCAATGTAATTCGAAGGTCCTCCCCCCGCAATTGGCGTTTTTAAGCGGCGAAAGCCGAAAGCGACGATGACGGTTTCGCGCGGAAGTGCCGCGAAAATAGATCATTGTTTCGACGAAGACCGAAACGGCGGCTTCGCCGAATCGGCACCACCCACGTGCGCGTGTGTGCGTTTGCTTATCTAATCCCACGGATCCATCTAAAATAAGCCCGGCGCTTCGTCAAATATCTACGTCGTGACCGACTCCGACGCGGCTCTGGGAACGCGCGGGCTGATAAAGACGTCTGGTCGCGTTTCGCGCACGCCGGTGGCGCGGAATTGATACGGCCGGTTAATTTTTAACGTCGAACGTGCCAAGTGCCTCCTGCCTGCCTTACCTGCCTACCTAAATTCCTGCGTTTACGGCGGGTCAGGAAACAGTAAAAAGAAAGCGGGCGAGCGCGCCTATCGACATCGGCGCTCCCCGTGCCGCTTTTCACGACTGCTCTCCTCAACGAAGCCCGCCCCCTCCTACCCTCCACGACTTTTCGCCCCGCGAGCCCGACCGTCGTCGGCGCAACCCTTTCTCTTCTAACGGGAACATTATTAAACTTACCGGATTTTCCGTTTCATTGCACATTCGACGAACGGTTACGACATCGGCGCACGCCAATCCCGCTGTTGCAAAACCCCGCCGTATAACGAGGCGCACTCCCCCTCGTCCATCCCCCCTCCCTCCGTTGGCTCGATATCGGCTTTATATTATAATTTCGACTGCAACTGCATTCAACCGTTAATTATTACCTCTCCCAGCACGGAACGGACGGAGAAATATCGCGGCTCTTACGGAAAGAAACCTTGTATAAGCTTTAATTACCTTCAGAGCGGAATACATTCGGATAATTCTCGCACGACTTGGAAATGATTTATTGTGCGGAGAGAACCGAGTTAATAAAACTCTCTCGCGAGCGAGTGCCAACGTCTTCCTCTCTCTCTCTCTCTCTCCTTCGTCTCCCCGACTTGTTTCGCAATTTTCGCGAAATAAGAGTCGAGTCTCTCGGACATAAAGGAGCTCTTTGTGGCACGAAGGGGCACTGCGACCATGTAAATAGCCAATGCGGGGCCCTTTAAAAATCCACGAGACGCGCACGCAAGGCTGTCGACGAGACGCGCGTCTCGTCCTTCGCGCGTGCAGCCGGGAAACTGGATTTCAAGGTGTTGCCGCTGCGGCGAGTCTCTCTCTCTCTCTTCACGGAGATTCGTCGTTTTCGAGTCGACGATTTCGAGGATATTCGCCGGAGGTACGAATCTGTATCGGTACGTTTTGATTCGTCGCCCGGCTCCTCCTGCGTAACGAGCGTGTCTCCGTCCTCTCTGTCTCCTTCCTTCTCGCTCGCTCGCTCGCTTTCTCTCCCTCTATCTTTCTTCCTTGTCCTCCGGAGTCTCCGGACGACTTAAATTAGGGTCACAGTGCCGAATTAAGCACGGTCCACAAGTGCCATTCACGAGGAACTCGCCGCGACCGGGGATTAAGATATACACATGTAGATAAAGTCGGGCCCCCGTCCGTACGAGTTTCTGCGATTCTCTAGGAATCCTTTTGATACTTGAGAATCCTCCTGAGAAATCCCGGCCGGCATTACACGTTTCGCGAAGTAATCCCCTAAGTATCGCTATTCAGGGGACGAAATTGAGCTTGCGCGCGCGGGTCTTGCGGTTAAGGAGGCTCAATTGAGCTAAGGGAGGCAGAGAGGATCATTTCTGTGCACGACAGATCGGAAGAAAGAAAGAGAGAGAGAGAGAGAGATAGAGAGAGCCGCGCGTCTAAACAAATTGCAGAGCAACGGCGGCCGACAGCCGCACGAGCGCGAATAATAAATCGCGACGAGCGCGCGCGTATACCGGGTGTTCCGCACGGGCGGACCGAGAAGCGACACAGCCGAGGGGATCGTGACTTAGCTTAGGCTCGCGTCGATCGACTCGAATCTCGGCCACGGAAGACGCGCGCTGCCTTTCACTAAATGCTCGCTCGCTTCGTCTCCTACGTGTATTCGGCATCCGCGCGACCGACGCTCGTGCCATTTACGAGCAGCGGGTATAAATCGCGCCGTCGATCGGACGCGAGAACACTGTACACCGGACGACGACGCCGGCTCGCCGTTCGTCCTCTCGCAAAAGCGAGATCGAAATGAACGCCTGCTTATTCATGAGGAACGTTTCTGTGCGCGCGTTACGCACGTTCTAACGACGCAACGCACGCCCGGTATCTCATTCCGCCGTACTCCTTATCATGTCTGCGGGCGATAACACATCCGGAGTTATAACGCGATATATTCATTACGAGGCTCCGATCGCCGGGCGTTATTCGGCGGTTATGGACGCGTGTGAGAAATAAATAACTTTACGTTGCGCATAATCGCTGGAAAACGGGAGACTTGTGGCGTAACGTCGTCTGCTTCGCTTACTTTCAAGATTTTACATTGAGAAAGGCGAGATTCATCCGCCAATCACGCTCCTTCGACTTCTCGCCACGATTACGCGTTAGAGTGCTGATAATAACATTATTATTATCCGGCCGCCTGTGAACGTTGTTAGTTTCATCTTGTCGGCAGGCATTCAAAAGTCTCCCATTGTGCTTCTTCGGTGTTGCAAATGGGAGGTTATTTCCGTTTTCTCCGCTTGAAAACTTAGACTGGTATTCACAGTCTTGCATTTAAGACCGTTTTAAGTTCATCTTCAGACGCTTGTAGTCAATGAAATCAGCCGTACAGTAGCTGATGATGAACTTAAGACGGTCTTAAATATAATATCCGACTGCGAATATCGGCTTTAAAGTAGACTTAATGTAAGATCAAAATGCCGGCACGGGCGGCTGATATAAGCTTCAGTGTCTATGCAGACTTTACATAGAATATTGAGGTCAAAAGTAGAGCTACAATTTCAGTGGGGAGGTTAAATAGAATTAAACGAGGTTCATGTAGGTTTCGGAGCATCAAAGTACGCGTTAAGTGGAATCTTCAGAAAGAACCCGAGTCGAAATTTTAAATTCCACGTTAAGCCTTCAAGCAGAGAAAACGGAAATAATTTTTCACTCGTAGCATCAAAGAAGCACAATAGGTGCTCCTTTAATGCTACTTTAATGCTAAAAGGGAGTCTAGCCCTCCAGAGTCTAAATTCGAGTTCTACGTTAAGTCTATTTTTCCGCTGGAAAATGGGAAATGTTTTGCGTTCGAGTACTGATTGCCACGATTATGCGCTGATAATAGCATCGGTCGTCCGTGAACGTTGTTACTCGCATCTTATCGACAGGTTGTTGATAATCGGCATTTTAAAAGTCTAATTGCGTCCGGCGAATCCAGACTGTTCTCTACGCTACTCTCGACGCATCGGGCGCAAAGTGCATCGCAAAAGCCGCATTTCTACGAGCCGAGTACTGGTTCCCCGATTTGCAACCAGTCCTGATCGCCGGAGAAAAGCGGTTGTGAAAATGTCTTACGGAGGCTCGAGCGCGCGCACGCGCGATCCAGGATCTGTTGTATCGCGGCATTTTCTCACGATTTGCGATCGATTTTCGTTCTCTTTTCTTTTTGCGCGTTAACTGGCGTTTCCCTCCGCAGAAAAATTACGAGTCTCGCGATACGCGCGGCGACGAAGTTATCGCGGCTGATTAAAAAATTTAACCACATAATGCCTGCTTTCCTGAAGGCGGGATGGCATCAGTCATCGTTTCATTTTTAAACTGTGCTGTATAACGTGTACCATACTCTGCTCGCACTCTCCTCTCTATGTACTTCAATAATATATTACATCGCAACTCTGATTATCACGGGAGGATTTGTGTACTACACGTCTACAAGGTCAGCTGGCAATTTCTTATCATTGAACACATAAATTTCAAGCAGCATTCTCGTATTGTGTAGCTAAATATTACAGTATGGTACCGTCTGAGGTTCTATCAGTCTACTCTTACTCTGCGTTTCGTTTTGTAGTGTTGAAATATATAACGTCGAATGTCGATGATTAATTGAGACAGTTTATATTCCCTACACTAATCGGTATATCCGTATCATTTCATTATTTTCATAATTCTTTATTTATTTGCTTGCATTATGATTGTTTCCATTTATTTTAGATTATTTTATTTTATTCTCTTCAAAGAAAGAGAGAGAAGGAGAGGCGAAACATTGATAACAGCTTCAGCTGCGCCTTATGGCAATATAACTAACATACAGTCCTCGGCCATATTATTAGACACACCTTAATTTCTTACAATTCATTGACTTCCAAGGACCAGTTTTATAATACGGCTCATATATCATTGTTATAATCAATCGAATTATGTTAAGGAACCATTGTTCTATAAAAGGAATACCTTTTTTATGACGTCATTTCACTTGACCGTTACGATGACCTTAAACAAGCGTGACCCCGCGCCAGTTGCATTGTTGAGAATAACAAGAGCAGATGTATTTTGAGTGTGCGTTGTTGAAATTTAGTTTCACTTATTTATTTATTATGCTGAACTTGAATTATACATTTAACTTTAGTTATACTATTACCATACATTTTTTGCTTACTTAACAATCATAGAAAATATTTTTTGTGTGAAAAATATTAATATTCTTTACAAAAAATTATAGATAAAACAGGTGATTTGATGTTTCAAAAGATTGTAGAGGTAAAAACGCCGATTGGCATTGAAAGTGATTCTAATCGAATAAAAATAAAATCATTACCTCTTCTCTCTTCAGCCGTCTATTAAAAAATCAAGGTGTATCCAATAATATAGCCAGGGACTGTATATTTATAGCTCACGTGTCAAAGTTTGTCGATCGTGTTTTATGTCCAATAAAGTCAATATTATTATTATTATTTTCGGACGAGAAACTCTTCGAACTCTTCGCTATTCGCGAGAACGTTCCCGGGTACGGAGTGTCGAAGCATCTTGACGGTCTCGCCTCGGACGGAGTGCGACGACACCGAGAGAACGTTTTTTCTGGTCGCACGTGTCTCATCTCGTCGGTTTCTCGCACACAAATTAATTAGCGGCGGTTGACGAGGGGGAATGCTGGTCTCTCAAGTGGGTGTAATTAGATGCCCTCTGCTATGTCGCGTGGAGGGGGTGATAGAAGAAAGCGTCACGTCGTCAACGATGACGCGGAGTGAAAAACTGTCTCGAGTCGGCGCGACGAGAGAAGACAAGAAGAGGAGAGGAGGCTCGCGGAGCAATAATTGTCCGATTTCCAACGTCGCCGGATTCGCTCGGCGCGCTTCGATCGCGTGTCTTGGGCCTTGCTGCACGGACTGTACGTCATCTAGATTGGGTCAAGCATGTAGATGAGGCATATCTGGCGTATCCCGGCGTTGGTTCAATAATGACTAAATGGAGGAGCGATAAAGGGGATGGCATGGAGGAGCGATTTAACAGGATGTGTTCGGATTCATCGGTCGGAATAATCTCTCTATCTCCGTCTCGAACAGCTGACGGGAATAATGTCCGCGTCGGACAGGAAATGGTACCTCCCCCTGCCCCCATGTCAGATACGGGAGCGATTCGTGTTCTTTTATTCTACACTTGGCCGAGCGACGGTGACGAACGCAGGCGAGGAGGAAAGAGAGAAGGAGAAAAACTAGATATGAAATTCGTGTCGGTACGAGATGAGGAAGGTTCCAGCGTCGACGCGCGTTGTAGAGAGAGAGAGAGGGAGCGCATCTGGTTCTCCGGAGGGCATCTAATTAAAAAAACAATGAAAGAAATCCACCAGACCCCGAGCGGCTCTCGGAGATGACTGTCCTCCTCTGTATATACAACGGAAACGGTTCAATGAGCTGTTTCTGAACATCTCCGCTTATAGTCCCGCGATTATTTTCGTTTAATTAATCGCCGCCGAGAACGATCGTTACACAATCTACCCGCATCGTAATACCTCCGCTAGACGAGAATCAACCGCTTGGATATCTCCGACGTAATTTTTCGCACGTGCCAGCTTTCAACATCCATCAACCTTCGAAGTTACGTCAGTGGAGACCGAAGGGATGAGCGGCGCGCTTTAAAAACGCCCACGTGGAAAAATACAGTGAAAGAGCGAGAGAGAGAGAGAGAGAGAGAGGGGAAACCGTTCGTGCAACGTGACACGCGAGATAGAGAAAGAGAGGCTACACTGCGGTTCGCTGATGGAAGAAACAGCAACGGCGGCGGTAGCGTGGCATTCACAGGACGGAAGTCGACGTTGTTCCACGCGAGATACAGTCGTTGCTGGGAGCGACGGAGACGGACTTACGCTATTCTCGCGGTCACGAGTACGACAGCGAGCGGTGAATCGATGATGCACGAGCCGAGCGAGACACCGCCGCGTAAAGGAGAATCGGACGAGGACGGAGACAGGTCAGGGCGTTGCACCGTTTGCTGTGACCCAGTGTTCCCCGCCGCTCCGTTTAGATCTCACTCTCTCCCTCTGTCTTCTCTTCTCTCGAGAGTTCTTTCTCTCTCTCTCTCTCTCTCTCTCTCTCTCCTTAGCTTTTCTCGCGGGACTCTCTCACCTGACAGACGAACGTAAGTTTTCGGAATCGCACCGGAGGTGCTGTGCGACGCGCGTATTTCTTATCTGCCGTTTGATCGATACTCCTCGACTTCCTCGAAATATGAAGAAAATGGTAGAGAAAGAAAGGGGGGGGGAGAAGGGGGAACTACTGCTGATCTATTCGGAGATTCGTAACAGCGGCGAAATATCGATCCCGCGCCGATCGGGACGAAGTTATCTCCCTTGTCCGAGTAAGAATACGACACGGCTCGTGCACGAATGAATCTAACGCACGGACGAATCGGCCGTTCGGAGGAAAGATATGCTCGCGAATTTCATCTTATTACACAAGCAGAGAGAAAAATGTCCTTCTCGCACGGCGTACACACTCGCTGCTGCGCATTCGCGTCTCGCGAAGCGGATTGTTTCGCAGGTAACGACTGCAGTTCCTCCGCCGTTCGACGTAACGCGCGAACACGTTAGAAGACGTACGAGAGCGTCTCCGCATTATCAACGCCAATCGAGTTTCTTACAGAACCCTTTCGCGTGCTCGTTCTGCCAGCGGTGAGGTCGCGTGTGTCGTGCGCGCTAGAATCAGAGTAAGTCTTTTTTTTTTTTTGTGGGTTACCTAGCCAGGTATTCCAATGCGCCGTGAGAGATAAGTGGAACGGTCACGAATTCGTGGCAGCACGCGTGTCGTTACATAGACGCGACTTCGTTTTCCGCACGCACGTTTCTCGCTCTTCCTCTCATCTACCGTTCTCTCTCTCTCTCTCTCTCTCTCGCGTGTAACGCACGCGCGCCATATGATTGCGCCGATCTGTAATTCCCAGTCTCCTCGGCTACTCGGGAAGACGCTAATAGAAACTATCCTCTCGTCGGTCGGAGAATTGGTGACGTTTAAACGCGACCTCGTTGAAAACTCGACGCTCGAGTATCTTCCTTCCTCCCTTCCTGAGGGAGGAGGCGCGGAAAAGTTCTCCGTAGCGCGAGGTGAAACTCGTCTTCTCGGGCGAGCTGCCCGGGAAGGAAAAGCGGTAAAAGGGATCGCACGACGTTTCTGCTTAGGTGGACACGCATGGAGGGAGCCAGCTGAGGAGGCCGATGGAAGTGGTGGTGTAGCGGAGCGACGTAATTACGGGGTTAGGCGCGTTACATCGAATCGCAATCGCACGATTGCATCGAGATTTCCCTCCGTCCGTTACGCTTTTGGCTTTATGCGACGCGCGGCGGGCGGCGTTTCCGTTGGATGGGCGCTTTTCAACGCTCCCAAAGTGGCGGGTCGGATTTCGCAATGAAAGTCTAATCGTGCCTCCGATCATCGAACGCGGCTCCGTATCGCTCTTCTTTCGTCATCCCGTCATTCTCTCTCCCTCGCTCGCACACAGTCGAGGCTCGCGATGCTTTCGAGTGGAGAAAATCGCCTTTCGGCGCCGGACTCGCGGTCGCGCGCGAGGTTATTAAATCCCGAGCGCGTTAACGTTATCTCGATCATTACGCAGCCGCCTCGATGTCTTATTACACGCATCGCTCTGACCGAGGACTATCCGATTACGCTCGAATCCATTAATTCTCGTTACGAACACCGGGATATAACCGTGTCGTTTAATCCGACATCGCTCGCGCCTGATCCCGCTCTCCATGCCGAGCAACAACAGCGCAATGCTCGACTATTCCCGTGAGCGATTCAATGACCGCACGGTAATCCGACAAATCACGATAAATGTGTGTATGTATATGTACGAAGGAGAGAGAGAGAGAGAGAGAGAGAGAGACCGGCGCAACCCCCGCGAATACCTTCCTCAGGATCAATGCCGAGCTCTCATTCGCCTCTCTTTCATCGCGGTTATTTACGCTACAGACGCGTCAACGAGCTAGAGCACGCTCACTCTCTATCCTCCCTTTCGTTCACTGTCAAAATAAATGGTCGCCTTCGTCGGAAGTTGCATCCACCCTTCCTCTCGAGAACCAGAATCGCCCGCAGAAACTGGTCTTCCCGGGCTGCGTCCCGCTGGAAAAATGTCCTGCACGGTGCACGTGTGTGTCGGCACTTATGCTCGTGTCGCGCGTGCTGCTTTCGCAGCCTGCTGGCGGGCAGGCAGGCCGCCGGTATTTATCGTCGAAGCGACAGCTTTACGCGAAAATATTCTTTCCCGTAAAACGCAACCGACGTGGGGCATACTATCGCCGCGTACCTGCGCGTCTGTATGCGGCAGGTCAGCAACCCCGCGCGATAATCCGAATAACGTACGCCCTGCGATGATAGTCACGCGACGTTACGTCGCCCAGCTGTTAGCCGGAGTTTCGACCCCCGAGAAAAGACGATCCCGTCTCAGCCTTTTGCCGTCCCGCCGAGAATAGTCGGACGCGACCTTTCACGAAAATCTCTGCGCGAGGAGCTCGAGAGGAAAAACGCCCACGGCGAGTCGTCGGAGGGAAGGTGCGATATTTTTACGTTCCTCGAGAGAAAAGCGTCTTCTTTCGGGGACTATCGATCGTTATCGCTTGTTAACCGGAACTTTCAAGATCTGTTGAAGACATCACGTTCAGAGCGAAGCTCAGCGTCTCCAGCGGGCTGGAAATATCGCGATCTCATATTTCGGGGCTTTTACTCGTCCGCTTCTCCCGTTCTCAGCGAACGTTCCGCTCACAGTTACACACCGGAAACGGGTCTCGCGAATGGAATGATGCAAAAGTGATTTCGCGCACCGTGTCCCGCGATCGTTGCTCATTGTTAGCTGAACCGATGAATGAAGTCGTTCAGGAATCGGACGACTAACGATCACAACATGTACAACATCCGGTACCTCCGGGGTTCAATTAGGTGCCGTCGAGGCGCGACATAATCCCCGTATCGTATTACACCCCACGTATTGTGCCCTCCGGCGCGAAGGAAAGGAAAGGAAAAAATCGAGAAAGAACAAGACCAGAAAGGGAGAGAGCGAAGAGAGAGGGAGGGGAGGGGGATGATCGCGAGAAACGGCGAGTCGCACGAAGGAAAATTCGCCTCGCTGGCGGGACAAGATCGCGCGCGATCGATCTCTCTTTCGCGAGTGGGAACTCGTCGCAGAGGACCTCGCAAGCACCGAGAGAGGAGCCACGATAAGAAGCGGCACCGGGGGTCCCGAATGGACGGATCCCAGAGGCCGGGCGGAACCGGTGCAACAATTAATTTCCAAAGGAAAGAGTTACGAAGCCGTCTGTATCTCCTCGGAGGGTCGGCCCATCTGGAATCAAGGGGCAAAATCGCCGTAATGGCGGGTGCAACCCTTTAGCCAGCTGTGCGTCACAATGGTCGTCACGAAAAATCGCGCGACAATGTTATCTCGATCTGCTAGCTTTGTGGGGTCGGGATTGAGTCGTCAGGCAATCGGGTTAAGGGGATCGGGCCCGCCATTGTCGAACGGCGGGCGATCCTTCGTGCGAGAGGAAAAATTTGGTTTTTCCTTCTCCCCCTCCCTGCCACCGCTCTACCCTCGAGCCCTCCGGCCCTCTTCGCCGAGACGTCGCGGTGAAATGAGCAAGCATGCGACCGACGACGGTGGCAGACTCTGACAGCCCTCTCGAGATTCGGGGATGCACTTCACGCCTTCTTCTTCGCGTTGCCGAGCAGCTGATCAGCCCGTCGCGCCCGTGGTTATCGGGACGCGCGAGATTTTACGCGACCGCAGCGGTAAACCGAAATCACCGACAATGGAGACGACAATTTGTCCTCGTTCGCCGTCGCCGATGAAAGGAATTCGGCACAAAGCGGAGGTTTGGCTTTCACGTGAAAGCAAACAAGCGCACGCACCCCTTTCCGGTCCGCGAGCTTTTTAATGTCGCGACGAGGAGCCAATAAGAGACTCGGCCGGGAAAGAGGAGTGGAGAGCATTTTGGTCGAGTAATTCTTAAAAGAAAAGAAGGCCCCCGGAGAGACTGAGAAAAAAAGAGGGAGGCCTAAATGCCGAACCGGTCTTCCACGACGGCGCCGTTTAGTTCGCGCGCACCCGCTTCGCACCGTCGTCGCGCGCGCGGCTCCATTCGATTTCCATTAGAGTTCGACGATGATGTTTACTTAGCTCTGGCTCGTTGTCACGCGGCCGGTAGAGGAGAGACAGAAAAATGACGACGGAGTCAGGGAACGAGAGTGCGAGCAGCGGGTATGCGCGAGAGAGGGAGAACGGATGCACGGAGAATCCCGAGAAAGAGAGAGGGGGGGGGGGATGGAANAACGGAATCAGGTTTCTACCTTTATAGGCCTGCGTCCACATTCGCGTCCTGCCGGGCCTCCTTTCCTTCCTTCCTCCTTACACGGATGCAAAGAAGGACCAGGCGACAGAAAACCATAATCACTGACAAAAGGGCCTCGAAGGCACCATGGCGTGCAGCAGCTACAGAGACAAGACGAGCTTTCGCACCCCTTTCTCACGCGCGACACCTCGACACCACGAGGAGAATCCGTCTTTTTTCGGGGGCCTCGTCGCCCGGAGTCCTCGGATGATGCCTCGAGGGTCGGATAGAGAGAGAACGAGGGAGAGGGAGAGAGATAGTCTACACTCTCAAGGAGACGGTAGCGACCAGTTGGCGGCTACCCGCTTTTCGTGTTGCGGAAAATTGATTTCTCCGGCAGGCGCCCCCTAGGCTTTCCTCATTTCCATCATGGGAAAGGCGAATTTTGTCTTTGCGGGCGCGAAGAAGAGCGCACTCGCTCCAGGAAAACGACGGGCTGAAGGATCGTCGCGAGACCGATACGCTCCGCTAAATCTCACAGGAAGAAGGATGTCATACGTTTCTCTCTCTCTCTCTCTCTTCCAGCATGAGCGTCTCTCTTTCCTCGTGATCGCGTCAGCTCATTCATCCGGACGATCTTAGCTCGCTCGCTCGCGACATTTCTAATTTATATGCCGAAAGGGCCGCGATACACGGACAGAGTGTGAAAGTCAGTTGATTTCGAGCCCCTCGCGAGAGCGCGCTCGGGATGCTCGGTAATGGCTCGCGCAGTTTGTATGGAAATTTACCGGTCGGAAAATGACCGTGTCGAAAGGCTCGACAAACGGGGCTTCTTCTTCATTGGCGTAACGTATCACGCTCTTTGGTCTCTCTCTCTCTCTCTCTTTCTTCCCAGCGATGGACGTGTCGTCAAATTATCGATGCCAGCGTAATCATGCTGAAGGGCGTGCTTGGGGTTAGTTAGCCTGACCGTTACACAAGTCCAATGTGCGTGGATCAGGGAAGGCAGAGCGCGTCGCACAGAGCAGCAGCTCCCGCTGTAATCTCGCGATGAGGTTTGCATAGGATGTTCCGAGCAGTTGCTCCAAATGTCGATAGTATTAGGTTGGCGATAGCATTAGGTAGACTGTTAACCATGTATCGCCAAGATACATGTTGAAATAAAAGCCCTACGTACAATTACATTTGTGGACATTTCGAGATATGTACCTTGAATTTAGAGGTACGTACTCGTGGTACCTTCGAATTCGACATCCTTCGCGATTATGTAAGGCTTTTGCTTCAACGTGTACCTCCTACTCTGGCGATATATATATATATATATATATATATAGTGTAATGAGTTAACGGTGTAACGAAGAGTGGAATATGAAGGGACGCTGCAAGTTACATAGGAGAAGTTATCTAAGTCACCTAAATCGCACTTTTTCTGTAATTATTGAATATAAACGCGGTGGTAAATATAGAAAATAAATAGGCAATGAAAAATATATTTAAAACTCTTTTGAACGAATTGCATTGTGTCTTCTGTATGTGTGTGTGTGTGTGTGAGAGAGAAAGAGAGATATGTATAAATATCTTAAAAATACTTTAGATAGTACGATTTTGATAACTCGTCCCTATTAGTTCGTGAACTTCAAGACGACGGTGCGAGAAACTCACGTAAACATGTGGTGATCCGTTGACGTAGAGGTAGACGACATTTAATAGTTCAGACATCGAAAGTTCAACGCGACACTAAATATCATTATCAGGGTACAGTCGAGTTCACCAGTTTCAGCCACGAGGTCGGCTTCTCCGACGATGCGATGTCGAGTCGGCAGAATGGAAACAAAGCGCGATCAAAGTGTAGTAGAACGAATGTACGGGATGGAACAGAGCGATCACCGCGTGTTCTCGTTTACGTACACTTCGACGCGGGTAAACGATGCGAGCGAAGGAACAATGAGGCGCTACTTCCTTAATTAACGCGGGGTAACTGTGTTTCGTTGCATAAGCGACCCCGCGCGCGAATTTGCGTAATACGTTTGAACGCCCAAGTTCGTATCGACCTCGCCGAACTGGATCGCAAATTAAGACGTGATTACCGCGTAGAAATAGCGTTCGCGCGCGTGAAATAAATTGAAGGTCGGAGGTAACCAGCCGTGAATACCGGCAACATCCGACCTATTGAAGAGATGAGAGCGAACGACCGTTTTATACGTGAGGCTCCCCGAGGGAAAATTCAATGGGCTCTACGAAGGAAAGTGTCGAATTGCGCCCGCATACGCGACACCCTCGGAGAGATACGGCCTCTCGCCCAAACATCTCGCGCCGGGTTCCCACCGGGAAGGCGAAGAGAGAAGCGCGCCGTTTTACATTTACACGTTGAAAATCAAATCCGCAATTCCGACGGCGCGTTGTTCTCACACGACTCTCCACGAAGCGCGGGGCTAGACGAGAAGTTGTTTCAATCAGCCGGCGACGTTCTCGAGCGATACACCTCGAATACGCGCCTTCAATGCGCGCCCGTATTGATCGCCCTGTGAACAATCGGCTGCCGATCGCAGACACTTGTCGCAGAAAGCCTCAGGCTCCAGCCAGCTGTCCTCCGATGTCCTGCCGACACGTGAGAGCTCCGCGGGAGCCGTGCGGCATTGTTTCCCCGGGCATAATGCACTCGTTTTGTGCGCGCGAAGAAAAAGGCGAATCGACTCGGTCGCACGATCGATCGATTCCTGGGGCTGACGACGGAGAGAAAAGCCCGACACCGGTTCGAATGCGCCGCGAATCGCGCCGGCAAGAGAGACCGTTCTGAGTGGCGCTAAATTGGAAACCGGCTCACAGAAGTGACGATTGTTCTTTCGGGAGAAGAACAACGGCGAGGAACAACGGTTTCCGCATCGAGTGGCTCTCCTGGTGATGGAAGGAGCTGTGCGGAAGAGGGACTTGTTTCAGACTACCTATTTTCTCTGTTATTACGCAATATTGGTTAACACGCAAGAAACCGTTTAAACCGGCTCCACACGATGCGGCCAAATGTAGGCGGACGTTGGTAATTATTATTGATTACGTGTGTTGGGCGAATGTAATATACGTGATGATATAACAAATATGATATAATATAATATATATAATATGATACGACATGTCAATATAATTTCAGTATAATTTCATGATCAATATCATTTTCGACGTTCGCCTACGTTTGCCACACTGTGTGGAGCCGGCTTCAGAATATACAACCATAGCCAGTTTCGCAGAGATAATAACATTGATAACACGAGAAAGAGCGCAGGTAACGCGTGCAAATAACGTAGTATTGGAAAAGATAGTTCAAATGTGCTTATTGGACCGCATTGATACGTATATGCATTGTAGAGACATTAATAAGCTTAAGCTGATTCTACTGAGAAAATAGAACTTGATTCGCTGAAACTAATCAGGTATGCAATACCAAATAGAATAACAAAAGAGACTAAAAGAGATAGAGAGATAGAGAGGAGAATAAAGGGGGAGAGGGGGGGAGGAGCGACGAAGATGCGTCGTTAATCTCGAGTTATTTAAATAGCTGCGCCTCGCCTGTCTTTAATATCGGTTAAACATTGACTTTTAATTTAATATCAATTTAACGTCATTTTCGAGTTGAATGCTCGATGATGTAGCGAGGCGGAAAGCATATTTTCGTTTGCTCACGATATCGGCGATAATTAACGTAAACTACATGCCCACCTGTGCGCCGTGAAAAATATCACGAGATTGCAAGAATTCGTGTCGGATTTTCCGTCATATTTCTTTTCACGTTGCCTTTTAATAGGAACGAAACGGTACGCGGCACATTCAATCAAGGTATCCGCCACGGTTATCCACCATCCCGCCACCTTCCAAGCAATTATCTAATTCCGCGTACGTAATGATTCATCCTGCGTGCGGATGAAATCATCGAGCATCCGACGAACTTTTGCGAGAGCCGCTAATGGAACTCGAGATGACGCCGTTCTGAACTCTCTCGGTGCGAACATCGTCTCCGACAATACCGGTGATAGACCGGAACAGAGGACGGATGACGCGAATTCGAGCTTAATGGCGAACGAATGGAACTCCGGGATCCTCGGCTTGAGTCTTTCGCACACAATGTCGCGCGAAATGATTCCGGGATCCGCCACCGGCGGAATCGTGATAATTTCTAGGATAAACAGAAACATTGTCCCCGACGCCGCGTCTTTTGTCGGCCGTTTAGGGGATCCCGGAAGCTTCTTTGTGTGCGTCGTCCATCACCGTCGGGGTAGTCGCCAGGATAAATGATCTGCCGACCGTTGGAGGTCCCGGGGATTCATCCTTCTCCGTTTTTTCATCACTCCCCAGCCCTCCCCGGGGTTCAAGATCCTACAAATTTTTCCGTCGTCGAGCTAATTCGATCACCGCCGATCGATCGTCGCTCGACTCTTGTTAACGGCGCGACGACTCTCCCCCGTCGCTGTGAATTTCTCCTCTTAACTGAAATTTGCACAATGGCTTCGCAAGGCTGCGCGCGTACAGAATGTGCTTTCCTTGTCGTCAGCATTTGCTTCCCGTCCCCAGACTCTTCCTGTTCGTGTTTCGTCGCGTCATCATCGCGTTTCGCATCCCCGACAAGTTCGACCAGCCAGTAGCAGATAACTCGACGATTACTGCGATTCATCGTCTCGTCATTTCTCACAGGTGCTAACGATACCGTATCTCGCGCGGGGATGCTGATGATAAAATAAAATTTCGCTCCTTCTCCGTGATAAAACATACATTTCGCGGATAACCGTTACTCATTCACGGAATCTCCTCTGCGCCGACGGGCGGTAACTACTCATTACGAGTGTTTCCCGTCGCCCATTTTGTCTTCACGGCTCGCCGAATCGCGCACGAGATCATTTTCAGCGACGTGCTTCCGTCAACAAAAACCGGTACGTATGTACACAGGCGAAACGCTCGGAACGGCTTTCGCCTCGGCGCGACGCATCTTCCTCTCGCATCTCAGCGCGGCTTTCCTACGATGGAAATTTTCTCATGGTGACTTCCCGGTTCGTTTGCGGAGAAATTTCGCGTTCAATTAGGCCGAGTCTCGAGAGACGTCCGTTCGAAAGAGGCGACGGCAAAGAAGCCACCGAGGAAACACGTGTCGCACTCGTATGAATGCTCGCTCTGTCCTCACGCCCGTTACCCCTCCGGCTCCCCCCTCCTCGTCCCGCGCAGATTCTCGTGCTGCACCCCATCTCGCGCCGGCTCTCACTCCGCTTTCTTCCTTGACGTTTTTGTCTTATCAACGTAACGCGCCAGCACAAAGGACGATAAAGAAGAGAGAACGAGAGAGAGAGAGAGAGAAGAGGAGCCATCGCGCGACGGCGACGTCATGGAAGACGAGCGAGGGAGGGATTTCTGACCGTGTCGGCAGATTAACGGGAGGGAAAATTCTGATAAGGGATATGCAAGAGCAAAATATACAAGCGTCGGAGTTATAAATTGAAACGACGATAAGAGCACGCTGTGGAGGAACGCGAAGGCGCTTCTTTCTCTCTCTCTCTCTCTCCCTCTCTCCCTCTCTCCGTGTCAATATATATTTCCATGTTGATGCGCAATGACTTTGTTTGATGTAACTTCTTTCGTTACCAGTCATTGACATCGGCGACTATTTCCCTCGGCCGCTATTGTGAAGCAACGCTTGGAAATTGACAATAGCCTTTGTCGTCCGACGACCAACACGGCGAAGGTTTGTATCCTGTTTGAGAAATTTCCATCGCCGCGTGCATCGTGCGAGAAACGCGTCCAAAGCCGCGGTCGGTAAAATGCTCGCTCGTGATCGCGAGCGTCGTGTATATTTCGTTCTGCTGCGCGAGAGGGGGAGAGAGAGAGGAAAGAAGAAAAATAGACACGCTAGATAATAACGGAGGAACGATCGCGAGACGTTCCCATTGAGAGACGCACCGGCGAAAACTGACCTTAATCGAGGTCGCGGTCCGATTAGAATAATTACGTCGCCGGGCCTCGAGCGTGGCCCGCTCGTGGCTTAAATCGAAGTCGGACGGAAAATAATGCATTCAGGTCTGTTTATTTGTACGAAGCGGATTTAAAATAAGCGACCGGACTGCGACGGGCGGTAAAGGCAAGTAGAGAGGAAAGAGAGGAGAAAAAGGGAAGAAAGAAAGGCAAGTAAAACGGGATGCTACGGAGGGAACGAATCTTCGTGGCGCAAGGTGTCTCACGAAGAAAGGCCGCAAAGTCATGCCTGTGCGCGCGTCCGAAATGCACACAAAAAGCTTATAGGCGCGGTGCCGCATTGTCCGACGTCGTGAGGGGGATGCAAAGACAGGGGTGAAAGGGCCGAGAGGGAGGGAGGGGAAGGGCGAAGAGCGATGTAAAGAGCGAGATAATAATAAATGACTCGCACGAAGACGAATGCTTGATTTACATGAGAAGATCGATGGCCCCGAGGAAGGGGATGTACCTTCTCGGCCAGTTCGCGCGCCGGTAGCCCTTCTTCGCATATTTATTTTCGCAGCGGAAACGCCGCCGTCGTCCTCCTCGTCGGCCTCTATCGATGATGTGTTTCGGCGTCGGAAATATCGCGCGGGTAAAGATAGAGGAGAAGCGGAGGGGGACAGACGGCGCGACCGGCCGAGTCGGATTTCAGTCCGAGAGACGCGCCTCGGAACGGATTTGCTCGAGTGAATCGGAGAAGATGCTTGTTTCGGCGAAGATGGGATGGTTTGCTGAAACACAACGAGCGGAATAACGCGGTTACCAGTTCAGCGATCGCGGCTGCGACTAATTGAATGCGACTGCGAGATACGATAAGGCTGCCCGAGGCTGCCGAGCGTCGCAATCGGCCAGACGGCAAAATTGCCCCGTATCACGAACGAGAGAGAGGAAGAAACGACGGACGGACGGACGACCTCCCCGCGATTCCAGCGCGCCGTGCGAGAGTACGTCCGTGGAAAAAGAAAAAAAGCGCTCCCTCCTACGCGCCGCTAACGGGTTCGCTTTGTAATTACCGCTAACGAACCGTTTGTTTCGCCAGATGAGACAATGCGAGCCACTTCTGCATGCTGCCGTGTGCACCCGCGCACGCTCGCGAGCGCTTTGTGATATCTCATCGCGGAATTATTGATTTAATCTCGGCGAGACCGTGGGAGCGACATCGAGAGGGTGAGCAGAGGGATCATGGATTAATCGGACTCGCGGTTTTTGCTGAATGTACCTTCGCTGCGCGAGTAACACCTCGACGAGCGCGCATTATCGAAATAAACGACGCGTCCCAGCCGCTCTACCGCGCGACAAGTTGCAGCAGCCTCGTTTCCGCTCGAGGATCCAAACACTCGCGATCTCTGGCGTAACGTTCGAGAGACTCGCTCCGCATCGATCGTGCGAAACAACCGCGCGGAGGGACTGTGAATAAATCATAGCCTGGATAAACTGTGTCGTCATTCCGTATAGAGAACATTTCTTGGAATTTAATTAGGCCGATTCAGTCGTGTTTCCCAAATTATAGATTCTAGTTGGGAGATCTACGCAGGTTCTGTTTGGAAGTGTAATGTTTCAAGCGTATGATTTCAAACGGGAAAGATAAACAGAGGTCGTATTTGGTCGGTCCCAAAGTTTCGCCAAGGATTTTTCATTGTTTATATTTTATACTATGATTCAGTAAAACGTACGAAACACTTTAAGTATTTGGACAAGTATGTACGATGATATAGGAATTTATTACCCACTAACTATATTAATCTCAATTTTGTTGCTCGCCCGCTAAGCTTCAAACAACAGTGGAGAACTTCTCAGCGTGCATAACTGCTCCACTAATTTAATCTTCTTTTAGCGAAACATCGTTAAATAAAAAAAAAAAGCTGACAGCAAGCACGATTTCTTTTCTTCGGCAAGTCTTGAGCAACAAATAAAAATATTAATTAAAATACAAATATTCGTTAAGATCGGTTATGCTCATTTTGTTCCGTTATGAGACGGCTGTCATGCGATCCTAGCGGTCGCACACCATAGCACGCAGCAGCCAATCGGCATCGCAATCAAGAAGCCTCATCCCATATTTGAGATAAATGTAAGGGTTCCCTCAATTGGTCACCACAGCGAAGCACCCTATTTCCAGACAAAACTTTGGACGTTCTAATCGCGATCTACGCCGCATGTGGGAAAACCTGTGAGAATTTCAACGCGAGACGCGGCGGTCGGCTGGAAAGCGAGTCTCGCGCAGGTGCATTCGGCATGGCGAATCGTGTTCTACGCCACTGGGTCGCGCACATGCACGCTGCATGATTGACTGAAACACCATCGCAGTCCGCCGGCGACGCTCGGCGTCGCAACGGGTTCCACACCGTGTGTGCGAATTCCGGTAGCGCGCACGGTAACGGTGACCGTTTTTCCGCCGCAGTTCCTGGCTTCGCCTTCCGCCGGGTTCGCACGGCCGCGCGCCGGCACGGCGCTTCCTGGTTCCTCGCGAGACCGGAAGCCACGCGACGAGCCGCCCTCGGTCCACCGCTCGCTCTGCTCCGTGCGTTACGGCTTTGTCACTTTCACGTCGCGTTTCACCTCGCTCGCCACGCACTTCCTTCCGCCTCGGGGGGTGCTTGACACGTTCGTCGATAACGACCACGTCGGCTGGTGACCTTGGACTCGGCGAAAGTGGGGAGGGAGGAGGAGGCGAATTCGCCTGCCGCGATCGGAGGGGGGGAAGATGAGAGAAACAACGGGACTCGCGAAGCTGCGGGCTGAAGGACTAAGTCCGTCTTCTGTCGTGCAATTTGAACACGAGGATTTTGCGCGATCATTATGGCGATGGCGATGATTGCGCAGATGAACATTATGATATTACTACTGCTACTAAGTTCGGATAATGACGTCGACGCGTGAATATTTAATAGCCTCAGCGCGAAAACACCAGTCCCGATTTGGGACGCGTAACCGCCCGATCCGAGCGCGCTGGGAAAACGTCCGATCGTCCTGTCGAGGAAGCGCGTAATCCCATTTCGCAATATTTCTCCCTTTATGCGGCCGCAAATCTCATTATGCCGGGGTTACGAAGGCAGCGTTTTACGCGGCAGCCTCCTCATTTTTGTCTCCCTTTCTCCGCCGCGGCTCATCGCCAGCGGGCATGAAATCCTTCGTGCTCGCTGCGCGAAAGGGGTGAAGGCGAAGGAAGGAAGGGGAGGGTCGGTCGGGCTGCGTGGAAAATTGAGGACATTCACTGGAATCGAGGGTGTTCCCGCCGATGATCCTCGCGAATAAATAATTCATGGCGCTTTCGAGAAGCGGCCGGCCGGAAGGGGGAAGGAGAAAAAACGCCCGTGGCGGGGTCGTCCTGTTTGCTCGTGATGACGTGCCGGGACTGACAGGAGGCAGAAGAGCGTGAAGGAATGAGGTGAAAAATGAATGACTGTTAAACAGGATCTCCTCTGTGTTGTTGACCGAGCGCAACGGAAAAGAGCGGCTGGCAGAAAGGAAACGCGGAAGAGAGGCCGTCTTTTTTTTTTTTTCAATTCCTCGCGACGTTTCCCTCGCAACCTCCGCGACATTGACCCCCCTGCCACCCCACTCGTGAGATCTTCCCGCCACGAAATAGCCGGCTCCGCTGTTTTTCACTCGGTCATGCTTTTTATCCGCGTACATTGCAACGCGCGCTCCCCTCTCGACGCGGTTTCATTGAGCGTATCGAAGAATTATCCCGATTATTCGGTCGATTCGACAAATTGACGACGACTCGAAGGGGTCACACCCGGTAGGTAGAACCCTGCTGGCATCTCTGAATCTAAAGGAACATACGGCGGCTTCCTGTGTCTTACGCGACATGGACCAACCACGTAGCCGGGGACGCGGTGAAACGTGCAGCGATGTGGTGTATTAAACTGCTACCGCGCCGAGGTCCTCCGTCCTCTGCGGAAGCTCGTACATATTCATAGCCTGCCGCAACGAAAATATTCGACATGCTCTCGCCGACGTTAAGGGACTACACACACCCGAGCGGCATCGAAGAAACGCTCGACGTTTGAATTTTTTCTGCTCACAACTTTATTTATTTTATGAAGATGCCCTTTTGAAGGATGATTCTTCATACTTTTATTTACATGTTGCACGAAGCCCATTACAAAAAGTTGATTGTATTGTATAAACGTTATTATTATTGCTTCTGTGGGACTCATTGCTAATTGGTGCTCAAAATATTCTCAGCAATTTACTCTTCGTCGTAGGATTTGTAATATCTGACGTAGCTTTTTCATAAACGAAAAGAAGAGAAATTTTGTGGCAAAAATCAAACTTTTCACTTCGAATGTTAACAACTTATCAAAAATTAATATTTTAAAGATCGGCTACGACGACGACCAGATAATCTTATTAGAAATTATCCACGCAAAACTACAACCAAATCTGTCTAATAATTATCGAGATATTTACCGATTAGTGATGACGCGTTTCACGGAAACAATAATAAGCAGTAATAACAGCGTTACATATCAATTTTTTATATCGAGCTTCATGTAAGATATAATTAAATATTGAAGGATTACCTTTCAAAAGGACATAAAGTCAATAACGTGGTCAGCAGAAAAATTCAAACATTGGGTGCTTCCCGAGCCGGCTTTCGGCTCGGGTGCGCTTAGCCTCTTAACGTGTTCACGCGCTAAGGAGAAAGACGGGAAAAGATTATACGCGGACATGGCTTGATGACTCATGAACATTAATGTGAAAGTAATGAAAAATCAAATTCTAATCTCGAATATCGCGTCATTAGGTCTTTAATTGAATTTTAAGCGCCGGTGAGATTTGAAGAGATATCGCGCGGCAACGAATTTCTCGAATTTTTCGCGCATTACCGTGTTCATTTTCGTAATGAAATCTCCGGTGAATGGCCGAACACAACAATGCGCCATTCTTCGTAACGTCAGAATCAGTCCTTGAGAGGGAAATTACGCGCGGCGCGCGGAATTTCCTCCGTGTCTGCCGAGTCAGGCGCGTTGCTTTTCCGCGGAAAGAGAGAGTCGCAGCGACACAGCGGCGCGTCATTGTTCTTCTGGCAGCAACGCGGCCGGGCTCTGTGTCGCTCGCAGCTCCGTACTTTCTTTTTTTTTTTGTTCGAAACCCCGAGATAAGAGCTTTGCACGCATGAGAAGTACGACAAGTTCAGCCTAGTTTCCTCCACGCATTACACCGGCGCGAGCGCATTCGCGCGAGATTTATGCGAGCCCGTGCGCGTGTACGGTGCACGGAGAAATGACAATTCTTATCGCTCACGCTCGTACGGTGTATCGATAAATGCGAACGAGCGGGAGAAACCGCAAAGGAGCGATATATCTTTCGTTACGCCTCAGCCTGGAAATTAAAACAGCGCCGCTGTTGGATTCAATGTGCGGACTCTCGCGTTGCGTTTATATGCAACACGTTGCGATACGTTTGTCCGGCGATGCGAGGAGCCGAGCGTTCACTGAGCGACCGGGATGCGGGTTTAGGAACGGTCGGCTTTATTTATGGACGGTTCGCACGGATGCACGCGCGACACGCCCGCTTTCTGGAGCTTAATGAACCGTGAGAGCGGACATAGCGATCTTCTTTCGGAAAGTCGCCGGCTCCGAGGGTGTTCGACCTAATATTCGAGAGGCGGCAGCCTCGTGAACGCAAACACACCGATCCCGAGCTTCCCAGGGACCTGCTTCTTCGAGCGGAAATTCGGATTTACGTAAAGTGGCGCGAACAGATGTCCCGATGCTTGAGTGGCATGCTTACCGTCGAGTCGAAATCCTGCTTCCACATTTGCCCTACTAATGTCGAACTCGAAGGGTCGATGGAGAACTTCGAGATACGAACGTTACACAAGCCGTTACCCTGCCTTGACGATGCGAACGGTTATTTACTGCAGATTGTTAGAGTAATATCAGACGATATTAGAGTAAAGCTCATTAGTCCTTCTAATCATTTCCATCGTGTTATGATACGATATATCAAACTGTCAAAACTAACGACGCATTTCCGGATATCTCGCCAGATCTCACTGAGCATCGCACGACTTTCAATAGGAACTTGACGATTTTCCTCCATAGTTACGGCGATTAACATTTACGTTCGAATGATATAATTATGGGCGCAATCGATGCGCGTGGTTGTTTGAGAAGAAACGGAAGAGAAAAGGGAAAAGAATTGAAGCGACTACTTCGCGAGGATCACCGATGACTCACGCATACTTCATAACGCATAATGTTCGTGGAAAAGTCTCACGGCAAGTCGAGAGCTTTGTCGACGTAGACAAATAGGATGACCATGAATGTAAAGTGACTCACTCGCGTGAAAATCGGCCGGAGAACTCGCCGCATCATTCGTGGCATCCGCGAGAGAGATCCGCGGCGCAAACTTGCCAGCTTCGCTTACTTCACGGTTCGTTAATTGTCGTACGAACGCCACGGAGAGCGCACGCACGAGATCGCTGGGATTGCGAATTTCGTTGAAAAATGCGGAGAATGGTGGTGCTCGAGATTGTGAAAACCACCTCCGTCGGCGCACAAAGTGACTCCACGCTTCTAATCGGCGAGCGATCGCGCGCGACGCTATCTAATATCAACCGGCGCGATAATTGCATCCCCGATGATAGACAAGGCGAATTTCGTCCCGACGGAGCGACGCGCTTTCACTCCGATAATGCATCGTGAGAGATTTTTTACCCAGCATCTGAGAAAGAGAAAGAGAAATATATATATATATATATATAGAGAGAGAGAGAGAGGGAGCCATATAATAAACGTAAACGTCGCTTCTCCCGGCTTTCCATGCACCCGCGCGAAACTCCGCCGTAGCCCGGAGTTCCTAGAGACCGGCGTCACGACCGACATGTCAGGTTCGCGTGACGCATCCCCGATGCGTCTAATTTCGCGAGTATCGCGTAAACTCGCGCTCGCGGGCTGAATATACGCGAGAGAGTGGTAACTCCGCCGGTACTCGCCGGCATTTGCCGTTTTGAGAATCCACTCTCTAATGCGCATCATTTCACGCTATTACAACGGACGAGCCCGACGATCCTCTCTCTCTCTCTCTCTCTCTCTCTATCTCTCTCGTTCCTACGGCAATTCTCCTCGGACTAATTTGCCGCGGAATTAGACTCACCATTGTTATCCGCTGTCGGTGACGAGGACGGCGTAAGAAAGCGAGACGGGGCGGGGTTGCTCAACATATACACACCCTGTGATGGGGACAACAAAGGGTTAATCGGATCGAGAGAATCGCTCGGGCGAGTCTCCTTTTCTCATCCTGGCCGACGGGACGAAATATTTCCGGGGGAAAGCGTGTCGTAGGTCGTTCCTGCGTTGCGACATCGTGCGTTCGGCTGCTCGTCGACGAGCCACCTACGCAAGAATGCAGGTGAAGGACCTCGCGTCGCGTAAACGCCGATGCGCTTTATTACTATCGATCGAAGGTATCCCCGGCATCCTGTGTCCTTACTATAATGTCGTTTGACGCTCGTAAACGTCATTTCGATAATCCAACCGGCCGCGCGTGAAGGCTCGTTGGGAGAAATTCCTAATGGACACGCGCGCCTAACAATCTCGTTCGCTTCACGGGACGCGATTCAGGCGGCGCGGAATGTCCGGAATCCACCTCGAGTCCCGACGGTGTGCGGATTCAATCGACGGCAGCGTGATAAAGGCCGGTTAATTAATGCGCTCTGATTCGCGGGGAGCGCGAGGAATTTTCCGCGATCCACCGGGTGTCACGCGCCGGCGGCGAGCCTCGGACATAGGCGTGCGGAATAGACTGGAACACGGCCATTGCTGAAGCCGAAATTGAAGGACCGAGTCGAAAATCTGATAAAGAAATTGCTACGTTCAAGTAAATATCTCCTAAGGAGTATCGGAGTAGTTGATTTTATTCGGATTGAGTAAATCAACTATCCCCGATACTTCTTAGCAAATATTTACTCGAACGTGGCAATTGTTTTTTTTTTTTTTTTTTTTTTNGTGCTTTACCTGACGCACAGTACCGTAAGAGGGGGGCGAATGTAGGGGAAACAGAAGAGCGAAGTGAAGGAAAGAGAGGAATAACGTGTACTTGCTGATGTGAGAAGACATAAATAATACATCAATGTGCGCGCTCGTAGTTATTAGTTCGTAATACTTGTGACCATGTATCGCTTCTCCTCTTTCCTTCTCCGCATTAATTACACAATTAGACGAGGAAATCACCGTTGGCTCTCTCGGCCTCTCTTACAATGCCAGCTTCAGCCCTCCAACGGGAGTGCCCAGTCTGTTCCACGTGTCTCTCAGACGAGGCAGAATGTTCTCCTCTTCTCGCCGCGAGCGTAATTCAATATCGGCCGAGTTCCTGCTCGTCGCCGTGCGAATCGTCCCGACGGCGGGCGACGGATTCGGGATTGTCTCGGAGGCGCCGTGAGATCGGACGGAGGCGACGACGGGCAGGAGGCTCTGCACCGGCAGGATCTATTTTCATCCCGGACTCCGGCGAAAATAGCCGTCCCGAGTGCCGCGATGAGAAACGTAGGCGTGTTTGACGCTGTTTTCGTTCGATAGCCGTTCAGGCAAATCGCGAGGAGATGCGCACGGAGAGAGGTAACCACGGGGGTGCCGATGATACACACCACGCACCCACCACCACCCACCCACGTCTTTCGATCGGATGACGTCAATCCCTCTTTCACTCCCCCTCTCTCTCTCTCGTCTTTCACTCAATACGTCGGTTCTTACGTCGTACTTTGCCTTCCCCCGCGATTTTTATTTCTCCTCGCCGAGATGGCGGGTGACGTTACGTCTCGTAAATTACGCATCGTAATGAGCGCTCGTATGCGTCGGCACGTGTGGCACACCTTTTAAGGAGCAGTCTTTCGGACTACGAACGGCAAAATTCCACCGTTTGCGGTTTTTACGGTATGCACGAAGCCACGGCACGTCGAGAGCCATCGGGTAATTCGGGACGGGCAATCGTGCAAAGAGCGAAGTCGTGAACCGAGAAATTGTGGAAATCGGGCTTCTATATCTTTCCCTCTCTCCTCTCTCTTTCTCTCTCTCTCTTTCGCTCTGCCTATGTCGCGACGCTCCGACCATGCGCGATTTCTCGCGAGCCGCGATGAAATATTCATCAGGCTGATAAACTCGATAGCAGCCGAGATGCGACGAGATACACTACTCCGGGGCTCTTACTCTCGATCGTGCCCGATCGTACCGATCCTGTGACGCCGATACAATTGATTGTCGGCAATGCGAGGGTCTCTCTTCCGTTAAGTTAGTTATGGGCGTTCGATAACGAGCAGCATGATTCATCGATGGCCCCGGACTTCATCTCCCGGACGGCGATATTAAAAGGCGCCCGGCGCCATTTATGGCGCGTGCGATACGTACGCGCGCGCGCATATCACGAAGCGAACGAAAGTTCATCGACAGCGAAAACTCCTGGCAGTCTGTCTCTCTCTCTCTCTCTCTCTCTCTCTCTCTCTGTGTTTTTATCTGTCTTTCTCTCAAATATAGGATGTCCCAACATAAGGAGAACAACTAAATATCTATTTTGTTTTTAATGAAATGAGAAATGTTTAGAGCACAACTTGAATGATTTCATAGGAGGAATACCGTGGAAAGAAAATTTTCCTTACGGTCTTCTTTTCAATTCTTTTTAAGAATCTGATATTTAGGACACCGAGATATGTGGTTGAAGTTTCGAGCGATCTTCGAGCGTAAATTGAAAAAAATTTCTTCAAGTTTAACTACAATAAAAAACAAAAATATGCAAAAAACAATACAATTGCGTAAAATATGTCAATATTGGCGTGAATAAACAAGAAAATCGGAAAATCGTGCGCGCGCACGAACATTCACACAAATGTAAGTTCCTGCGGAGAGGCCCGGTGGCTTGTGCGAACAAATGACGGTAGTTTTCCAGTCCGTGAGACGATGCGCGTTGGGAAAAAATAGTTCGTTGAAAACGCGTTCCCGAAGGATCTCCACAATCCATCGTTAAGTATTTTTCTGAATTCTGGCAAGCAACCACGCTTGTATTAAATTCCTGCAAACTCAAGGGGGTCTTTGACCCCAGGATAAAAATAAATACTACTCAACCCTTTCTTTCGCGCGTGCGCATCGAACATCGACCGTTCGTTCCCCCTCCCCTCCTCCCCATCGAATTGCCGCGCGTTAATTAATTCGATTGTGATCGGTCCTCATACTCGGTTTCTTTGCTATTTCGATTTCAGGCGAACTGTACGTGGAGGATCTGGGCGAGAGGCGGACGGTCTCCATCAGGATGGGCTGGCTGTGGGTCGAAGGCACCCCGATGCGGCTACCATTGAGGGCATTGAACCTCCGTCAAGCGCCGTCAGGTCTCTGTCAGCCGCACGCGCTCGCTCTAGGATTTACCCTGAGCAACTCGCAGGGTCGTTCGCTCGCCACCTTCTGGGTAATTACTGTAGCCTAATTAAGCCTCGCTGTCCCCTTCTCTCTTTCGTAACTCTGCCGGAAATAACTCGAGAATTTCGAGTCGAGGATTCCGCGACACGATGAGGGAGAATTGACTGCCGGCCCGCGGTCGATCAGCGTCCTCTCTCTCTCTCTTTTTCTCTCTCGCTCGCTCGATCCCTGACCAACGCAACGGCGTTCCTAGAGAGCCGGAGAGTCGCCCTCGCGAGAGAGAACGTCAGGTCGGCGAGCGGCAGCGATTTGGCATGGTTCCACGGAGCAGAGAGGCCGAGGGAACCGGCTCGTTGTTCCGACTGCGAGAGCAGAGAAGAGGCGCGAGAGGACGATGACGAGGCGGCGGGGCGGCCAGGGGGAGAAATAATATGCCGCACCACGCAATGTAATTGCATGTAAATGGCCTTTATCTCCGGCACGATCCGTTTCCTCGGCCGTAAACACTTTCACGTGCCGGGCGGACCGCGGGCTCCCGTTTCGCTGAACGCTGCAACTTCTAATTACGGCCCGCCAGCGTCGCCATTCGATTTCTAGCGCGTTATACAATCCTCGCGAGCGAATACGCTTCCAGCGGATCTACCTGTCCGCCTCGAGCCGCATAAGCTACGATCTCTAGAGATTCACCGAAAATTCCAATTCGCGCGCAGATTTCTCCTCGTTTTGCATAGAAGTCGCCGACGTGACCGCCCGTAATGCTCGGCGCTTTCAGATCGCGCGAAGACGTCGTCGAAACTCGTTTTGCGAGTTTCGCCCTGGCGTAGTATTTTCACCGTGCCTTTTTTCTCTCCCTTTCTCCCATCTCCCTCCCCCCCCCTTTCTCTCTCTCTTTCTCTCTCGTTATCCGCGGAATAATCCAATTAGAGCTCTCTTCGCGATCTCCCTAGGTTCGATGAGTTGCGCGCTCGCTCGGCCAGCCTTGACGAAACGTTTCGGTACGCGAGCGTGGGATAAAGACGCGTTCGTTTAAGCACGTATATAAGGGATATACAAGAGCGGGCATCCTTGCCAAGGCCGGGCGCGCGGATGTCCAGGTGGCGAAGGTGCGTCTTGTGACGTAACCCGCCCGCTCGTCGAATCACGAGATCTTAATAAGGCCAGTAGGCAAGGTCAACACACCCGCTTTGCCGATCCGCTCGCCGTGATAAATGCGTGGGAGATCGTTGCACCGCTCTCCCATGACCCGCCATTGTCAAGGAGTCCCACCACGTCGCGCTCCCGTAGCCTGGCAGTTCCTTCGCCTCTTCGGCTTCAGTCGCTCCAAGGACGCCGCACTCGCCAGCACCCACTGACGATCGGTCAATCGGACACGAGTCCTTCGTCGTAATCGGGTCTTCGCATTTTTACGAGTCCGACTTCTCCGGCTAACGATGCCAATTGAAGCAATTACGGTAACTACTCGGGAGAGAGAGAGAGAGAGTTCCATTGACGAACGGCGCAGACCTAGAAAACACACGGTCGCCGATGCCGCGACGGTTTCCTCCGTCAGCCGCTGACGCAGCCCGCCGCGTCACGGTTCCCGATCGAAAGCGGCTTTTCCAGCGGTTGTTCCGCAGGGCGGCCGGGCAAACCTGTCGGCGAGCTTTTTTCCAGACACCCCGATATCGGCCAGTGTCATCGAACGCGACCGTGGCACGGAGCGTTCGAAGGTCACCTTTCGAGGCGACAGGGAGATTTGTTTCCGTCAAAGATGGTAATGATCGACGCCGTCGGTGGTTAACGAGTAAATTCCACGGTGTCGCCAGCCGTGGTCGTTCGCACTCGAGCGGACCGCCGGCGACTTTCGAATCGCCAGCGAAATCATGTGTCACGGCCGATCCTGCGGGTAGACAGACCCGTTCGA
Organism: Dinoponera quadriceps; assembly: GCF_001313825.1. Taxonomy (NCBI): domain Eukaryota; kingdom Metazoa; phylum Arthropoda; class Insecta; order Hymenoptera; family Formicidae; genus Dinoponera; species Dinoponera quadriceps. The sequence goes on from NW_014555944.1 coordinate 450,699, forward strand.
CTACTCGGCGTGTAGCATCCTGAGCGAGCGCACGGGGAGCGTATAATCCGAATACACACTCTACCGTCGACGACGTTGCCGACGGTGGTCCTACATACTCCGTCTATACGTCAAACCGCCTGCCTATCGAGAAACCTCCGCGCGCGCGACTCGCGGGTTATCGATCGAATTATATTTAATCGTCCCGATTTCCACTCGTATCCGTCACTCGCATCGCCACGCACGGCCCTCGGGAGATATCGCTTGACAAAATTCGCGAGCGATCGCAGCGAGTTACGGCAATCGATATCGCGAGGATCGGGTCAGTCGGGATTACTTGCGCTTTCGAGGCGACTTTCGAGGGCTGCGCCTACTTCCTTCCCCTTGCCTCTCTCGCATCGTTTTTCAATGCCATGTAACTATAATTTTAAAGGCTCTGAAAAAATCCGATTTTATCGATTTCTTTCTGCCAATGAATAAAAAGGACGAGAGAGAAAACGAATTTTTCAACTTTTGCATAGATTTTGCCGGGTTTTCCGAGGAAAGACTGAAAAAATAAAACGTTTTTTTTTTTTTAATTATACATGCGACTGACAGTTACACTCAGTTTCAGGACTGTCAACTTCATATAACACACTGTGAAATGTCCTTTAATTTCTATGAAATTTTTATCGAAATTAGTTCTCTATGCGTGTTACCTTTATTTTTGCATATTATTGTTATTTTTACATTTTTATACGCTCTATCAACACAGTTATATTGTTATAATTATAATGATAGAGTAGATTCAATGGAAACACTTTTCAATAATTAAGAAGCGCCTCACAGATTTTATAGATTTGTAGATCTTGAACGCTGTGCGACTGTCAATTGCTTAGTTCGACGGGCGAGCGGAAAAGGCAAGAAGAAGAAAGCAGGCATAGCGTCTGAAAATCACCTCGAAAGTGCAAATAATTCCACATGTATTGTATAAGCTTCAATGACATAGAAATGACGCGGAAGAAAGTATCACTTCCTATTATGAACAAAATGAGGACTAGATGAAAACTTGGTGACGAGAATAATGTGTCCGTTACTGCGATCGAGAATATCTAAACGTTCGGCTGTTTTAACATCGAGATAACATTGAGCCGAACAGAAATCTCCTACAGGAATCTTTTCGTTCGTACAAACGAGTTTTTGTCTTGTCTCCAGATAGTAGAAAATTAGTTACAAACCGAGTAGTTTCTTTTCCAAGTACAAGAGAAAATTAAACGTTCGTGGAAAGTGTATCTTCAGGATCGCTCGGCGATCTTCCGTATAGAAATTTTCCCAGATTATCCCGCATATAGCACACAGAAAAAAGTGCTAGATTCAAGTAAAAAATTACTCCAATATTCCTTAGTAGCAAATTTTTATTTGAATTAAGTAAATTTCTTTTTTCGAGTAAATATTACACATGATCGAAGCAATATTTTGCCAGATCAGTGGAGTAATTATAACATTTACTTGAATCTAGCACTTTTCTTTCTGTGCACGGATTCCGATCAGAACATCCAAAGTTGTCCCAAAATAGGTTATCTTCCTACAATACCAATTGAGAATCATTCTTATCCCAAACATGGGATGAAGTCTCTTTTCAGCTATGTTGATTGGCTGTACGCCGCAGCTGGCTTCGTGCCGCGTGCGGCTGTCATCGCCAGAGTCGAGCGACAGTTTGATCAAATATCAGATTAGGAAATTAATATAAATTGGGTTATATTTTTAATTTTCAATAAATTACTTAAAGCTCTATTCGATACACGCTCATAAAATTGTATAAAAGACCTTTGAGAGTTACACGTACCATACAACTAAATTATTTGGTTACTGCGAATCGTTTAATTGAAACCATTTCACTAAATGTTTGGTAATTGTTACCAAATTCTTTTTCCAATGCATAATTGAAACATTACACTTGCAGGCCGAGTCTGTGTAGATTTCTCTCTTCCTAGAACTAGAATCAGCAATTATTTTGAGAAATCGGATTGAATCCGAGCCAGGTCGCAAGAAATGTTCTATCCGGGCGAGCGTTCCGCGTATCTAAAATAGATCCCGTTTTCCGGGAAGTGCTCGGAACTCCGAGGAAAATATTCAACGCGCCTGATTATTTCATCACCTAAACGGAACACGTCGATTTTTTTATCTGTTCAGGCGGACACGGAACCGATCTACTGGTCTTGGGTCAGAGCGATTGCGGCCGAGCTGGTCCGTCAGACGCCATTCCGCGCTCAACGATGCTTGAATTTCCTGGAGATACTGACCATTTGTCCGCGTGGTCCAGTCCCTTTGCCGGAAAGCCCGACGGAAACGAGAAGACGATCGCGCAGCGAGCTGCGCTGCTGGCCGAGCGACTCTCCGATGGAGAAGACGACGATCAGCAGCGCGACGATACTGGACGAGAGCAGGAGGCGCGCGAAGAGCGAGCTGCGCTTACGCTGGTCCAGCAGCAACTCGAGCGACGAGGACCTCGGTGAATTTCGCAGCATACCCGCCATCATCGGCGCCAAGGAGCAACCGGTCGGCAGGATATGGGGGTGCAGCGAGAGCAGCGAGGGTAGCGACGACAGTCTGCCTTGGGGAGGCGGCGTGTGTCGGTCCAGCGTGGACTCCGTGGACTCTGGCGTTCCCTTGCTGGAACCGGAGACGCGGGAACAGAGGATCCAGAGGTACAAGGAGGCACGTAGACGCGAGAACGAGGCGAGGAGCCGGCGAGTGCTCGAGGAGGACGCGAGACGACGGCGGGCGCGAGCGGAGGAGAACAACAACAATCTGCCGAAGATCCTCGGCTCCTCCTCCGGCAGGACGAGGACGAATCGAGCGGCCTACGCCGTCAACGACAACGACGACGTTCAGCCGCGCTTGTCCAAGAGAGAGACGCCGCCCGTCGTCGACGTCCCGATCACGCGGAACGAAAATTCGATCGTCGATCGGCTGCCGCCGGTTAAGCCGAGCGAGCCCGGCACGGTGAGGTTCGAGGAGAACCACCGGAACGAGGACGACAAGCGCAACAACAACAGCCCGAAGAACGGCAACAACGGCAGCACCGGCATACTCAGGTCGGACATCTGCGAGAGGAGAAGCCGCGCCAGAGAGAGAAGGATCGTCCGCGACAAGGGCCAAATACCGCAGCATCAACAGTTCGCCAGCGTCACCAGCGTGGAGACCTTGCAGGAACGCAAAGAGCGTCTGGCACTTTTGTCCTCCAGGATCCCCGTACCTCGCCAGACGTCACAGTCCTGTCCGAGGTCCGTGTCGTCGGATTACCCTGCGACTGCCTCTCCGAAATCACCGGGTTCTCCGTCGACCTCGGGGGTGCCGCCTTGCGAAGAGGACGTCGCCAAGCTTCTAGAGCGGTGCCAGAGGGTGGACCACTATGTGCCGGTGCGGGAGAAGCTCACCCTATTCGAGTCTCTTTCGAGGCTAGGCGGGCGTCTAGCCAGGAGCACGGAGGATCTCGGCCGTACGTCTTCCAAGCCCAGTCCCAGAGGCAAGCAGCGTGCCAGGTCTCTTCATGATCTCAACCGCGGTGCCAGAGCCGTGCCCGTGAGGGAGATGTGCCGGTTCTTCGAGGGTGACGCCGTGGAGCAGGAGGCGTGCCAGAAGGCGACGATTCTCGCGAAGCCGCGATTCAGCGACCCACCCTCGAGGAACGCGTGGAAGGAACCGAGCATGAAGCACGAGGCGTCCTGCATCACCGCTTCCACCAGGAGGAGGCACTATCTCAAGTGATCGCCGATGGACCCGGATCGCACTCGGGAGAAGGAAAGTCCCGCTCGAGACTTCGCCGAATACGATGAGAGAGTTGCCAGCGAGCTGTCTGTTTGATCGTATAATATGTGTGTCCTTCATCGTGTAAAACGTCAAACCGACCAAATTTTCGTAACCAGTGTGGGAGCCAACGATATTTTCCAAACGACCACGTATATGTTACACAGTGAAATATAAAAACGTCAATTTTACGCGCCAGAAAGTCCAGATCTACGAATCCGAATTTCAAGTATAAAAATAACTCATCGGTCAATTGGAATTCGCATTTCGAATTTATCGACTAAAATAATGCACAACGGATGAGTTGTTTTTACTTAAAATCTAGAGTGAACTTTCCCGGACACGAGAATGGCATTTTACTTTTCGCTGTGTACGCGGATAGTAGTTGCCCCGAACCTTTTCCAAACGAGAAGCTCAAGTTCCAAAAAGTCTCACCCATCGATTCAGGTTCCAAAATCCCATCGGAGACTCTTCCGATTGATCGGAAGATCGGTCGATCGGTGATTCAAAAACACCCGCTAGAAAATTGTCGTCGGAGCGAGGGATTCGTGCGAGCTCTACGGTCGAGTCGACGGTAAATTTTTCCCGACGGCGCTCGCGAAGTTCCTTCTTCCCAAGAGAAGAAGCTGACGCGACCGAGAGCGTTTAGACTAGAATCGACTCTGCCGATTGTGTCGCGAACGATCGTCACACTTGCGCCGAGAGAAAGCCGCCGCGCACCGGCTTTTTTACACGCTCGAGGCTCCGAACTGTACTCAATTCTCTCGATTGCCGGTTGTCCCGATCGGCCGTCAAGGCGTAAAGAGAGAAAAAGAAAAAAAAAAGAAACAGGCGTCGATGCTCGTTCGCGCGCGCCTTACGAAAGTGAGAAGCCGGTGGAAGCCGGCGAGAATCCGATCGCCGTAGAAATTTCCCACATTCGATCCAAGTTTCACCTCTATTCGTTACGCCAATGTCGTTTCGGGTCGCAGACAATCGCGTCTGCTCGTATTTCAAAATATAAAGTAACGGCGCAACGCCTATCGCACGATTGTGCGTATCAGCGAGATCGAGCGTGGCTGATCGTGACATGAAGGGAACGAAGAAAAGAGAGGAAGTGAGAAAGAAAAAAAGAGAGAGAGAGAGAGAGAGGAGTGAGGAGGGGAATACAGAGTGAAAGAGCGGGTTGGAGGAAGGGGGGGGGGGGAATTGGAGAAACCGGTAATTTACGTTCACCGAGCGATTGCCGTAATGTTGAACACCTGTATGTATACAAACTGTACGTGAGCCGGTCGTCGCGCTCAGTTTTTGATTAGCCTGAATTCGCTCGTCCGGATTCTAATCGGCCGATAGTTAAATAGTTAACTGTCCAAAGAGACGTGGTAATGAACGATCAATCTCGCGCGGTCGCTCGCACGCGTCGTTTGCCTAACTACAATAATTACGAGTGAAATTTGTACATAATCGACCAATCTTCCGTCTTGTACCTGAAATCGTTGATTCTACGATCTTTTTCCGCTTTTCTCTGCTCGTTTCTCAGATAACAAACGAAACGAGATATAGTTTACTTTTTGTTACGTGCTTCTCTCTCGTTGCGATTGTAAATAAACGTCCCGTTAACGATGGTTTATAGATATTCGTGTATATGATGTATATTGTTGTGGAACGTTGTCCCTAATACTCCCGCCATCGGTGTAGCTGTCGTTCTCAGTGTTGAACTTCGCGAACGTCCGTCTGGAAGCCCAGCATGTGGATCAGCGAGTCCACTACCGGCCATTTGAAGTCAGACCGACAATATCCGCTCATACGGAGTCCTCCCTCGCTCTCTCGCTTCTCTTCGTAATTGAGGACCAACAGCGTGTCGAAATTGGAGTGAGTCCTAATTCTACCTATATGAGATCGAACGAAAGGGGAAATGGATGGACGTCGAAGTTGCGTTCTTTCACGAGACACATGTCGATACGGAGGAAAACATGAAAAACGAAATTTGTCCGTCGAGAGATTCTTCGAGGGAGAGAAAAATCCAGTTGTTCGGGACGAATCTGCGACAACGCGAGGAAGAATACAGTAACACTTGTTTGTTGCAGGATCATTATCGTGCGTTTTGCAAATTAATATTGCGTTATTGCCGATGTCAGGCGCACACTCGAATGCGGATAACACGGCAACGCTGACGCGCACACGGAAAATAATTTTGTACAGATAATTGAATTGCCGTCGAGGCGTCTGCTATCTTTTACGCTCGAGGAGGGCCGTCACTTATTTTTGTATCTCGTTTGTTGTAAAGTGTATGATTTGCGTTTGCCTTGCGTTACGTGTATAGATTTGTGAGCGTAAATGTGAGCGAGATCGAGGTATATTTACATTGTAAAGAAAAACGTGCGGAGGCAGGTATAATTGATTCGAGGCAGAGCGATCGGGGACCAACGCGACAACTCATCGTTAACTCGTCTACGTCACTCGCATTCAGGCCGCTCTCGTCGAAGGTATTCTGGAGCTCTAGGGATGAAATTTCCACCGTCAAATTGTCACTTCTCACTTGTATGTCCACGACAGACGGAGCGTTGAAGAGATCAGTTGTATCGTTTATCATTATTATCCGTCAATATTTTCACAAGAGAAAACGTGATTGTTCCTCACGCATCCGAAAGAGCTCCAGGATACGATTAATCAGGACCCGATCGCGAAGTCGACTGCAGTCGACGACCGTCTACAGGGTGAAATTCGAATGGAACCGTCCGTCGTGTATCCGGCAGGTGGGTTCGCGCGAGACGGTGCCGTTCGTCGATGTCACCCGTACGAAGGGTCGATCGCCAAAGAGGTCTTCTAGTCCCTCGTCGGATAATTCCGAAAAGGTCATCCCCCCATGTACGTATATAATTATCCCCCCCCCCCTTCTCTCGATATATACTCCAACTTTTAACTGCGCCCACGCCCCCACGAATAATTGTCAAACGGCGCGAAGCGCGCGCCGTCCGCGGCGCAGTTTCGCGGCGAAAGTCGCGCGTCTTTGTATTTACCTTTGTTGTAATAAAAAGGGACGAATAATGGCCGTTACATAAAAGCGATTGTGTCGTTAGAAAGCCGACAGGGGCCTTGGCGGCCGCCGCGGCTAGCATTCCCGTTCTGTTTATTTCCTCATAGTTATTCACGCTCGTACCTTTTTCACCCGAACGCCCACGCGAATCGCCGTTTTCCCTCTCCCTCTTTACGGCGACGCATTCCGATCCGACGTTGATTTCCGCGAAACCGGTGGAATTGACAATTTCGCGCCTCCAGGGTGCCTGCTCGAATCTGAAAAATATACCCTGACAATTTTCAATCAACCACATAATATTTGTCTGTGAACAACGCGATAACGTGACTTGCGGGCGAACGTCGATTTGAAATCCCCGATCTCTTCAGGCACGAACAAATCCCCGGAGAATCGCAGGTTTCCTGGATTTTTCCCAGGTAATAGACACGCCGGCCTCTTTCGGCGAACGAGTACTCGCGGCGGGAATCTCGAGAGCTGAAGAAATATTTAATGTCGATTACTCGGAGGCTTGACTTTTCCGCTGTCCGACGGCGAATTCAATGTTGACGTTTCATTTTCCATCGGCTAAATGCGTTTGCGTCACGTTCCCCACCCGTTCGCTTTCGAGTTTCTCTCTCGTGCGCGCGCGCGAATCGCGCGCACGTTCGTGAAAAAGCCGGGCGCTAATTACCTCGGCTTTCGCAAGATCAAGCGGACTGCGAGATTGCGCGCGGCCGGCTATTCTCACATACGCGAGCGATATAAGCGGCGTTTTCCGGATGACACGTCAGAAATTCACGAGCCACGATTGTTACGCGAGCTCACGGGAAACTAAAGCCGGCTGCCTTTCGCGCGCGTGCACTGCGAGCCTGCTCCGTGTTTTTGCAACGGAAAACGGAAACCGGCTCGCTGAACGAGCGAGCGAGCGTACGAGGAAACGCAGAGCGTTCTCTCGTCAGCTAAGAATACAACCGAATGTTGTCCGAGGCTCCCTTATCTAACCGGAAGCGGGACGCGCCGAGATTTTCGTCTTTGCGAGCGTTCCTTTCGCGGAGCTCGCTCGCGCGTGAGCGAGCGCTAACGTGCGCGCGCTCGGGATCCGCGTTTGCGTAACGGACACGTCGGGTACGCGTCACTCCAATGTTTATTCATTCGGTTATTTACGCGCAAACTCGCTCGCGAGTTTATATCACCGGCCACCGGCTGTACGCGAGGCGCGTGTAATTCCCATTCTTTTGACGCTCGTTCGCGTAAAAGCGACGGCGCATGCCGAGGTGCGCGCGAGGAAAACCGATCGAGAGTCTGCGGTGATCCACTTGCGACCTTTTTTTTACACGGGAACCCGTCCCGCGCGCCGGAATCGCCGGAGCGTCGCCGCGCGCGCGCGGGCTCGACGAGGCGTCGATCGACCGGACGGCTTCCCTTCTTCCCGCGGCAGCTAGTTTCTTCGACGGAAAAAATCGCCGTTGCTTCTCACTCGGCGACATCGCAGATTTCCAAACCTCATTCGCGGAAGATGTCGAATCTCTCTCTCTCTCTCTCTCTCTCTCTCTTGATGTATTCGCCGCATTCGAGGAGACATCGCGACTTTCACTCATTATAGCTGTCAAAACTACTTTTTAATTAAGACGTATGCGAACTTTTACAGTCTGTTTCGCATAAAAATTCACCGCGACTATCGCGTCCCGTTTGCGCGCGGAAACAGATTGTGATTTCAATTTTTTAATATTCACCGACGACGCCGGCGGGGAAGAGGGAAGAGGGAGAAAGGGAGACGGAGACCCAGCAGTATGATTTAAACATGTCCGTTACACAACGTTGAAAACTTTTCCGGCTTGCCGTCTACATTGAAAGAAAAAAGCGCCGCCGATCAAGTAATATTCGCTTGTACGTATTATATAAAATATAAAATAATTCCGAGGTGTATTGAATTCATAAAACTGAGAATATCAGAATTTATTTTTAGAAAATATTTACCGAATAGGAAAATCGAAATTAAAAAAAAAAAAAGAAAAAAAAACCACTAGATTTTTTCGATGAAAAAGAAGTATCACATAATTCTAATAAATATTCTCTTATATCTCGAACCATTTTACCTTTGCATTCGATAATTCATTTACAAATTAAGGTACCACTGCGTTCGAGTAACTGTTTACTGCAAGCTATTAAAATATATTTAAATTGGTAAAAATATTACTCGATTTAAGAGGCTGAAAAACATGTAATTACGATGACTTGACCAGCGCTTCTTTTTTTTCTGCGTTTCACGCAGCCGAGACAGAAGTATTTTTCTGATATATCCCGTTCATCACTTAGAAATCAACGGCATTGAAGGAAGCATGTCGACGATATACCTCGCATTACATCTGTGCATGACGACGACAAAAAGCAGAAAGCCGTCCGCGCGCGCGCGGCGAAATCCGCGCGCTGTTATTCGACTTTGTAATGTAACGTATTTATTACAATCCGTACGTGATGCGCAGTTACACGGGTTGGAATCTACACGTAGGTGCGTGCAGAAACGGCAAGAGAGCACACCTGCGCCACATCGCGATTCCTTTCCAGCGCATCGTCGTCGCCGTCGCTTATTTGGACCGCTTCAATGCGCGCCGCGCGACGACGCGGCTCATTAATTCCGGCAACGCTTTTGAGAGAACAATTAGTGCAGCGTGCATACGGTACGAGAAAGAGGGAGGTGGGAAGATAAAGAGAAAGAATCGAAATCAGAATCAACTTTAATGCCGAAAGTAGCGAAATCCAATTCGCAATGCCAATAATTAGAAAAAATTGATGAAGAATAATACTAGTTCGATGTTTATAGACGTAAATAAATAGTCCGGGGGTGGTCAAAGTCCATATTAATAATTGTTACTTGAAGCTTGTCTCATGACTGAGATATTCATTCTTAAATTCCGAGTTAGAAGTGAGTTTTTCAACTGAGTCGCAATCACAGATGTAATGTCGGATATATCATATGTGTCAACTAAAAGCCTTAGTTCGCACCCTGAATTAAATCCTGAATAACCGTTGAATTGAAGCCTCCGAATTGAAACCTCTGAAATGAAACCTTGAATAAAAATCTGAGTATCTCACACGAGATAAGCTTCAGATCACAACTACTAAACACGGACCTGAGCGTTGATGAACATTCGCAGATCTCAGTACGGTAAAATAGACGTTCACGTATATAAAACGGGATGCTCGTAGATAGAACAATGTACAGGGTGTTACATCAACAACATGTTGAACGGTATGTCGGGTTGCCGTTGGTAAAGGCATGCGTGAAAGAGTGAGAATTCACGCGACACGTTCTCATTCTCTCACGCGTGCCCTTACCAGCGGCAATCCAGCATACTGTTCAATATGTTGATGCAACATCCTGTACATATAGCAAGAGAGGAAGCACGTTCTCCTATGTGGAGGACTTTAAGCCAATTTAAATTACGGTAATATTACGAAATGTGCTTGTCACGTCGAATGCCAAAGATAACAGGATAAGCCCTTTAAAGACAAGTGCGATATATGACAGAGTCGGAAAGAAATAACATTACGTTAGATCGAATTAAAATGTACATCAACGAAATGATAATTCGAAAGCAAAAAAAGTAAGGAGAAATAAAGCGGCAAAAAAAAAGTTACGAAAAAAGAATTTAAATTATATTTATATAATAGCGAAGAAGATTAAGCTATAAATGAAATAAATTTACATTTAAATCCAAATATAAATTAATTTAGCGTATAAGACAGAACAATTTTATATTTGTAAAAGTTAAAACAGAAAGAGAGAGGGGGGAAACGATGTTCCCCTCGTTCTTCCCCGTGATTCGGCCAGGCGGATTTGACGATTTATCGCTGGCAGACTCGAGTTGGTTCGACCCGGCGGCGGCGAGGGAACGAAAGGCAGAGGCCGGAGATCATTATCGACGAGTGGAGAAACGAAAGGTTTTGCCAAGGGATTAAAAGAATATGTCGGTCGCGCGAGAATGCGCGCACGTACGAAAGGTCAGCGAGCCGCCGCGTGTCGTCGTGGTGGTTTCAAGTTCGCGGCGCGACTCGCAGCGCGGGGTGATACCAATGCCGGCGGAACATTTAAATGTCGCCGCGGAGGAGAGCAACCTGTTCATCGTCCTCGGGGAGATCGGCCGATCGCGATGACGCGGCCGAACGTGTCGACGCGAGCACCTGCCGAACACGGAGAGCCGCCGATGTTCGAGTCCTCGCGCAACGAGCTTGAAAATTTCGCGGACGCAGTGCTCGTTGCGAATACTTTCACACGCGAGAGAGGTACGTATCCTCGCGTTTCTTTCTCCTTCCTCTTCTTTTTTCGAAGGAGCCGCGGCGAATCTCTTCGATCGCGCGTCAAGGTAAACGCCAGCTGAAAAACGTTCTCTCTCTCTTTCTCTCTCTCTCTCTCTCTCTCGGGGCGTGACCCGTATCGATTAATAATAAAAAGCGTAGCCTCTAGAACTTTAACTCTTTATTAAGGCCTAAATATCGATTTCATTGTAGGTGTAAAATGTTGTAATTTATAAGATCGTCTTAAAGAACGTTCCCGATGAAAATTCTTCTTGTCCGAACAAAATCGCCCGTCGAAAAGTACGATTTTCCGAACGTACATCGAGCGTTCAAGTTATGAAAATGAGAAGATGCTAAAAATGTTTTACTTAAAAAAGATCTACCTTTCGTTTATTTATAACGTAGTTGAAGACGTTGAAAAACGTCGGACAGAATTTTCGTAGAGCAGAATATATTTGCGTTTTTTCACAAATTACTTTATGTAAATCCGAGCGCCGACGACTTTGCTCTACGTGCAATTACATATATTGGTCTTCAGCTGGAAAGACACTATTACACTTTAGATTAGAACAGAGAATACTGCATTTAGGATAGAATGATAATATTATATATATCGACGGAACGATTATTTTACCAACAGACGCGATTCGAGGAAGGCTCGAAGTTAACGTACATTCCTAAGTCGAGAATTTTATGTTACTCCGACACTCTTAAGGATAGTTTGCGCCTAGACGGCCAGCAGACTAACAAATACCTACTTTAATACTAACACTTTTTAACTTTTCTCTTGAACTTTTGATTTTACAAATTTAATTTTAATGTTACCTTCGACAACCTATTTCGACGCTAAAATAGCGGAACCGTAAATATAAGACATCATCAGAGCCAAAGTAGGGATTATATTATTAGAATTTCATCCATTTTGCTATCATAGCTTCTACTATATCGTAATATTGAAGATTTAACATAGGGCCAACATTTCGGGTTATTACGCGCACCGGGCCTTAAAGGGTCAATAGAATAGCAGAGCGTTTCTCGCGAGTGGCGGTCATTGCGAGGACACACACAAGTTCTGCGAGCGGTTCCGCGCGTAACAAGCAGAACGGTCTCGGCGTTATTATCAGGATAAGAAACGGTTTCGTAGGCGAATTGGGGGAGACGCGACACGTGAGAGAGGAGGACTCGCGCGAACGATCAACGGTATCGTCGAGCCGCGTCCCGATTAATGGAGGAACCTTCGACGACTGTCGTCCTCCGCACTGTCGACGGAGGAGGAAATCGCGCCTAGTCGATGAGCCTCGATGATAGATCCGGTGCAGAGCCCGCGGCTCTGCGCGATATCGATCGCGAGAGCCGACGGCGCTGTTCTGCGGCGTGGTTTTGCGTTCGGTTCGCAAGAAACGCGGGTAATCGAGTGAGTGGCCTTGATAGCCACTGGTACCGCGGCCATGGTAAGCGGCGAGGAGGAGAGAGAGAGAAGCAGGCGAATATACGCGAGGCTCGATCGACCGAGTCGCCGATCGATCGGCGGATCTAGCAAGAGCCGTAAATTAGATCGCCCGCCGAGGAAATGCCCGGCGATACGAAACGCCTTTAATCGTCGCCTTCGTGGCGCGCGCGCGCCTTCGATTAAGGAAACGATTTACGCCGTTCGCGTATTGCTGAGCACCTCTCTACCGAAATTTCGACGCTACTCTGACGCTCTTAAGGATGATTTGCGCCTACTTAAACGGCCAGTTCCGTGTCGAAATTTTAAATTCTACGTTAAGCCTTCGAGCGGAGAAGACAGAAATAAGTTCCCACTTGCAGCGTCAAAGGGGCGCAATATGTGTTCCTTTAATGCTACGCAAGGAATTTAGTCCTCCAGAGACTGAATTTTAGGTCCTACATTAAGTCTTCGAGTGGAGAAAACGGCAATAATTTCCCCGTTTTTCGTTCCCAAGGAGCACGATAGAAAATCTTATTTAATGTAGAACTGAATCGGACTCGAACTAGGACTAAAATTTCGACTCCGGGGATAGACTAATAAAAATCTATCTTGACGATATTGATACTTTTTAACTTCTCCCTTGAACGTTTAATTCTATAGATTGAATTTTAATGCTACCTTCAACAGCCTCTTTTGACATTAAAACAGAGAAAACGGAAATTTCAGACTTCGGAGGTCAAAATAAGGGTTATGTTATATTTATTAGAATTGAAATTGAATTGATTTTGCTATCTTAGCTCTTACTATGTTGTAAAATAAGATTTGACATAGAGCCAAAATTTCGACTCGGTTCGGCGAGTGATCTTTCCAGCATGCTCCACTTTACGAACTCGAAGACGCCAGAACTTTCTCTTCCCTAATTTTTTAAGCATCTCCAAAATCCACCATGATGACAACATTCTGTCCATCACACTCGGTCTAATAATGTTTACGTTTATATTATATTTAACTAGGCTATATTATTGTATTGTACGTTTATATTATGATTGTCTAGTCTATATTATTGCATAGTATGTTTGTGGACGTACCTGTACGTATGTGTGTTCATCTCTCATCTTCTTTCCCCATTTTTCTTTTCGTTTTTACTTTCTATCTTTCCTTACAAACGTTATTGAACTTTTTATGCTTCCACGCACACATACAGATGTGGATACACGCTCAATTACTACATACTAGTCTCTACTTATCTTTTTTCTCCCGTTGCTCTGTCAATTCATATTTATAACGTCCTTAGAGAGGAATTGTAAAGCGATAATCAGAGCAACCATCTACACGGGGAAAAATATATCGCAGGCGCGGTAAGTTATCAGTCATCACAGCGAAAAAATGTCTTTGAACGGCGAAAAGACTTGTTAAAAATATTGCTCTCGCTAAACGTATAGACAGCGAAATTATATTTGTTCCCGCGTAACCATCCCCCCGCGACCCTCTTGATCGCGAACTCGGCGAAAGCTTGAGGAAAGATCACCGATGATGCAGCGGACGCGTCTCCACTCTCGAGAATTGACTCGCCGTTGGCGAGCCTTCGGTCGAATCACGAAAGCCACGGATCGATCGAAATTAACAATTTCCGAGCGCGATATCCGCCAAGGCTAGATCCGCCGGGGACCTTGGCTCACGTGCGATGGCCAGCATGACGAATACGGTTTAATGCGCAAAATAAGAGCAAGATCGTCGCGCTCGAGCGAAAGTCCGCGGCCTGCGCGGCCGCGACATCTGACGCTGAACGCTTCAGTGGCTGAGGGCGACTTCATGCGTCGTTCAGGAACCGACCCGTTGCGCCATCTGTCGGCACGCATTGTACTCTCATCCGACTGATCTCGCCGGATACACCGGATTTTGATCGGACGACACCCCTCCGGCGAAAGGACACCGGCATTGCGCGCGACGCGTAGGTTGCGTGCGTGAAACTAACAGGAGCGCACAGTGCCCGGAAGATCAGTGGCACTGACTGCGTAAATGCTCAACTTCAACGTACGAGAACACCTTAAGGTGGGTATAAAGAAGAATAAAGGAACCACGTGACGTAAGCGCGTCGGTCCTATTGAGCCGAGGCTCGCCCGTGAGAGCGGGAATCGCGAAGGCCGTTCAAAAGGTTCGCTCCAATAATACGCGGTGACAACACAGGCCGGCGGTGACCGCCGGAGCTCGCCCGCGGGTCTACGGATAAATAGACCAGTTCTATGCGGCGCGAGTGTCATTCATACGACAGTGCCCGTCGACGACGCTGCACCGATCGAGAGAGGTAGCCTGGGAAAAAACGTGTGGAAACGCCGAGAAAGAGACGCGGTAATAAGACAGGACGGCGCGAGGCAGCAAGCTCGACATACCAGGTCGGCTCTGTCGGCGACGAAGCGCTCTTTCAGTACGCGGGCGGACAGCTTTACGTGCGGTTCCGTGCGCGATCGTAACCGTTGTCAAAGTGCACCGCACACCCCCTGATCCATCCGTCAGCCGGACAGCTGCGCAGGAGCTTTACCGAGAGACGAAAATGGACGAGGAGAAACCGATGGAATTCGAGATGTTCATACCAGTGATACCCGACAAGAAGCACACCTTCAAGTAAGATCCGCAGGCCTTGACCTTCTCCGTGAACTCAAACTTTCGGTCGGCGCGAGGCTCGGCTCGGAGCCGGTTATTCTCGGCGAGGGATTCCCTCCTCTCGGGGGAAACGAGCGACGCCTTCCCGTCGAATTCGATTGTTACAAACCCGGCGCGCCGATCGAACTGCTTTCCGGCGTCGGCGATATGTACGCGCGACTCTGATTAGATTTGCGTTCGTAGTGCGAATATTCTCTACGAAAGAGAGAGAGAGAGAGAAAACTGCGCTAAGTTCCAAATGATTTTACATCACACGAGTCCTTCGAGATTCTCGCTGAGGAACGGCATGGATGCGGTTAGGAGACGAAAAAATGCATCCGGAATGCAAAATTCAAGGCCGCGTAAATATCGTCGGATATTGATATTGATATGGGTGACTTGCAAATTATTCGAGGAGCTTAAGTGGCGCGCGTAATTATCGCGCGATTTTATCTCCACGTATCGAGACGCCGAGACTAATTGCCGGGATCGATATATCTCACGGCGCGAAATCGCCGCGACGATGGCACGCAACAATGTCGACGACGCTGTGTGCCCGCGTTCGATTATTATCGCGGAAACACGTAGATGGTGATCCGTGTCAGGGACACCTTTTTCATACGCTCCTTTTCGCGTGTTGTATGTACACACGAGAACGCTGATGATACACGCGAGAACGAATCGTGTCATCTGTTTTAATCGGACGGAGCTACGATAACAAACCGCGATGTTATCACGAGATGCGGCGTCCCTCGCCGAGCGGATGTTAGCACGACAAAGCCGAGATAAACTACCGGCGGATTCTAACGGATGGATTTTTTCCCTTGAAGCGAGCTGAGGAGCGAGTCTACGGTCGATCACGTCGGAACGGTAGGAATGCGAAGGTAATACAGTTCCTCACAGTGCACTCGGTGTGATTTGTAGCTAGCGCCAGCTGGCACAAGCCGCATGAACGTTCTCCCGCTCGTTGTCCGTTGAACCCGTCCCCTCCGAGGATACGGCCCACTCTCGTGTGTTGAGGACACGCTAATCGATGTTGTGATATCGTAATCGGTTCTTAGACACGGAGAAAGATTTCCTTGGGTCGCGTCAAATTTCGATAAATACTTAAACGAGATCGACTTCCTAAAAAGTCACACCGACGTCCCAAGTGGAACGAGAAGTCATGTGAAAGTCAAGGTGACGTCGAAATGATATCACTTTGACATCATCGTGACTTTTATATGATTTTTGTTTGTTCTACTCTGGGTTTGTCATCAAGAATATAGTCCTGAACAACATATAAAAAATTTGAGCCGTCGTTCGTGGTTTATTAAAAAAAAAGTTCTTGGCAAAGAAAGTTTCACAAGTAAGGCGGTACATTGTTGACACCGTATAGATTGAATTTCAGTCGTACGTGCACAGTCGTGATACAATATCGTTCAGTTCACTGGAATTCACACTCAAAATATAGGGAGATTATGGAGAGAAATGTGCGCTGATATTTTATGTTTCGGTATTGACAAAGATAATTCAGAGATATGAACATTATATCTCTGAATTTTGGTTTAAAAGACTCTATGTTTTGGGTAAACAAATTGATGTTTGTTTTACATTATAAGAAAATCATGTTCAATAGAAAGTAATTAAATCATTATTAATATTATATTACTAGATTGTACACTTAAATATAATTATATTTCCTTTTATGTTTATTTCTAATATATTCTAAACATATATAATGTAAAAAATAAAGTTTTTTTCGTTCAACTTTTCTTATCCACAACTTTTTAGGAAATAATAAGCAACAGATAATATTATTATGTTTACGGAAAGGGACGAAACTCCTTTCCGCTGGTTAATCTAAACTACCCTTTTGTTCCTTTTTGTGAGGTAACTTGAGAAGAACGGGTGCCATCTACAAGTAATGCATACTACACACACACACATCTTACTAAATAATTTCCAAGTTCTCTCATAAAGAGGAACAAAAGGGTAGGGTTGGATTAGATTAACCAGTGGGGAGGGACAAAGCTTATTCTCCATAAAAACTAGTAACATTAGCTGTTGCTTATTATCTACTAAAACTACTGAGAATAAGTGTTATATTTTTCAAACTTCTTCTGTCAATAATTTTAAATAATAATATTTAATAAACAATGACCAAAACGGCTAAAACCTTCTGAAAATTACTCAGGAAAGTGACCTTTATATAAAGTTAAAGTTCAAGATCATACGAATTTTAACTTCCCTTTTGTAAAGGTTTACTTAATATTTAATACATAATGAAATCATTTTTTTTATTAAAAACGAAATATTATTATCATTTCTTCTAAGTAATACTGTTATTTCTATCAAACAATATGGTTTACTTTAATGAAACAATATTTTTATTCAAACAAAATGATCTTTGATATTAAATTATATTAAAAAAAAAAAAGCCCAAGTCAAACAGACACGTGTACTAAATTCAAAGAAATCTTTTTCTCCGTGTGGCATTGTGTATAATTGTTTGAACAATTTGACCCAAGCGATGCAAATTTCGTTGACTTCCTAAACACTCGTGACACTCGGTCGGAATGAAACATGATTTATTATCGTTGATGCATAATTTCTTGCGGTGTCTTATCGTGCTTCAGGTGCGGATAATAAACTCTCGGCACCTGAAGCCGATATGAGTTGGTATTGTGTAATTGGTAGTCTATGAGTCTCACAAAAAACGAGTGTAATGAGTGTCTAGAATGAATGTTTACAAGTTTACGTTTGTGTCGTTGATTAGCATTTGTATCGTCTCTTTATACATGTCATGTTTTTACGTGTTTGACACTATTATGCAGAAATTGTTTTTCTGTATGAATTACACAAACGATGTGTAATATGTCCAACTGCTCCACACGCACGCGTGCACCGTCTGACGTGGCTTGATAAAGTTTTTTATTGGCACACTGCATGTTGACGTATGATTTTCTTTTCAATCAGACATTCTCTCATTTGCCCCGTCTTCTTACAGCCCCCAAGTAAATTAACAATTAAGATAAAAGAATCAAAATCCAACATGCGCATTCGCGAATGAATGAGCAAAAATCGCTCTCAAGCTCTTTACGGCCCGTTTCCTTCCACTTTCATCGTGGATCGGATAGTTATTTCTTTTCTATTTTGCTTGCTTAACCCGAAGTATTTTCTCAGGGACGAAAGAGAAAATTGCCGGTCCCTCGCGATCGCAATTTCTTACGATTGCAGTTTTGACCCGGCTGACGCCGACCGTGCGTCGACTAGTTAAATTTTCACTCACGTGAAACTCTATCGCGGTTGCGCACCGAGCACCTAAGATTATCTTACTCTATCCTCTTTCGCAAACGGAGAGATATCGCATAACCAGCCATTTCGATCGTGCTCAGCGAGAAGAACCGTGAAATTCAATCGCGATGTCTTACATTACCAGCGGGGCTTCTAAACTCCTGTCTCGTTGAACGCGAGGTAATAGCGTGCCAATACACTGACAATACACACACTACGTGAAATTATAAATATTCCATCGTCTTGTAAACACGGTACTCTTCGGCCCAAAATATCGCGACCACAACTACCGCATTATATCTCGCGCGAATTTCCACGTCCGATTAACATTCACTGACTGAATCTCCACCGTCGTACGAGCAGTCACTGAATAAAAACGCGTGACGCGCCAAGCAAATAGACATTATCTGCACATCATACGCATTTACTTTCGACAAACCTCGAAATATCATCATAACTGGGCAACGACGCGCCAAGCAGTGAATACGCGATCGCTCCTCGTCGCGTAAGACTGGGTTATCGCCGAGGTTCCCCTTATCACGGGGAACTTTTATTTACCATTCTTGTCAGACGATGCACCGTTTGATGAAGAATGAAACGGTGCGTTCAGTATGGTAACACCGAGTATATGTGAGGTATAGTGATGCTACGTGGTAGAAGTACGCTTTTCAAAGTAGCGATGCGCACGAGGAACTTCCTTATCCATCCCACTGTCAGGTATATAGTATTAATGATGAGCTCACAATCGCCTGTGCATAATCGACAGGAAAAGGTTGCGACGTGTTTCTCGTTTCTCGGTGTGTTTTGGAGCGGACGAAAATAGTGAGGACGTATCGCATGATATTCTCGCCTGCCGCGGAATTCGTCGAAACGAAAAACGCGTCGCTGCAACCTCCCCGCCGTCGACTATGTCTCCAGTTTTTGTCTTGAAATAATTGTCTGATGAACAAAAAAGTATAAACTGCGACCGAACCACTAATTTTAGCGATCAGTCAGTGAATTGGGGACCCATCCTTTTAACTTGTTGGAATTTAATGCGTGCGGTAAAATCCGCTTTAATGTAATCTTTACGTAACTTCGGTGAAATATTCCACCGCGGAATATTCCGGCAACGTATATGACTTATTCAAGAAACTTCGCGTAGGGCATTATAATGCTTAAATGCTATTTCGGCTATTTCGGTAACGACGTGATTAATGTCAGGTATAAAAAAAGAGTCTTAGATGCTCGTAAAAACGTCAGGCAGATCGCACTTTCAATATAAATAATACAGGTATTTTTTTTTTCTTTGAATCATGAAGGAACTCAACATATTTATTAGTTACAATAAAATCTCTCTGATAGATTTACTACGATAATTCATTGCAGATGACTTAATTGCTTAAATAAATTAGTATTCATTAAAAAAGAGGGCACAATTATTATATTATATTGTCATTATATATGTGTCGTGAGAAGTTGAAAAAAAATCTCAGATTGACAGAAAAGTCTTATTTTTCTGCTAATTATTTTTTCCTGAGGCTTTCCGCTTCAAAGTGAACTCGTGAATTGAGCCAGGAACATACATGCAAAAAAAAATACCTGCACTGCCCGGGAATCGAACCCGGGTCGCAAGAATGGGAATCTTGCATGATACCACTACACCAGCAGTGCTGTTGATATTCCGACGTTTACATTAGGGGATATGAGTAAGTCATGCCTGAAGTTGAAATCGATAAGTTAAAGCATACTTCGTGCATTCATTTTATAACAATATTATATAAACTCTACATTTAATCTATGAATAATCGGAATGTGCAATTGCAAAACTGTGGACACATATTCATACCATAGTGCTCAATCAACAAAATTATGCTATAATTATTATATATAAAAAAAAGAAATTATGCCTATATCGCAGACGCATATTTTGAAGATATTACTTTTTATAAAAATATAAAGTCGCAATATAACAAAAAAGAAAAAAAATATGTGCGATGGCCGGGAATCGAACCCGGATCAACTGCTTGGAAGGCAACTATGCTAACCATTACACCACCATCGCACCTGCGAATATTTATGCTTATAGTGAAGGTGTGTACTGGATTTGACATAATTATAAATTGCAATTGCTATTTTCAAAAAAAAAATACGGTTTCGTCATTTATCGTATGCATCTACTTTGTAAATAAGTCAACTGTTGATTATTCATCGACCGATCACTTGCATAAGTCAATTTTTATCTGCGCATTTACTGCGTCATTTGTATGGAAAGACTTTTCATTTCCAGACATATTGAATAAAACGTTTCGCCTTGGCATTAAAAATACATTTTAACGTGGAAGCATCGTGCCAAAGGCAAAATAATTTGGAATAAAGAAATTCACGGATTTTAGAGAAAGTATTTGCCTAAAAAGGGGAAGACCACCGTGGATATTTATTGATTTTGTCAGCGCCTGTTGAACGTGAGTTATGAACAAAATACAGTCGGCATTATATGTTACCCCAAGGTCATCGTTATCGACGTCGAGACCTACACATGTACACGCGTAATGCCGTGGAATGTTTGATCGTCGTATGACTGAAACGAATGCCGCTGTAGATTGAAAAAATTGCGCCGCGGCTCACAGATCATAACTTTGGGAAGAAACGCGCTACGTTTCCGGCGAAATTTTGCATTATCATCGTTAAGCGTGTCATCTTTTAACTCATCGTTTAACATGTCTTAACTGTTCCGTCAATATTTGTCGTTGAAAGTGCACCGGTCTTAGTATTATGAGTTCGCTCGAAAACTTCAGTCTCAAAAGAGTGGATCGCTAAAAAATGGAATTGGCGAAAGTAAGAACAGTGAGTTTTGCTTATCGTGTGATGCAAAATATACTTTTGGTTACGACTATCTACGATGTCATACATTATTCAAAGCATGTCGATGTGTACTGTCGCGGAGGCGCGAGCGAATATGCACGAAGTACTGATAACGGGGAAAATCGAACCGACGATTGCGAAAGCGAAACGACACGAGCAAACAGTTGGCTCGCGTTTATCAGGAGAAAAAGAGAACAAGTGTGAAGAAATGGGCCGTGCCGGTTTGTCAAAAACATCATCAAGCAACTCGGCGAGTTATAGTCGTCGTCGGACGAGTACGAGTGGACAGCGTGTTCGCCTTAGAGCTATTGTCGCTTTCACCGACCGGAAGTAGACGGCACCGTCGAAGGGATTTCCGGCAACTACCGCAGTAAGTAGTTTCGTACATGACGATGGTGCCTTTGTCTCGCCGGAGTGAGTCATTAGAGCGTAAAAGAACAAACTCGACTTCTCCGCGAGGCCGACGATTTTAAAGAGACTCTTACTGAAAACTTAACAACTCTGATCATCGAGTGATGATGATCAATGGAGATAATATGAAGAGAAATAAAAAAGACGCATAAAGGCAATATACAAGAAAAAAAAAAAAGAGATAATAAATAAGGACAAAACGGATTACACCGACGAATTGTTCTCGTCTATCGATCTGAAGTGCCGACACTTGCAAAGCCATCGCGAACTCTCGACCCTTTCGCGGAGTTCTCCGGTATCACGAGCGCGACGATAACGGGGGCACATATAATGGGAGGGGGAAGACGCGGGTTAGAAAGCCCTAACCGCCTCTCGGCTGGTTGCAGCCCGTAAAATCGTTCCTCAGTGAACGTTCGGCGGTCGTCGATCGCGGTTGCAGTTCGCCGTATGTGCCAACTTCGAGAGGCCTCGTTTCATTCCTTTAACGAATACACGCTGATTTAGCCTACTTCTCTCACTGTAGAGCATGATCTCTCCGTGTAAAGCCCGCCGGAGGAGAATTCATTCGAAAATCAGGCCCGTGTGAACGCGCGTGGCACACTTCGGCCAGCAGCGAGATCGAATCGCGCGGGATGTATCGGCCGATGAGATTTCAACTTTCGTCGTGATCCCGATCGAACGAGTGTTACATCCGCAGCGCACGCTGCGCGTCGATGACCATCGGAATATGCACGAAAGAAACGTTACTTTCATGAAAGACAAAGCAACGAATAGAGCTAACGGCTTTTGCACTTCGCATCGAAATGTGCACGGTAAGCGACTCCTCGCATAATATATCGCGAGATTACGCTTCTAATTATCTGTCGCCGCGCGTTACATTAGTTTGTTCAAGCAGGCTTGCGTAACAGTCGCGCTAACATCGCGCGAGCTGGAGTTTCGTGAATATAAACGCCGCTAACCAAGCACGTAAAATAAAGAACCGAACGCGACGAAGAACCCGCGGGCTACAGCGAGCTACATTTATTATCGGCCGTCACGTCCATCGGCAAGTGAAATTCTCGGGAAGTAGGTCGCAAACGCGCGTTAATACGACACAGGAAGCAAGTTTGAGCGACGTTTCCTCAAAAGCCCCTCTATTCGCGCGACCTCAATGAGAGGTCGCCGTTAGGAAAACCTCGAAAGCCGAGCTGAAATTGATTAAAATCCGCGATCGATGCGCGAGTGAAGAGGACGCTACTCGCGGTGTCGCGGATACTTGCGGCCTTGGATGCCTCTCGTACTCGGGGAGTGAAGTGAGCGCGTTATCACCGTCGGTGTTACCAGGAACGATGCTACGATTAGTCGGACAGGCGCGTTATTCTCTCAGTTTGCGAACCGCGAGAACGACCGTCGCGCGAAAGGAGGTCTTCGGATGTCACGAGTGATTATTGTTGCGAAAGAAAGAAAGCGCATAGTACGCTCGAAAGTAGCGCGCGCTCGGGAAACACGTGCCGAGGTAGCAGCAGCTGATTGTCCGTCCAGGCGACTCGCTGGAACTCCCCGAGAGGAGTCTCGACCGGAGATGCCGGCAATTATGCGAAGTCGTTGCGAATGCCACGAGTAAAAGCGAAAGCGTAGAGCTGTAAATCCCGCGGAGATCAACGTTGGGCGGATCGAGCCGATCTAATCTAATCGCGAAGTGCCGGGCACCCGCGTCGAAATTTCGAGGAGATGCTGCCCGCTTGACGGACATGGTGAAGGAAAAGCCGCGCAGCCGGAGTGTGAGCGATCTGCTCGATTGGAGATGCGTAGCCGGATGCAAGGACGCCGTCGCCGTGATCGACACCGGCGATGGGGAAGGGCTCTTCCTGGAGGATCGTGACAGGGAGCCGGAAACGCGCCGACGAAAACGATCCGGTACATGGCCGTGAGTAGAAATTATCAGAATCTTCCGGGAAGTGTCCGAGCGAAATGCGCCTTTGGGAAGCGTCCAATGAACGGCGAGGCTAATAATATCGTAAAAACGTCAGCCGGTTGGGCGTCCTTTCGCGAAGCGAAATACAAACGACGATCGAAGAAGTTTCACGAAGTAGCGGCTATCCGGTACCGAGAAAGCAGAGAGTCCTACATTTCAATTATAATTCGACCGGGGCATTCGATCCTCTTCTTCTTGTTTCGCGTATCTTGAAACTCAACGTTAAATTCTGTTCTTCACGCTTGACTGCGAGCAAAACACGAGGAACGTAACGCGTAAACAATTTCGAGGCATGGTTACAAAATGAGCTGGCAACGTTTTATGCCGCGGAGCCGGCATAATTTATACCGCCGGCACTCATCGCTCGGCGCTCTTCGCTCGCGCGTGAAAGTAACGGATATCTTTCTAATTAGTTAATTGGTTCTCAAGGCGCGGGATCTAACATTACCTCAACACAGAGCACGGAACACGCAATGTAACACGGTCGCATTCAACTCCGGTATGGTCTAGTGGCTAGGATACCTGGCTCTCACCCAGGAGGCTCGGGTTCGATTCCCGGTACCGGAATATATCTTTTGTCCCGTAGGATCGTATTTTATTTTTGCTCCGAGCGTAAACCGCGAGCTTCAGAACCTCACACGTAGCTGACGTACTCAGCGTCCGGTATGGTCTAGTGGCTAGGATACCTGGCTCTCACCCAGGAGGCTCGGGTTCGATTCCCGGTACCGGAATTTACCTTTTGTTCTTTATCTTTTGTCTCTTGAGGAGAGGACAAAACAATGTATTCTGCCTCCATTCAGAGCGGCACGTAGTTCTGAGATCGAACAAAAATTCATATTAATCATTTGATATTGCCTAGAAATTCACCGTCAGCATGATACCTGTAATCCAAAAGGTTACTGGGATTTGAATCTCAATGCCGAAATTTCTTTTGTCCCGCGAGATCATCGTGACTTCGTTCATAATCGCCCACCGCCTCGAAATCTGATATTTTATGAATGATATTTTTTATTCAGTAAGGTTTAGTGATTAGGATCTCCAGTCTCCACACAAAAAGCATAAACTCGTTTTCCGGCCTTTAAGCGTATCCCGTGGGAATATATTTTACATTAGTTTTGACTCTATTTATGATCTCTTACCGAGAGGCAAAGGGAAAATTTTTTTCACAAAAGAATGGCGCTTGTTATTCAGCCTGGATACTTGGCTGTTCTTCAACAGGATTACAAACGACTTCTCTCAGTGAACAGGGACTTTAGTATGCCATACTAAATCGGATGCGTGAAGGCGGGAAACTATAAATGCCTTTTTACACGAATCAATTGTATGCGAACGTAACTATTGAATCACAGTGACAACCGAACCGATAAACTGTTAGTGTCGTATCTTAACACGTTAAATACCGTGGCAATCACTGATGACTGATATGATCTTATTACGTACATATCTTATTAAGTTACATATAATTAATTACATCTATCAAATTGTCTGTAGAGTCAATAGAGTTCATGAAACGAGATAAAAGATAGCCCATAGGGAAAAGAATTACAGGAGTACAACAAAATTATTGGTATATTACTGAAAAACTATTGTTTTTCAATAGCATTTCAGTAATTTTTTCGTATTCTTGTAGATCTTTTTCGTACGGATGTACGTGTCTTAATTTACATATTGCAGTATTTTAATTCCAACCAATTTAATTTTCAATCAGTTCGACTTTTTTGTACAATAAAAACCAATCTGGCAGTCAACGTGTTAATAAGTTTAATCAAGTGGAAAATTACGTGAGAGTCCTTATTGCAAAGCCATTAAATCGTATTCGGTATTTTCAAATTGTTTAAGTTCCGACAATTATTTTTTGCGAACATTATGCCTTTTTCCTCATAAGACTTGCTTTGACTTGGACTCTACTCGCTGTCCGTAGCAGGAGAATCTTATATAATCCTGAGACACTCGAGCTCCGGTATGGTCTAGTGGCTAGGATACCTGGCTTTCACCCAGGAGGCTCGGGTTCGATTCCCGGTACCGGAATATATCTTTTGCGCTCTGGAACGAAAGTTCCATTTTGCCTCGCTCGCGTGGCCGAACTGGACAGAAGCTTATACAAAGCCGAGATATTCGAGCTCCGGTATGGTCTAGTGGCTAGGATACCTGGCTCTCACCCAGGAGGCTCGGGTTCGATTCCCGGTACCGGAATTTTTTTGTTTCTGATCATTAAAAAAAATTGTTTTTTTAATCGACGTATAGTGCTTGATTGCTCACGTTAAAAATATACGCGAGGTTGGCTCGATGATAATCGCAGGTGACACAATAGTGTTCTCGATATGTTGCTAAAAATATACTGTTGTATTAATTAGCCTACATAATGTCAACGCTATTTCGTCGATTATTACAAAATCGCGCCGGCTACGAGGGCTCGAGCGAGCAAGAAACCAGGTTGATCAATTTCGTAATTAAACTGGAATCACGTAATCTGATTCGTAATTAAACTGGAATCACGTAATCTAATTCAGCTCGCACGAAACATGAGGCTCGACGCATGTTGGCTTACTCAACACTTGTTTTGCCACAACCTCATTGAAGATTACATTGTGCCGTATTAGGTCGCTAAAACCTAATCGAACTCCACTTGACGCGCTCGATTTAACTTCAATATTGCAAATATTTAACTGCGTTTTGAGGTAGAGTTAAATATGCAAAGGAATCGTTGAAAATGGAAAATTAAATAAATATTGAATGGAAAATGGAAAATTAAATAAATATTGAATTAAAATAAAAATTGAATGAAACGAAAGTTATTTGTGACAATATGGAATCAAGACGTTTAAGATTCGCTTTCAAATCAACCGATTTACACTGAAAAAAGAATTTTTTTGAATGAAAAAAAAAAGTATATTTTCTTGAAATCATGCCTCTTGATGCAAGTATTTACTTATTTTATTTAAGTAAAATTACTTAGTTTTAATTATAAATTATACACATGTATCTTGTATCTTAAGTGCATTATTTCGTGCTTCATTTTGAAATAATGATTAAATAAATTACCTAATTATATTATTAAAGTGAAGTAAATTGTTTTCTAAGGTTAAAACATTCTATTTTCCTGCATATAAAAATGACCTAACAGTAAATATTTTCTAGAACGAAATTAATACAATATTTGATTAAAAGTTATAGTTTTTTAACATATAAATTCTATGCCAAGAAAATATATACGTTAAAAGAAGAAGAAGATATATTTTTTCTATCCATATTTCATATATACATCTCATAATATATAACAATTTTCTACATTTATTTAAATAATTGTTTCAATTAAGACAACTTTAAGGCTCGAGTGCAAGTAAATATATTACTGCCGCCCATCAAATAATTAATTTTTTCCTTCAAGTAAAATTCCTTATTTTCAAGATATTTTCTCTCAATGTACTAATATATTTACCAATACATTTACAACTGAATCTTCGCGCTTCGCGTCGCATATTCTGACACCCTCTAACCGAATCGATCGTTTCTAACTCCATCGATCGAGAAACTGATGAAAGATACAAGAAACAAAAAAAGGGTTGAATGGGAATAACGCTCGAACAAATGGGTTGCGTGACGGAATTGATTAGTGACCGACGGTCGCGCCTGCGTGCGTCGCGCTGGGCGTCGCGACGCCGGCGTTCTCGACCTACGAGACTACGCCAATACCCGGCTCGTTCCTCGCGGCACGTCAGTGCCGAAGCGTGCCTTAATCATCGCAGGTCCACATCGCCTCAATTGTCCGCAAGCACCGCATTTCTTCTCCCCTCCGCCCCACGAAGAAGAAGGAAGGATCAAGGTGTGTGAACGTGCGCTGGTCATCGTCGGCGCACATGGACGAGGCTGAATTAAGGTATCATTGCGGACTGAGAGTAACGATTGATTTCGCGCTGTTATACGCATACATCCTTCCATGGCAACACGGCGTGCCATCTGCGTCCACTTTGAACGAAAGTGCGATCTTTCGACGACACGCAGCTGGCGACGACGACGTTAGACGTGGCATAACGGGTGCCCTTGCTTCTCGATCGTCCCTCCTCATCACGGTGGTCTACGCATTGAAATTACGCATTGATATTTAGCTGCACGTGCACCTCAGCCGGTATTCGCTCGAATCACGAACGCCGCAGGAGCACTTTTTGTTGCTCCTTTCTTCGAGAGCGAGAACGCGTTCACCTTTCGCCGCACATTCCATCCGATCCGGCTTTTGCTCGATGGGCTCCCGTACGGCTCGCTCATGGCGCCTCCATTGCGCGGAATTTCAAGAATTCACGCCCGATGCAATCGATTACCGAACCACGCGCGTTCTCTCCGTTTTCTCTTCGCCGGTCGGGGCCAAACAGCCGGTCGCGGCTCGCTTTTCGATTCGGAGGCCGAAAGTCTCATTATTGTGGACTCTGCTGTGGTTCTCGGCCCGCTCATAGCGATCGGTTATACGATTATTGCGACATTACTTTGGGATCCCCCGGACCTCCCTAACACGGCACACGTCGGTGTGTACTCATCGTGACACGGGCTGCGAGGCTTCTCGCGTGAGGAAACTTTCGTGTCGCTTGGAGGCAAAGCGTACCAGTAGTAGTGTTTCCTCACCGGCCGAGAGAAAGTTTCCTCTCGTTCGATTTGTCGGATGAAACTGGAAGAAAAAATATGCGCCTCGGCGACGAGACCTATCTCAACGATCCCGGGGAGCTGACGGGAGTCGACTGCATCATGCAACTCGAGAAGAGGGGCGATTGTTGCAAGGGTGAGGCCGATCGACATCGCTGGACCGCCGATGATCGTCAATTCTGTCCAATTTCCCCGACGTCTCGCGTTTGTTTCCATATCTCACGGCCGCTCGTCCGCGAGACAGTGCGCTTTAAAGGGCGATGCGTGTCGCGCGATGGACGAGCGCCCGCTCGCTCTCGCAACCGCGCCGTCGCGCACGAAGAGAGCGCTGTTACATCAACGTGTGCATATGCTTGAGCAAGAAAAAATAACTACGCGATCGTCGAGGAGGTACGGCCGGCAGCGGACGACAAAAATACCCTCGCATTTCGCGCACCGAGTGCACCGACATCGAGGCACGGCTTGTGTTCCTCCTCGTGAATTCAGCTCCAGAATTATCTCGGCATCGCGTGGTTGCGACACGCGATCGGAAGGTTACCACCTGCGGCACAGCGTCGACGCGAACCTCACGTACGGATCGTTTACCGACCGCCGAAGCGATCACCTCTCATAATATCAGGTTAAGTGATGAGCGATCTTTTAGGAGAAGTCGATTTTTTAATCGACCTTCAATCGGAATAACTAGAATCGATTTACTAAAAAATCGGACTGAAAGAATCGACTTCCTCAAAATCGCACGCAATGAGCAGTGAAATATACGTTTCTTCTTATTTTATAAGCGTATCTACTAAATTTATATAAAGTTAATTGGTCGTATTTATACAAGAATGATTCAACCTATGTGAAGTATACTTAAAAAAATATGAGAATTCGACGTATGATTTAAAAATGAAGATAGCACAGAGATTTTGCGTCACAACGATTCAGGAAGCATGATCAATTTTTTTCATTCCCGATTGCTACCAAACGAAGATTGTCAAAAATGAAGGGAATATGCGATGTTGCATCCTTCATCATGTTTGCAATAACCATAGTGTGGTTCGAACTCAAGTTTCTCACATAAGCTTCTTATATATTCAACTAGGTTTAGAGCATAAAATAATCACTAACAATCAAAGCGTTTATGTGTTCCGAGTGCAGAACACCATAAATGAAATATCAGCCTTCAGTGGAAGCAATAACTACGATTTCGATTGGTTGAAATTCTAGATCCTTGGTGGTAATTATTTGCTCACAGCCAAATTTATCCACACTTATATGGTCCTCTAAAATACACACCTAAAGCAATATCCTAATTGTATCAGATGTCGATCCCAGTATGAATTCTTCATTAAACGAAACAACATCGATGAATGAGCATATCAACGAATCAGAAGTTGATTCGCTATTGAAAAAATCAAATCGTAGTACAAAAATCCAACGGAAAAGGATCGATTTTTGGAGGAGGAAGATCGGTTTTCTAAAAGTCGACTAATCAATCACTAATCAGGATCTTATAATCACGCACTGTCAGCGATTCACGTGTCATTTAGTGCGCAGTAGTCGCTCGAGTGTTCGATATCGTCTATGAGAGCAAAGTTGTCGTCGATAGTCGCACGATATCTAGTATTTTTCACGTACGGAGAGTCGCGTTGGGAAGACGGTGCCGCATTGCCGATTTGTTTGGTGATGGCAGTGATTTCAAAGATATTTCTAGTCGGGACGAAAGTACAAGTTAATCACGCGATGTCGCGATGTCTATATCGAGATGTTGGAATCGAGGGGGAAGATCGCGGCCTAGCGCAAACTGAAGTGGCTTCGGCGAGAAGTTTCGAGCGAAGTTCAAGGCCCGCGATTCGCCACTTGCGTAGTACACCGCCGTGCGACTTACTCGCAAAATTGTTCCTCATTCAACCGTTTTCTCTTTGACGCGAGCTCGATATATCGATTCAAGATCGCTGCACGACCGCAGTTACCAAGTTTGTATCTCGTATTATTTAATGCATAATAATGTACGATTTCTTCTCGCTGGAGATTTCTTTCCCAGTTAGAGTCTCTCGCGCTCGGAATGCGACGATGAGGATTGCGTAATGGTGAAGTCATGCCCGTGAAATGTAGTCTATAAACTATGCCGGTTGACAAGATACACGATTGACAGTGCGCTTCGGTCTCTCGGTATTTTGCGAAAATAACGAAAGGTCTGTGAATCTTAAAGTGGCCCCGACGATATCTACGATCAGCAGAGTGTTGTAGTGTCAACGTCCAAAACAAGGCCAACTTTTGAAGCCGAGGCTCCCATATTCTGCGCAGAAACGCGCGCGCGATTCTGTCAGAGCCGAGCTTAGAAATCCGATCGGACGTTCGTGAAAGTCCATTTCGCGTACTTTGTAACCGTGAAATTGCAGGGCGCTCCAAGCCTGCCCAATAATTTTCGACAAATTGAGTAAAGGGTGGAAAGTTTCCAATAAGAGAGGAACGAAACTGAATGACTATCTCGACCTAGCGGGCGCAGCGGAACGAATTGTCTCGGGAACATGACGGTTTATCTTCGCAATTTTACAGATATCTTTTCGCGTACGTCGAAAGGAAAGAGAGCTCCTGATAGCGTTAATTTCCGAGACTATTTCCCGCTGATTTCACACGGATCTCAGAATAAACAAATTTGCCAATAGATCACGCGTGACGCGCGTGCGAGCTCGCCTCGAGGCTACTTCATCCGGTCGCTTCACGCGCCGTGCGATCTTTATATGCGTCTGTTACATTTCAATTATCTCCGGAAGATCAGCGCTTAACAGTTACCGCGTCATACTAATCGCGATAAATAACGAGGAAACGCGATAAATCGCGCGGTATCTTATCAGCATAACTATGCCGTCTCGGCTGACTCGTGAATCTCTCGCGGCGAGTCGATTGTTAGTCACCGTTAATTGCAATCGTGGACACCTTGAAGTATACCGTGAACGTTGTCGCGAAGAACCGTTCCTCTTTTCGCCAAGAAGCGCGTTGTCATCCGCTGATACACGAGATGACAGACTCGAGCCTAGCCTCGCGTGACAGTGACGGTATGCCAGACGATGACACGTGCGACATCGAATGCCAGTACAACGGATCGAACGTATCGTTGACGACGAGTATCCAGAAGATTCGTGCTCTCAGGTAGACACCCCCGGCGTGATTATTGATTAACCGTCACGAGCCACGTAAAGACGCCCGAGTCGAAATTTTCAATTGTACTTTAAGTCCTCAAGTGGAGAAAACGGAAGTAAGTTCCCACTTGTAGCATCAAAGGAGCAGATGACCTTTGAACACTTAACGTAGAATTAAAGAGAACTGAATTAGACTCCAAATAGGACGAAAATTTCGAGCCGGGTGCTCTCCAGCGGTCAGCGATTCGCAGATGGAGACTCACGCTTTTACCATACGGATCTTGAGACTCGGCGGATTGTTCGCTGGAGATATCCGAGATGAATCAAGCGCACGCGTGGATCACGTGCTGGATTTATCCCGCGTTCGATTGCAGCGCGAAGGACGTGGAATGGAAAACGGGGCAGGCGAACTTGAATTATGTCGTTTTAGGAAGTATTATTACCCTATAACAGATGCACAGGTCACGTCGCCGTTCGACTCTTATTACAGCGCTGTCATTCAGTCACCGGAACGAAAGAGTGAAATAAAAGGATGTTCCTTGGCAAAAAAGATGACAGAAATGACCTTTCGGACATTAAAATAGTGACCAAAAGTGACATTTTTTGACGAAGAGTAATTAAGGCCTTTAAAGAAAAAAGTAACATTTTTCCAGTCTTATCTTTAGACAACACATACCTGAGTCGACATTATGTCCTACATTACGTTTACTTGATTCTACATTAAGTCTTCAAGTAGAGAAAATGGAAATAACTTACCATTTGTATCGTCAAACGAGCAGTAATAACGCTCTTTTAATGCTACAAAGGAAATTTAGACCTCCCGGGGAGAAATTTTAAATCCTACGTTATGTCTTCACTGGAGAAAACAGAAATAACTTCTCATTCGCAG
The DNA here is from genome assembly GCF_001313825.1 of Dinoponera quadriceps. NCBI lineage: Eukaryota > Metazoa > Arthropoda > Insecta > Hymenoptera > Formicidae > Dinoponera > Dinoponera quadriceps. Next base: position 482,958 of record NW_014555944.1, read on the forward strand.
CATCAAAGGGAGCACGATAGAAGGCCTTTAAAAATTTAAAGTAGGATTGAAATTTCGGGTATTGCGAGTTCCTTTTGTAGCATGGTTTTAAAATTCATAATAAGGAAGGAAGGCATGAACAATACATTTTTGGAGCGATGTTATTAAAGGAAACAGCTAAAATATATATAAAACGCGTATATTTTACGAATTTAACGGCACGGCACAGAAGAAAACAATGATTATAGTATCCCGATTTTGGACAACAATGAATTTTTTAGTGAGAGTCAAGAAAGACGATAAAAGGTTGGCTTAAGTGACTGGATGGTAGCGCTGTTATCGTACGTGGAGTAACGCTGACGCCAAGGTACTTCTACATTTCGTGACGGAAGAGTCGGAAAAATTTACATGGCGCGGTGGGTGATGCACTGTAATTGCAACTCGTACGCATATCGATAAGTAATAATGTCAAGAATAATCGCCTTGACTTCGGCGTATTAATACATGAACCATGAAGCTACTGCCGCTGTTGATTGTGCAAATTGTACTGTTTTTGCCCTTCTTTTTTCTTTTTTCCGCCATGGTCGGCAACATTGTGCACGTAATCATCGAGACGCGTCTGTCTCTATACGTTCTGATCTTCTGTGCTTTTTGCATTTCAGGAGGACAAGGAGTTTAAATGCACCCAATCCGTACCAACTGTTCGGGCGATGTGGGCGTATCATGAAAAATTCTGCGTCAGTTGTGTAAGTAACTGTAAATGCATTTTCATTCGGGCAATCAAGAGAGGTGTGGTTAATCGCCTATCGAGTACTCCCGTAGTCACGTTATTGACGAGCGTTTTTTGTTATTCATGAATATTCATAAACACACACACGCTTATTACTCTCGTTAATCTAATTTCACAAGGTGCATTTACATCATAGTAATAATCAATATTATCATCAATTCAATATTATCATCGATAATTGAACAGGAAAACCTCATGGTCGTATCGATCATCGTCGTCTGTCAAATTTATAATACTCATAAATCGTAATAGATCAATTATCACGGTTGATTATAGATTAAAAATAATTAATCTTCAGTACGTGGTGGACACGTGAAAAAAATTCTCAAACGCTTCAAGGTTCGTTCTTCCGGGATGCATTCGTTTTCTTCGGAGGGTTAAGCTTAACGATCATCTTCATTAGCACACAATCACACACGGGGAGATTGTAATCGGCACGTTTGTGTAATAAATGTCGAACACACTAAAATCGTGCGGCGGCGGCGGCTCATTTGCGTTCCTTTTTGCAAGGAATGATGACTAAGCGTGACTAGACAATGCGATAGAATTTGAAATGTAATGTTGAGATATTACGACAGTTTTGACATTTCTTGTGTTTCAATTTCCCGTGTTATCGTGTTATCATGACATATTCTGTACATCACACGTTGTTCGTTTCATGATACATTCGACGTCGGTTTAAATTAATCTGTAATGATCAATTTAATTAAATGATTTAAGTGGGAGAGGTGTAGACAGCAAGCATTTTGGGCTCAACTTAGTGGGCTTAGCATAAAACAACAATTTTCATGGCCATTTCTTCTAAAAAAGATTGTTTACAATTTTTTGAGACTAAATTTCAATCAGCAGAGAGGAGTGTTTTAGATTATACATATCGCTTAATATTAATGTACGTTTCTCTCCTTTATAATCTAATCTATCTAATTTTAATAAATATAATCTAATCTATCTAATCTTATAATCAAGCAAACTTAACTACTTACTACTTGTCTAAACTTAAAATATGTATATCAGATAATTAAGTAATGAACGTGTTGGATTCACGCAGATCGCGAAACGTCTTAAAAGACGAAACACGTCTATTTCTCTTTTATTCACTTTTTAAAAACGTAATTCTTTCATTTTATAACCAATTCGCGTTGCACACGTGGAAAATTCGAGAAGACCTTGCCGATGCGTATACGCGATCGATCTGAATCTCAAATGAACATCAATATATTACAGAACAATCTCGGAGTAAACAATGATGAATACTAATCGTAACGGACACATTTTCGAAAATAAAATATATAACCGGTTCCAATGATATTCAAGCGGATAAAGAAAAAGAAAGGGTCGATGAGAGCCCGAACTTTCTTGAACCAGGCCCTCATGGGTCCTTTCCCTTCCTTTTCTTTTCCATTCGAAAAAGAGCGAGCGCCAATATCGCAGACGTAACAGTGAATCACGCGCTATTGCCTCGATTTCCCGCCTTGTCACGTGATGCGCACACGCGTGCGCAGCTCAGCCGTGCACGTGCATCGTTTCTCTTGAATATATCCGCAACATAGTTGTGCTCGCTCAGTAAACGCGTATCCCTCAACCGCCACCGATATCATGGTTGGAACAGAAAGGTGGGCCGTCAATCTGGGTGCACGACACTTTTTTATACCGTGGCACATATAACATTCTACCAACTGTAGCGGCAGTTTGCACATCGTGAGAAGTTACACTTCGGCACTTGAGGCTGCAGTGGACGAATGCGAGGCGAATGTCCGATAAGTAACACCCACATGTTGTGATCGCTGATGATAAACGATATTTAATATGGATTATTCCGCGATTTTCCTCGAAACCGTGAATTCAACGTAAGTCCGTGTTGTTCTTCCTCGCTCCGATTATAATTCCGATTCCTGACAGACGATACTTAAGGAGGTGTCCTACAGTCGTTCTGTTTTACCGCAAATTCATTAGTACCGTCCTCATTCCTGGCTGTGCAGCATTAAATTCCTTTTGCAATATACACGGTAATGTAGTCGAAGACAGTTGACTTTTATTCGAAAAACGAGAAAAGTTAACGAATCACAAAGCTTTTTTTCGTTTTTCGACTAAAAGTCAACCGTCTTCGTCTACGTTAACGTGTATATTGTAATTGCGAGAGGATTTTTAATTACGTGCGGCCAATAACGAGTATAATAACCAATCGACTGGCAAATTTGCGGCGAAACAGAACGACTGCGGGATCCCCTCGAGAGTCATCCCCGGGACGTTCACGTCATTATCGTCACCATCGGGGGTACACATTTGTTTTGCATCGTCCCGCGCGATTCACTTATTATTCGCATGCATTATTATAGTACAAATACGGTAAGAGCTCGTCGGATATTCCGAGTTACGTATTTGCGTGGATAACCGCACCGTAATCATATTTTTACTAAGCGAGCACGTACGGTGTACGTGAAAGACAAGGACTCGCGGCGATTCGGATCGCGAGGAAACGCATGCGTGTTCAATTGTCCGTTCAATTGCGCGGCGGTAAAAACGATCGGCGCGGTGACGCGCGGAGTTTAGTAAGCGCGTGAGCTTCGTAACGGCCGGCTTCGTCGCATCATGGTTGGCATTATCAAGTGGGTCGCGGCATCGTTTTTCATATCATTGACAACCGACCAATAATCGACGTGTAAAAACACGTCTGGCGGAATCACCGACGCGTCAATAGTGTGTTCCGGGTGCATGTCGAACAGTCACGCCGCTCGGACGTTTCGTGTGTGATCGCTATGGTCAGAACGAAAAGAAAAAAAAAGAGAGAGAAAAAGGCTGTGCAATTAAAAAGTTTCGTTTCGGAGAGTCGAAGAAACCGCAAGAAGTTGCCATGGATTCACGCGTTTTGTCTTTTCTCGCGTGATCGCGGGACGTTCGGCTGGCCGGTGTCCGCGGATTCGTGTGTAACGAGTTAAACTTGAATCTCTTTTTTTTCTTTCTTGTCACTCGTTTCTTGAACGCGCAGGAAATGTAGTAAGCGCGTCGCGGAGCGCACCATAATTGCCGGGATAATCATAAGCAGCAAAAAACCCGATAACACGTGTCGTCATTGAATCGTAGGCAGCGGAAGGAATGATAATACATCAACGGGCTTTCTGCACATCACCTTCGGCCCGATTGTTTCTTGAATTTTACGGACGCAATTACGACGGCTCATGAATAATTAGATGAAGCCCGTCGAATCGACAGACAGCGCAATAGGTCGGCCTGCCGTCCGGTTGTCGACGAGAAGAATGCGAGATCCGTTACGTCGCTTACATAAAGTGCCATTGATCCATACTCTTCTTTTGAACTCCGCGATAAGTTTGACGCTGTTTTCCGTGGAAGCGACTTCGCTCGCACGCGTCGAGACAAGGAGCGCGTGCGAGCGAAGAGTTCAACTCAACTGATGATTGTGCATCAGAAGAGAGTGATACTGTGTGCAAACGTATAACAGTTCCCCTCCGCTTCTTTTTTTCCAGGGCTATCCAAGATCCAGCTTCTCAGAGGTTGACGTGGTACAAGCCACCGCTCACCGTTCTGGTCATCAAAAAAGTCCGCGATTCGGCGGTCCTGCCGCCGTTTGTTGAGATGGTCACATGGCTGATACAGGTTATAATATAGATGATAAGGTTGTTTTCAAGAATCGAGCGAGAAATCGGCCGATCGGGAGATTCGCCAGCGTGAAAGCTATCGATTCATACCAAGAACCCATTTTTTTTATAATACAACATCAGAGAACGTTAATTCTCATTTTATTCGCATGAAAAACGCGATACATATTTCTGATATTTCCGTCACCGGGGAATCTTGATACTATGTTTCTTTTTATTCATTCATGTCGCCACGTTAAATCAGTTATTTTCCCTCTTTTTTGCTCATTACACCTCGGGCAGCCGTATAAGTTTTATGGCGTCATAGGCGAGGAGTGACTGGCGCCAAATTTTTTACAGCATATATCTCCATTTTCTCGTTTCCCCTGAGAAACATAACACCTTCGTAATCCTGAACCCTATAAAATATGCGGCAAACTGAAATGTCCGTCCGATATGTCACGTAGAATCGTAAAATAATTCTTGAAATATAGATCACTTTTCAGCCGTCTCAGCTGTCACGGTTATACGTCGCAGAAAATTTATCGCATGTCATTTTTCGCCTATAACATAAATTAACATGGCTGCTGAAGAGATAGCCGAGCTCACATTTTAAATCTAAGTTCGCGGATAAATATCTAGTTAATATACAACACCTAATTAAAGATATACCGTTAAAGGCTATCGATGTTCATGTGTCAGGATACGAGAAAATAACCGATCTTCACCTACGAATGATAACATGATTCTCTACTGAAAGCAACATCTCGGCTAAAATAGCCGAAACTACATGACGGCGATTCATATGCTTCACAAATCGACAGTATTGAATAGAGCCATTCATTTCTGAATGCAGGAGAAACAAATGGTGGTCTTTGTGGAAGCTTCCGTTTTGGAAGATCCGGCATTGGCCAGAGATCCCAGGTTCCAAGGTGTTCGTGACAAATTGCAAACCTTCAGGGACGGAGATGACTTGCAGGTAATAACGTTCGGTATTTTAAAGAGACGAGTGTTACGTTTGCAATGGGACTCCTGACGAGTTCCGCACTACGACTAAATATAGACGTCATAAAATAGAATAGTAAAGCTAAAGTTCATTTCGACGCTTATCGCGCCCGACCCGGTTCTTAATTGCAAAATAAACAGCTCTACGTACACACGATAAAAATTCGAATCGGCACTTAATTTATACTCTTTCTCTCATCCCAAACAGAATGTATCGCGTATCTTGTTTTTAAGGATCGTATCGATTTCATCATCTGCCTGGGCGGCGACGGCACTCTCCTCTACGCTTCTCTGCTGTTTCAACAATCGGTGCCGCCCGTAATGGCATTCCACCTCGGCTCCTTGGGTTTTCTCACCCCCTTCGAGTTCGACAATTTCCGAGAACAGGTGACCAACGTTCTCGAAGGTGAGTGATTCTTTCGAGTTAATCCTATTCGATCTCTCATTCTTTTTCTCCTCACTCTACCGCTTGGATTCTTTCGGCGCCAGGTCACGCGGCCCTGACCCTACGGAGTCGTCTGAGATGCATCATCGTGCGCAGGAACGAGGAGGGTCAGCCGGAAAAGGCGCCAACGAAACTGTTGGTGCTGAACGAGGTGGTGGTGGATCGGGGACCCTCACCTTACCTGTCCAACATCGACCTTTTCATTGACGGCAAGCACGTGACGAGCGTCCAGGGTGACGGCTTGATCGTGAGCACGCCGACCGGGTCGACCGCCTACGCGGTCGCCGCCGGTGCCAGTATGATGCATCCTTCAGTTCCTGCCATCATGATCACACCGATCTGCCCTCACTCTTTGTCCTTCAGGCCGATCGTCGTACCTGCCGGCGTCGAACTCAAGGTAGCCCCCTTCGGCTGACGAGAGAAAAAGAACAAGTCACCGTGGCATTTCAAGTTAACCTGCGCGGCGGTCGAAATTCTGCGCCGATTCGGAAGTGAGAATTTCCGCCGCCGTGAAAAAGAGGGGAGAATGCGCGCTCGTAACTAACGATTTAGCGAGATGCCGGTGCATTTTCGCGCTCCCGGTAAAAGTAAATTCTCTCGTCGTGCCGAGAGCCACGGGCTCCGTGTCAATACTCCGTAGAAGGAAACCTGGTTCCGACGGATGTCGCCCGCATTCCCAGACCATTGCTGCTCCGCCTCCTCGTTTCGCGCCGAAGTCTCCGGGATTTTTCAGAACGCGGCGGAAGCGATTCGCTCCTTCGCGCGTGAGAACGCGGGATTACGGTCGTGACACGATTGTTTCCGCGGCGAGACGAATAACTAGAAATCGTTTCGTCTAATTTTACCGTCGGCATTCATGAACGACCTTCGAGATGTTTCTTCTCACGCGTGGTTCATTATTCGGAACGATTGTGAGACGAGGTACGTAGAAAAGTAAAAAAGAAACGAGCGGCGAAGCGAATAAAGATAAATCGGGATCGGGAGATTAACGTTGTTTTATGGCGAGTCGTCGAGCGACGGTGCCGCTGTGGCCCATTCGGCAATTAACACCGTCGTCTTGCTTTCCACCGCAGATCTCGGTTTCACCCGACAGCAGGAATTCCTCGTGGGTGTCCTTCGACGGTAGAAATAGGCAGGAGCTGCTGCACGGTGACAGGTAAAACATAAACGTCCGACAGTCTCCGTCTAATCTTTTCTGCAATTATTTCAGATAATGGCGAACAGCCAGGCCCGTAGTACAGCTTACGTCTCTTTCGACGGTCGCAATCAGCAAGAGCTGCGCGTCGGCGACAGGTCTGTTCGTGGTTATTTCATACAGCGCGCCTGTTTTCGCCTTTCTCTCAATCGCCTCGTCGCATTATTACACGGCATATTTTCGCAGTTCTTTCTCGTCACTTCAATACTGCGAATTCTTCATGAGAGGCGATAAAATATGCAACACTTTTCTCTATAGGGCTTATCTTACATAGAAAAAAGTATCGATAGAATAAAAGTTAGATTCAAGTAAATAATTATTTCAACATTTCTTAGCAATTTTTATTCAGATCAAGTGACACTTTATTTAATCAAAGTAAACATTTGCTGAGGAGTGTTTATTTATAGAATAATTATTTACTCAAATATAGCACTTTTTTCCGTGTACAGCTATTTCATGTCGAGATCCCATTTTTCTTCTCGCTTTGTGTAAAAGTCTTTTTTCAATCCTTTGTGACTGTGACACCGCTTTATGTCCCTATGAGTGGTATAATTCGTCGATACCACTTATTTTTTTTTCTTAGACGATCATTCATCGAAATTACCTACGAATCGTTACCCGGCTGATTTTTGAATTCTTTTTGCTAATCATTTTTTACGATATGTCACGCTAGTACATTTTCCAGGAGCGAGACGTTGGCTGTCCTGCAGGGTGATGGTACTTTATTTTTCATTATTCATTATTTTTCATTATTGCGAGAAACATCTCACACGTAGATCCTCGGCAGGATCTAAAGAGGCTTTGCTCTGCACTCAAGACAATTTTTCGTTTCGAGTCGATATGCTCTTACATGAAAAACATTTCTTTTTTCTTATTGAATAAATCATTTCTTTCAATTTTTGCTAAAAGTATGCTTGAAACATTTGAAGGCACAGCTCGATAAATATCGCCTGTCCCGAACAAATGATCTTGTTGCTAAGTAAACTTTCAATGATATCGGCTTTTGCGTAGAATTTACATGTATTAATGTAATTATGCCCGGTCGAATCGAGCCTTTCGAGTAAGATTGTGTGATTTTTCAGCCTCAGAGTGACTACTTCGATTTACCCGGTGCCTAGTATTTGCGCGACCGACCAGATCACCGATTGGTTCGATTCCTTAGCGGAATGCCTTCACTGGAACGTCAGGAAGCGACAGAAGCATTTGGACGAATTGAGCGATCTCACGCATTCATCCAGCAACGACACCCTGGACTCCCTCGATCGAGACAGCTAGGTCGGGCGGGCCACAAGTGGCAAACCGTAGCACACAATCGACAATATTTGACCAAGTCTTCGTGCACTCACTCGGCTGACGAAACCCCGTGAATCGAAGATCGATCGGACAATTCTACAGTAAAAGGCCGATACAATTACCTGTTGATTCGTCGGATCAAAGGACTCGAAAAAGTGAGATCGAGAGAGAGAATCGTTTGTATTCAAAGCGCGATCACACAGAGTTAATATTTTATCGGCACGTTTTTCGCGCGTCTCGTAGCATTTTCGACGACACTGTGGGCACAAAAAGCGGGCGATCAATGACGTGATTTCCGCTATCCGAAATCTCGCGTGGAATAACACGACGACTGAATGTCGGTAATGTTGTGCTTTATAAGTTCGTCTTCTGATACAGAAGATACAAATATGAGTGTAACTATTGTTATTGGGGTATTGTAAATTTTACAGGTGGAGTTTGACCAACATTAAGTAGTCCAAATCATAAAGTAACGCTTGAACCACGCGATTGTGTACTCTATGTTAGTCCTAATCGATCTTGATTGATTTTAGTTAAAAAGAAAAAAATCCCAATCGTAAAGTGCATTTGTGTTTTCAGAGAAAATTTGTATTAGCAGTAAAGTATCGTTCAATTTATTATTGTGATTACAAACTACTTGTACTTGCGTACAATGCTCTTTGCGCGTTTGAGTACATCAGATTAAATCAACTTCAAAATGTTCTTTCTCCGCAAAACGGTGTATGAATTGTTGATCCGAAAATGCATCACAAGTATTTTGTATTCTATATATCGGAATTGCATTATTTGTATAGATAACTCTTATCTTTTAGTATTCTTCTAGGTTAACATGATTTAAGTTAACCGTCATCAACAATGTTCTTGCTTCTTTTTTACTGATTGTAACGGTGATTCAGTGTAAATCGATTTACTGGGAATCGCATCGAACATACTTTTTCTTACAATATAAGCCTTTCTAATAAAATCTGTTTTGTACAACATTCGCTGTTTCTCTTCCAAAGAGTACGCTTTTATGCGGTGAACTCTGCTGCTAAGAGATACAGGAAACGGTGGAGATTCTTTTTCTTGTTAGACATACATTAAATATATATTACTGCAAATGAATTTATTTGTTTGCAACATGACATGGAAATTTACATTATATACAACGACGGTGTATCGTAGAGAGCGTCAAGACGAAGAAATTGCGCCTCCTTTATTCGTACATACAAGACATACGATGCATGGGTTTTTAGCAAGGAGGGAATCGAGTTAATCCGATTGCGACCTCGAGACACCCGACTCTGATTGCGGTTATTACCGCGACACGTACTCGCAAAAAATACCCTACAAATTCACCCAACTACAATTGATAGACTCGGAAGAGTTCCAGGTTGCTTAATTAATATAAAATCTATACTTAATATATATATAATCTTGAACTCTTTTACACACACACATTTGTGGCTACATCAGTCATGGGCGTGTTGACACATTGTAGGCAAATGCATATAAGTCGTCGATATCGCTACTTTGGACCTAATCGTATGTACATTATGATGCGAAAATCGCAGATAGTGTACTTTAACGTACAAGTAGTGTTATGATGAGACCCCTACCCTATATTGTTGCGTATAAATAATTCTCTCTCTTAAGTTAATACCGAATAGCAGTCTCCATAGAAAACCCCTACAAGACCTTATCTTTATTTTTACAACTAAGCTGCCGTCGTTTAAGCTACGTTCTTCCATGATAAGAAACGGCAACGAGATATTCCGCTCGGTAGGCTCTGGTTCTACTTCTATCTATACGTTAACCCGTTATTACGATACTGGATTCGGTGGCAAAATTCGGCAATATTTTCGCTATTTTTTTTCCCTGGCTGGTTTTTTTTTTCTATTAGTCTGTCATTATTTGATAAATAATCATAGCTTCACGGACCTCTGATTATTCGTCTATCTATACCTGTACTGTCCATGTATTTTCTTACAAATTCGCTGTACGTGACAGTGTCCAAATCTGTAATTATATTCTCAAACAAAGGATGCAAATAATTTCCAATTATAAATACCGGTCTCAGATCGCGTTATTGCTTTTTTTCGCGAGATTCTCCTTGTCATCGTTATGAAAAACTCCTTTCGATTTCTAATGCTAAAAGTTCTACTGCTGCGGGACTTATCTCTAGATGAAAATTCGAAGGAATCTCTAATTCTCTCACATATTCCCCTTAAATTTTAACAATAAATTGCACATATATGTCTCTTCGCCTGCTAATGGCAAGTGTTTCGAGAGGACGACGATCACAACGTATAATTTAAGTCGGCTTTCTTTCGCGTCGAAACGAATTCGTTTCTCGATCCGATCCGGGCTTTGTCACCTCTGTCTAACGGCTGCAATTGTATATGATTCTCTCACCGTTTACGAGACGAACGTAATGAGGACAGGTTCGAACGAAGAGGGCGGGTATGCGCTGGGCTGTATAAAGAAAAAGTCAGATTTTCAGAAACGAGAATCCGAAATCGTCGAAGTTCCTACGAGTGAACTGATCCAAATACACGCGCGCAACAGCAAACGAACGAAAGCACGAATTTTCGCGGGAAGAGAGTTCAATAATTTCACTTCCACGTTTAACGGGCGATCGAATTACGGAAAAAAAACTTGAACACGTGAGCGAGCATGCATCCGGCATGTGAAGAAATCTACTCGCCATGCGTTATTCAAATTATCTATATGTATATATGTGTGTGTACATATGTATGTGCGTGTGTATAAAAAGTAATCATCTATTACGTTCTCTACGTGAACACACCGTTGCTTCTCATGTGTTACTGCACACGTTGTTTAGTCTCACACGAAATAAAAATGGGAAAAATATACCAAGGCAATTCAAGACTCCAAAAAAAGAGTTAGTATTGTTAGGCCACACACTCACATGCCTTCTGATCCGAATCGTGGTCACCGCAGGACGGCTGCTGGATATACAGAGCCGGTTTCAGCTTCTTCTCGTCGGCCTGCTCCTCTATCTGAATCCCCAGGCCGTGATTGCTACCGTTGCCATGCGAATTTCGCGAAGGCAGTCTCCAAAATTTCAAGGCCTCCTTCACATCCAGCACTAAGTAACCACCGTTGGCCGTCAGGGGCGTCAAGACAGAATCCATCAGCCATCTCTTCGCTGTGGAGAAACGAAAAAAATCGAAGTCCTCCGAATTCTCGAAATAGCGCCGCGGGGAGATCACCCCTTCGGCGTTCCGGTTTAACGGTCTCATCACTCACATCGATATGTCTTGAGGGACTTCATGTAGTAAAAAACGGATATTCTGATCTTCTTCTCGCGAACTTCGCCCTCGTTGAAGTCTCCGCTCACGGAGGTCACGAGATCCTCCTGCGGCAACTTGTAGATTCGCAATTTCGCCTCGGCGACAACGTCGCCGGCAGTCAGATTCAATTGGAAATGCATGTTCATCAAAAACGGATCCGTCCACGCCTCGAAGTCCGTGTTTCGAGGTAATTGGCCTACATGAAGAATCGAATTCGAATAAACACCTACTCAGTCAGTAACGTAACATTAATGTTATAATTTCCCACTCAACAATTTATCTGTTACGTAACACACGCGTTATATTGCATTGATATCAGCGAGTTATATTGGTAGAAAATATATATTATATATTATATTATATATTATATTACGTATTGGTGGGGAATTATAACATTAATGTTACGTTACTGTTAGTTGGTGTTTACTGGATTACGCTCTTTCCAATATTCGAAAAAAGGCCGCTGCTGCTATTTATTCTCGCTTTTCTCTTAGATAATACTACTTATTCTTCTTTGCTCCGCACACAACATCCCAAAGGATGTAGATAAGTGCGTTCAAGATGCGCGCCTAACACGATTAACCCCTTAATTATCGAGCTACTCACAAGTGGGCGAAAACATGGTGAGTTTCTCGCGATCAATTTTGCTGGTGGTGTTGTTCAATTTTCCAGTGAACATGAGGACCCGCATCTTAATCTCTTCGATTATCTTCTGACTCTCGCTGCACAGACGGATCAAAGTTGATTAGGGTATTGCAGAGCGCCTAAATGACGTACGATGTCATGCCAAGCGCGTTCAAGACACTGCGTGAACAGCGAAACGCAAGCGAACCCATCTCACAGTTCTATGGGAAGTCGTGCGTTAGTAAGAGCCGCGATTATTCCGTTCGCACGAAGTTGCAGAGAGTGTTTCCCACGGGGGACGAGCCAAGAAAGCGAAGATTCGAGTCAAGGCGCCTCAAACGGCGACCGAGGATTATTCCCCGCTCCGTTGATCAATAAAGCAGAAATTTGTGTCAAGGTATGTGCTCGGTCGCGGCTCTGATCCGATCTAGAATAGCTCGCTCCAGATCGGGCAGCAGCCCAGACATCTCGAACGTCTGTCGCGCCGCTAGAGATATCTAAAGGATGCCCTAGATGTTTTAAATGCCAGCGGAATGTTTCTGCGAGCCGAGAGGAGCGCGGTGCGTGAGAATGAAGCGGGAATCTCGGAAGGACGCGATCCGGAACGGCTCTCTAGCGACCTGGTGCAACGGCGCCTCGCGTCTGCCGGCATGAGAATTTTCACGACTCGAGTTGAACTCTTCCGGGTGCCGACGCGGGCCAACGGACGATGGTCAGTGACCTACAGAAGCACGGTACGGCTCGGAGGCATTTATTACACGTTGCAGACAGCGGCTAGACAGTCGGCGGATACACCGGCACCCCAATCACCTCGGCTTTCCGTCTGGTCTCGGAACCTTAACTTTTTTCAAGCCGCGTCTCGAATCTTAAGTCCACTCCCAGCCACGTCTCGGCCAGCTCATTTGCATCGCCCTACCTCGCCCGGAGACTTTTTCTTCGCCACTGGACGTTCGCGTGACTCGAATTTCACGCCTTTCCCCGACGCGTATCGGTCGCCCTCGCTATTCGGAGCTATTCTAATTTGCAGATTCTCGTGTTTACGGCACGTGTGGAGTCTGCACTTCTCGACGAGAACTCGCTGACTCTCGGCCAGGGGGTCTCCCCGAAACCTTCGTTAACAGGCACGGCGTTTCGAAAGACCATCGGTGACGATCGGGATCGCGAAATTGCGGGACGGATTTCCAAGTGCGACTTATCCAGAACGAAATGGAAAAAAGAAGGAGACGGGACGAGGAGGATGAGCGTCGTTTCCCTACGTCATCGATGAGGACCGCCGTGTTCGACGCCCACTCGGAGATTTCAGCGTAGCCTCCACGTCAACGACCTCGTTGGCTGCGCGAGCGCCAACCAGAGGAATGCATTTCCCTGAATGACGGGAAAGAGAAGAAAAGAAGAAGGAGAGACACGCAGGGGAGGAGGACGAGAAGAAAAGAGCGGGCGTCCGACCGCCACGAGAAACGAATCCCGAGCGCGGCACAAGGACAAGAATTTTCTCAATGACAGCGACCTCGTCCTTAAGTCCCGCGGGTCTGTCCCATTTTTTCCCCGCCGTCTGGGAAGAGTCGTTAAGAGCCTCTTTATGTGTCGGCTCGAATATCTAGGGACCGTTTCTTTCTCTCTTCCGCTCGCTCTTTTTCGAGGGAACCGGTGAATTATTCTTTAACGAAGCTCAACATCACGTAGAATGATCGCCCTTGATATATTTCGTCTAGGATCCAGATTATGCGAAGGTAAGGCCCCGCGGTGGAGACAGCGGGGAAAAATTACGGCGCTCTTCTGCGAAATCTCGGCTACGGTATAACCGAGGCCCCCTCATGTTCGATTCTAGGCATGCTCGTTAATCTAGCTGCGGCCAAGTCACGCGTTTCGCGCCGGCTCGTTGCGTACGTGCCACGTCTGTCCGCCGTCTGGGAAAGGGAAGGACCTGGAGAGTCTGGAGGCCGTTGCATCATGAGAACCGGCGGTGTACGCGGACCGCCGGCGGATCCTCCTCGCCTCGCCTCGCTAGGCCGGGTGTCGCGATAATGAAATTCACTGGAGCACGGCCGGGAGCATCGGCCATTAGCGTTCGAAATTAGATAGAGAAACCAGGGAGAAAAAGAGCCTGGTCGCCGGCGAAAATTTTCACGCCCCGGTATCGTCGGAATGTCGGTTAGAGCATGCAGAAAGAAAAGACGAGAAAAGAGAGAAAAAAGAAGGGATTCGATAGAGAAAAAAGCAGGGGGAAAGAGAGCGAGAGAGAATAGCGTAGAACGGTTCCTCGCGACGCGATAGGCCGACGACGCGTAACCAGCGTGGCGGCCTGATTGGGCCGTCCGTAAAAATGCACATTGCACCGTCTGGCGGTACGACGGCTGCGGCGGGATGCAGGAGGCGCGGAGGGAGGAGAACGGAGGGCGAGGGGATCACCGGCGAAAACTTCCTTCTCGCTCTCCGTCGCGCGCGCCGTCACTCCGTCCTCGTCGACATAGGAAGAGAGACGCATAGACAAGGTCAACGCATTAAATTGAAATGTGTTACGTAACCTCGTAAGAGAGTTCTAACTGCAGCCCGACTAGACACCCGGCGATTACGGGGGTGCTCAACTCACTCGGCGACTCGCTCGCGCGAGAAGAGAGACGATACTCTCGTCGCCGGTCGTCGCTTCTCGCGCGCGCTCCTATTGTGTCCCGTCGCGAGAGAGAGAGAGAGAGAGCCGGAGGCTCGTCGTTCCAGATGCCCAGACGTGACACCTTCCCGTTCCTCTCCTTCCTTTTACTCCCTACCGCCGTTTCGGCCGTGCGTTCCACGCTTATCGCGCGCTCCACGGGGAATCGCTTATCGTAAAACAATTATAGGGCCGGGGCAGACCGGTGCTTAAGATAAGGCGCGCGAGTCGTGTGTGCGATCGAGAAGAAATTCCGAGGCGGGCTCAAATCTCGCAGTCCGGCGCGCAGACGTATAAAAATTCGTGATATCGGAGCGATAACCGGGTGGATGTGGAATTAGGAGCGGAGACAGTCTCTCTCTCTTGTCGGTGTACGAGTGCACGTGCGCGCGCGAACCCTCGAGGAGGAGGATAATAGCCGGAGGATTCGATGCAACCGCGTGCACGATCGTGCGAGGCACAAATGCATCGGCAACAGCACGCGCGCGGCGGAGGACTCTCGAGAGAGACGGGCTACGCCAGTGCCGGCACGAATGCATTTACGCGTCTAGACTTAATAAAATAAAAGAAACGCCCGCGCACCCGTACGAGTGGGGCTGTGAGCGGCCGTGGGGAAGGCGGGAGAGGGCGATTTAAAAACGCAGCTAGAGACCGCAGCGGAATTTCCACCGCGTATCCTTCCTGGCGCGTGTGAGCGCTGTCCTAAACCTGTCCCTCGCGAAAACTTTATATCGCCGCTTACGATTTCGGATTTATCCGCGTGTCGCGGGGACGACGGTTCTCTCTCTTTCTCTCTCTCTCCTGCAAGTGCAAAGCCGTTCCCCGCGAGCATCGTCTCATCGTCCGCAGAGAATCTACGAGCTATCTGTGATTCGAGAGATTTCTCGCACCAGCGCGATACGCGCTCGGCACAATTCTGTCTCAGCAATGAGAAATTGCTAAAGTGCGTCCCTCCCGTCATTCTCGCGCGCTGCTCTCCTAGTGCGACGTAGAATCGTGGATAGCGCAAAAAAGACAGATCGAACGAAAAAAAATAAATAAAAATAACGCGCCGAGTATTATCTACTTGGCGTGTGGAAGAAGATCTTATAGCGCGGAATTTCCCTATGCGCACTGCCGCACTGCTTTTTTTGCCCCCCTCCCCCCCTCCTCTCCCGCGACTTTTATCGGTGCATCGAGATATTTTTACGTGACGGGGGCAACGTTTTGCTGAGAACGCCGGTGCCGGCCGCCGCCGTCGTCGTCGTCGTCGTCGGTGGATTCTCGCCTTGTGCGTAACGCCTGGAATACTACAAATTCATGCGGCGCGTTCGCGATAATCAAGCGGCACGCGGCGTGTTATAGGAATAGAAGGAAAAAGATTTAACTGACGTATATCGCAGCGACGAACTCGCGCAAGACGATCCTGGGTTACCTTCTCTCGTATCCTATCGCGATCTCTTCGAAATTGAAATTGCTCCGGAATATCGATTATGCAAGATCGCGATGGGGTTTTGCGTCGTGAGGACATTATGAAACGGATCGCACACTAAAGAGAGAGAGATATGTGGAGTGAATATACTGCGATAACATGTATGAGATTTTCGCAACCTCCTGTTGACGCATCGGCGAGAACCGCCGCCGCCGCTACCACGTGGTGAATGCGAATGAAATATGTGTTTACGTACTGCCGAAATTAGCAGAGCGGCGTCAACGAAAATCATCCGGACGCGATCGACGCATTCCTTTTAAGACGCAAGCGAGAACGAGCTAACAACTTGATCGCGGAGAACGCAGAACGGCAAGCCACATGCGAGATACGACGAGAGAGATACACGACCTGCGTGAAGCAACGATGGTGAAAAATGGGTGGTCTAGAAGAAAAGTGCACGGCATGCCCTTGCCCGTGAGCGCCTCCAGGGAGGCGCTTACCTGTCGAAGCTTGAGGGGTTACGCTTCGTCTAGAAGACACAAGAAGCACATGTTGCGGATACAACACGTTGCAGGTACAAGCACATGTTGTGAGTGCACGCGTGTTGCGAATATTAGATTTTTGCGGAAAGCGGAGCGTGTGATGAACGAACGATATTTAGTGGAAGTTGTGATCCGGCAGGTGAAAAAGGCGCGCGATCGCCGAGGAAAATCAGCCTGTACGTCTGTACAAATCCGAGTGTGTTACTTTTGCACACGTAAACGTCGAAAAACGATACATTTGACCGGAGCTCTTTTTACGTGTTTCTTGCGCCGTTTTAGATTACGCCGTTTAAAACGGTTCATCAATCGTGTTAAATTACGAGTTAACACGTCCAGTGATCGTACGTCGTGTTAAATGACGTGACGGCAAGCGAAGCGGTAAGAAATGCATAAGAAAATGCTCAGTCCTAAAATAACGCGTTTGACTTTGCAGTAAAGCGATCAGTCTCGACGGGCGTTAGGGTTTCGGCAGAATTGCTAACTTGTACCTTCAAGACAAGATTTTATGCCGTCGATCTTTGTTGAAATTATCGTTTATTTTTCATTCAAGACTCGAGACACAAGACGGTCATCGTGCGTTACTTAAAGACAAAGACTTAAGGCAAGAAAGGTTGTCTTGAACCGATAAGCCAACCATTCCGCTAAGGCTTTCCTCGGCGATTCGCCTCTTTCCATCTCTCCACGATCTGTTCTCTCGTTTCAACTTACTTCTGACGATGAGCGGCCGCCAATTGGTGACGAGTGGACTGATTCGTCAATGGTACTTTCTCCATGGACGCGTTGACATTAAACAGCCTCACCGGGGTATCGTTTTGGTACTCCAGAGTATCGTTTCGGTACTCCAAAGTGTCATTTTCGTTCTCGTCCGAAAGGTAGGCCAGGTTTGATTCCTCGTAGTCCGACGTTCCGTTCTCATCGCTGTCTTCGTAAGTCAGTGAGCCCGCCAACGAGGGTATCACCTTGTAAACGTCATCCTCCACCCACTCCAGCCCCTCGTACTGGCCGATCTTCTTGGCGGACGAATCGTCGTCGTCCACCGAATCCGTTGTCGCGTCGGAAGTAGTTGCGTTAGACGCGGCGTTTGTGACAACAGTATCGTTAGATGCCGAGGACGCCGTCATGGCGACAGAATGTTGGTTCTTAAGATAATCCGACTTGACGTCTCTGAGATTCCTCATCTGATATACTACGGGAAGTGGAGTGTGTTCAGCAGTCGAAGAAGAAGGTGAAGAAGAAGAGGAAGAAGATGAAGACAATGACGAAGCGTGAAAGGAGTTCGCGACGTTCTTGGTGGTGGTGTGTCTCAAGGCCGAAGGGGTGCGATGTTTCAGGTCCTTCGAGGTGAAGGCGTCTCGAAGTCTCGGCCTCTCGTTGGAGCCGGAGTCGAACTCGGAATCGTCATAGCGGATCTTGAAGATCACGTGGGGCTCCATGGCGCGGTCGAAGCTCCGGTGTACGTTTCGCGACTGGTCCTGCTCCTTCGAGCTCTTCAACTCGTCCTCGTAATCGAGAGCCGCCGGCTCGGGCCACGATTGTTGCTCGAGCTTGGTGGCCAGATTCTCGTAGTCGATCGTCGCCTCCTGGTTGTACGCGTCAAAGTCGAAGTCGTCGAAAGAGAGCTTCTCCTTGTATCGGTTCTTCTTCCTCTCGCTCCTCGACACCTCGCCGTCGGGGTCGTTGGACTGCTCGATCAGCATGGAATTGTAGAATTTCTTCGCCTTCTCCTCGTCCTTTCGTCTGCTGAATTCCTGCTCGCGGATCGCCAAGATCTCCTCGAAAGTGTAGTTCAAGCTTTTCAGCAGCAGCATGTCGGCCGTGCTGAGGTCGCCCGTGATGATCTTCAGTATCGCCTTCTCCAGCATCTTTTCGAGCCTTCGCGCGTTGAAGGGCGGCGAATCCTTGCTGTCTAAGGCGTCCGGACGCTTCTCGTCTTTCTCCGATAATTCCGACCGCGTGCTGCGATCGGTGCTTTTCTCGCTGGTCTCATCGGCAGTGGATGCTCGCTCGACGAAATCCACGCGACCGTTTTCTTTTCTATGCTCCGGATAATATCCGTGATGATGGTGAGACCACGCGCGGCTCGCGACGGACGCCAATAAGAGAAGCGTGACTAATTTCGTAACACCCATTGTCGCGGTTAATGAAAACCCGACGATCGAATGCTGCTCGACTACGACAACAGCACTGCAAGTTCTCCAAAAGTAGCCTCGAGTTTACGAAACTTTTACATAGAGATCAGACACGTTTCCAAGCGGCACAATTAATGTCTCATTTCCGCCGATAATTAAGGGCAATCTATTAAATCCGCGTTTATAGACGTTTACAGGGGATATCCGAAAGCGAAGATACGCTTTGAACGAACGATCAAGTGACGCGCGTCTAATTAGCGGCAAATTTTTCACCCGAATTGCTCGATACCAACATCAGTGCGTAAATAATACAGCATTCGAAAGTACCTCGCAAAACTGCTTGAAAATTATGCCGTACGCATCAGTGAATTCAATCGAGCCGGCTCACTCGGAAGAGAACCTCGTGGAATTCGTCCGACCGGTGCAGTCTACGAATAACTGCGGTAACGTCTTGCGATCTTCGAATTCGCGCAGTAAAATAATCGGCGATTTTCACCTTGAAAAGGCCTCTCTCGGTCGGTCTTCTCACCTTTCTGCGATTCTCTCAACGTCCGTCGACCGATACTCCGACTCGACGTCGGATGGTCGCCCGTCAGACTCCGATTTGAATTTCGCTCACCTCGCGGAGGGAAATGAGCGCGTCTTCTGAGTGCTCTTCCTGCTTTCGTGGGTGCTTCTTCGTGGGACCTCGAGAGATCTCCGCGATAGTTCGCTCTCTCTCCCTCCGTCACCTAGCTGCGCCGGAGCTTCTCGAACTCGGGGCAACTCCACAGACACGTCCACGTGAAGACGAGGAAACCGTTTCGTACGGAGGCGCGTTAGCGAACTGGACCGTGATTGGTCTGCAGACGGTCGCGGACTAAGTTCTAATCGTACGAGGAAGGCGCGAGGTGCGTAAGTAGGAAGGATTCGTAGTATGCGTGTGTACGCTCTGAGCAGTAAGTCTCAACTGAGCCGTGCTGGCCAGCTCACAGACATAATTCTGTCTACTCACTAATTCCGAGACAACCACGAAGCCGCGAGAGGAGACGCGCCGGTGTTACTACGATGACTCCTTTTTTCGTCCCTCCCTCCCCCTCTATCTCTCTCTCTATCTTTCTCTACCCCTCTCTCTCTCCTTCCCTTTCTATCTCTCTTTCTCTCCCCCCGTTCTCTCTCCCTCTCTCTTTCTCTCTCCGCCACCACCGCCGCCTCTCACGGCTCCGCTCTTTCTCCTCCACTCGTTCAAACCTGGGTAACCCCTTTTCCTCGCACACCGAAATCCCGCGGAGGACAGCCTTTTCTCTCCTCGCGACGTTTCACCTCCTTCTTCTCCTGCCCCTTCTTCTCGCCACCGCTCTTCCTCCTCTTTGTGTTCTTCCTCTTCGGCGCGAATCCGCCTTTCCGACTGGTGACTACCAGAGGATCACGTCGAATCGGATTGATCCGCTGACCAAATTCCCGATTACCCCGATCCCTCTGTCACGGCGTCTCTCTGTTATCGCGTCACGTTCGAGCGCGACTGCTGTCACTTCGAATTTCGCAAATCTCACACTCGTCGGCCCGGTGTCTCGCATCAGGCAGGTGGATTGCACGAACGCTCGCGCGCGCGGCTCCTCTCCGCACCTGAGGATCTCATGAGAGATATATGCCGACGTTTGCGTCCCTTGCAAATAGATACGGTCCGAAAATTTGCTTCTCCTTTCACCGCGAACACGAGCGAGAACGCGTCGGGCTTTCGCTGCCAAAAAACCAAAAAATCGATTTTGATTCTTCCACCGGCGGGATAAAAGCCGACCGAGTCGCAGGGAATCTCTTCAGCGATACGGGATTTTGCGTCGCTCGCGAATATTTCGATCAATTCGAGAGAGAAACGGGTAGAGAAAGATCTTCTCTCCTCTTCTTCGTCTCTTTCCACGAAGTCTCAGCCATTCGGCGAGATAGAGTTCCTCCGATTGAACGACTTCGGGGAACGTTGCGACGAAATGCGAAAGAAATCAAGGTAAAAAAAAAGGAGGAACAGGTAAGGGAACGTATACGACGGGAACGCACGAGGTCTGACGAGAGAAATGCACAAGGAGGCTCGTCGTATTCGGATGGTCGTTTCAGGGGCAGCCACGTACGACTTTATAGGGTGTCTCCCTCTCCGCTGTCTAGACGAATCGAAAGATATGATCTTTGAATCATAATGTATCGCTTTTAATAAATGCAGCCTCTGCGTGCGTGCGTGAAAATACGATGCGTAGCAACACACGCCGACGGCGGGAATCCGACGTGCGAAGTCCCGAAAAGAGGAAAGAAAAAAAAAAAAGAAGAAAACGTACCGAAACTCCGAGGAGCGGAATAACGATCCGAGGAATCGTAATTTCCGAAATCAATAGTGGACAACGATGTGTATAAATATATATATATATTTTTTTTTTCTTAAAATATCCATAACAATTTCCAGAAGATAATAAGTTATCCCGACGATACCGACTCGTACTCGAAGATAAGAAATGTGAGCTGCATTAAGAACAGACACGCCCGAGCGGATTCCTATAAATCCATATTTTCGCATCCGGCTTAACACAAATTGCTGTGACGCGATCAAATCGAACTGCGAATTGAACTCGTGAATTCGAACACGGCCGGATGGTACTGGAGAATCCTCGGCTGAAAAGTCGTAAGCGCTATTTTCGCGCTCGCGATAACTATGCAGCGTTTAACGAGTAATATTATTCTGTCGACATAACTCTCAGCGTACCGACTATTAATGATATTTTGATCGTCCGGAAAAGAAATCTCTGTTTCCCATCTCCGTATTATATATTTTAATATAAACCTTCGTCACACGTACACATACGATGTATGCGATGACGCGTTAGAAGAGCATGGGCGATCCATCTTTTTTACAGATCGATTCGCGAAGACGTCAGGGACGACCGGCGATTATGCAAGGAAAAAGAGCGGAATGTGCTGGCGGTAAACAAATCGATGAATCGGAACCAAACGACGTAACCACTTATTCACCCCTGTTGAAACCTAGTCTGGCCGACAACGGTGTCTGGTGGGGGGCCACGTGTGTCGAAGGAAGTGCATTGCGGTGTCCCGGACACGCACACACGTTTCCCATACCTTGTGCTCGGTCTCGCACATACACGGTGCACGCTTAAGTCGCGTACATGTGGACGCGCGTGACTTCTCTACTGACTGAATGCGCCTCTCCTAAATACGTCCGTAATCATCGGCCCGTCTTCTTCAAATCGTTCCCATTTGTACGAACCTCAAATGACGAAGGACGACACGGACGAGAGACCGTCCCCGCGCGTCGCTACGATTAACCCTCGAATAACAAAGTTCACATGGGTCGACCTGTAGAAGCGTCTTGTCATTTTTTCAACTAACTTTTCCGACCGGGCATCTTTTATTCTCACAGTAAGTTCGAGAATATTTCCAAATAAATAAAATATATCGCACACACGTAAAATATCTGAAATATAACGCTTCGCAAAGCGCTCGCGCGCAAGCATTAGAATGTGGATCCGGTCGGATCCGACCCAATCTTGTTATTCGAGGGTTAACAATATTCGCTGTGCTCCGATTAACAAAACGTACGCCGACGATATCTCAAGAGACCGGTCTGGAACTAGAACTAGAAAGAGGCCAAGTGTCAGTCGGCGCGTGGTTAAAATTAAACGACGTTAGTGAAACTGGCTATTTCTAGCTCTAGTCTCCGGTGGAGAGACGGTGTTGAATCGGCGGTACTATAGTCACTTCTCGCTCCGATCTCAGAGAGAGAGAGAGAGAGAGAGAGAGAATCAAGCTGAGGTTAAAGTTAAGCGACGTCGGTCGTCGGTGAAACCGGCCCTTAGACTCGGAAGACACGTCGGGTACATAAAGTACCCACGTGCGATCACGCGCGGGCGTGCAGACACGCGGGCTTAACTGCGCACAGCGCGGTCGGAGGGTTATAGGGTGAGCGAAGGAGAGACACACACAATGCAATTTGATCCCGCGCGCGAGAGACGACGGCAGCGGCGGCGGCGGTGACGGCGGAGGCGACGGCAGCGGCGGCGACGGCCGGGGTGCAACGGCTGTCTGACGTCATCACCGAATTCTCCGTCGCGGATCGGACATGCGGACAGACAATCTGGCGCGCGTCTAGACGTACCAAAATAAATAACGCGGGGCCTCGCCGAGTGAAATTGTTGTTCGCACTTGTAACGCGCTCGTTTGTCGTCCTTGTCCATGGCGCGTCTCTCCGCCTCTCGTCGGCTCATGGGGGATGCTTACGGAGAGAGAGAGAGAAAGACCGAGACACCCACGAGTCCTTCCGCTCGATGCGTCACGGGACCGTGAACGTCGGCGACGACGAACGTAGCGGCCGAATGTGTAACGCGGCGAATATTACGCAAAGCCGCGAGCGATTAGCCGTGTTATGTACCACCGGCGCGTCCGACGGAGATTGATGATGCTTTGCGCCGGGAAGGATTGACTCGTAGGACTCGACGGTGCCGGAGGATCTGCGCATTTCACTCTCGTTCTTCGGGTTTCTAAGCGACGGCACGAAGAGTCTATATGGGCCCTTTCAGAAACTGGTCGCGAACGAGCCAAGATTTCCAGGGCCCGCTCTGTCTCCGGCGGAGTCTGGACGCCGATTGGCCGCGAGACCGGTGGGATTAGGTCGCACGAAGAAGTCCGAGATGAAGAAGCGCGCTCCGGCGAATTTTTCGCGACGCGATCTCGCGCAAATAGCCGGCATAATGCCGCTGCTTCTCGGAATTGTTTTCATAGTCCGGGGGAGGATAATGTACGAGGCGTTGCTTTCTCGACGATGATGTGAACAACATGAGACAGGCGGGGAGAGAGAGAGAGAGAGAGACGGGACATCTCCGCAGAAAAAGCAGCGCGTAAACATGGGGGCCGCACGACGTCGTCTCACCTGGCGTCGAGTCGCGACGTGGTGCATCCGAGATACGCCTTCCCTAATGACAGTGTCTCCGTTCCCCTCGCTCCTTCGCCCTCTCTCTCTCTCTCTCCACCTTCGCTCGGAGAGACGGGGGACGTTCGAGTGAGAATTTAAGACACTCTGCCCACGCGCGCCAAATTATTCCGCCTTATGCCCGTTTCCCCCGATCGGAATTGTAAAATAAAAAGTCCACCGACGCTGGCCGGACCCGCGAGTCGGCCGGCGGTGGTAGCGCGGTGTGGTAGCGGCGAGATGGATGGCGAAAGGCGCGCGGGAGGGAAGGCGGAGAAACAGAACGAAAAAGAAATGGAAATCGTGCAATTTGCATGGTCTTCTCTCCTCTCTCTCTCTCTCTCTCTCTCTCTCTCCGGCCACTCTCGGCCCTCGTCGACGTCTTTCGCCGCAAGAGAACGGAGGCAGACGGCAATCGAGATAAGGTCTCCTCTCGAGTTCCGTCAGGGGATACTACTACTCTCTCGGTCCGCCTTTCCGCTTCTCTGATCGCTTCGTGGAATCGGGATTTGAATTTCGGAGCGGATTGCGCAATCCGCGCGTCGGCACCCACGCGCGCAACGCAATCGTCTTCGGCCGGCCAGTCATTTTAAACCCGATACCCGCCTATCGAGAACACGCAAATCGCCGGAGAAGAGATTGGAAAGATCTCCCTGTCTTCCTCCCTCGGCCCCTCGGCCCCGCGCTTGGTCCAGCTCTCGGACCAGCCGCCTCTCTCGACTTTCGATATTCCGCGAGCGCAAGACAGAGACGCCAGCGGAACGGAATGCAAGCGCACCATTTTATTTAAACTTTCTAAGCTAGACCCATAAACTTCCTCCGCGCGCGCATTTTTAGATCGGAGAGGGTGGTGACGTGTGGAAGACCGGATGTTCAATTGTTCGAAAATCTGCCGGGATTTCGAACGAACCCAGATCGAACGTTAACCCAGTTCCTCTACTCTTATATATAGAAACAGCAAGTTTATTTAAATTTTTTTATCTATGATAAAAGTACATTCTGACCCAGATCCTGTTACTGAAATATAGTTTGGACCTTTGCCTCTCAGAAAATAATTTCACTTGGCCACCACCCATCATCCCTCCGGCGATAGGTGGGGATGGAAAATAACCTTGCAAAATACACCCTTTTAATTAATTAATTAAAAATAATAAAACATAAGAAATTGAAAAAAAAAAACAATGATGAGATATTATTGCCAAAAGTTCAAATAGTCGAAAATGACGATTGCAGTTACGATATAATTAGTATGTCAGGTGTCACTCAAGGTAAATATTCCGATTATATTAGGGGGAAAACGCTGGTCGGAAAATTCGAATTTTAAATTTTCTGATCTCCTTGGAAGTCTCAATTATCCTGAAACGGTATTTGGATTTCACGGATGTCAAAATGTTTACAACCCGATCTGAAATGGGTTAAAACGTCTTAAGATGTCTTAAGGACATCTTTTAAATGGTAAGACATCTAAGAGACGTCTTTGAGATATCTTTTAGTCATATTTATTATTTTGGAAGGATCTCTCGCGAATTTACGAGGCAGACGCAGAGAAAAATTGTGCGAAATTAATTTCCACAATTTCATGATTAATTAAGGATATATTTAAGGTCGAACGAAAACGTCCAACTGCAAATCGATAAGGGGATGCGCGCGCGAAAGTAAATGCCGGAAATCCGGGTCTCTCGTCCTCAAACGCAGTTATGTAACGTCGAGCGGAGACCGGGTGACGAATGTCGGAAGTGACGCAGGGGAGCTATAAGATGGAACATGAGCGTCGCAGCCGCCGAAGCTGTGTCGCGTGCTGCGACAGACGATAACGGATAAATCGGACACGCGACATTCCAACGAAACAGGAGAGAAACGTAAGAGAAATAGAAAAACACGAGGAAGCGCGTGCAGTCACGTACGTTCCGTCTGGTTAAATCGCATAATGACGAGGTGCCTGCCTAATCGCGAATTATGTCGCGGATACGACGATGGATCTCGTCGTCGCAGACACCGTCCGATTATGTAATTCCGATTTACAACGTCTGCGCGCCGGGCCGTGCGCTTCTTCGGCTTAATGAGCTGCATAATATTTTATTGTTAATTACATTGGAAATCAGCGGCGTCGCGACTCGCACAACGAAATAAATAAATAAAATATGTAAAATAAATAAAATAATATGTAAAATAATAAAATTAATGATATAAAATATAAAATAAATAAAATAAGTAAAACAAATAAAACAAATTAAATAATTGAAGCATATAAGTAAAATAAATTATTATTATTATCGCATTTATTGAATATTGTACAACCTAAAATAAGCGCATAAGTGATTAACAAGATAATAATACTTCATTAGTGAAGCAAAGTTGCTGATATAAGACCGTGAAGAGAGAGTAACATAAGATAACGCATGTTAGATATAATAGATATTGCAATTAATTAATTACCAGAGATTACACATATGAATTTAATGCAACTTACAAAGTCGTAAGTGATGTGACAGAGCGAATAGATATAGAAAGAGAATTGTAATATTTAACGGCGATATAAAAAAAAACGTTTTCATATTTATAGATACGATGGGACGGAAAGAGAGAGATGGGACTGGAAGCGTGTAGACAAACCAGAGTTGAGATGAAAATCAGAATTATAACAGAATAATTCTTGTAGATAAGAGACAGTTAATGAGAGGATATTGTAAATCAAACAATACAGTTGCAGAACAAAGCGCTGGTGAATATTAAGGCAGCCTGAACGTTAAAAAAAGAGAGAGAGATCACTTGATAATATTTTCCGAGAATGTACGAATACAGGAATTCTGGATATAAATGCGATAAAGTATAAATGAAATAAAGCGGCATAAAATAAATAAATAAATAAAACGAGAAGTTCCGCAAAGTTCCAACGTGAAAGTTTCATCCACTGGGAATTCTCTCGGATCTCGAGCGCAGAATTTACAGGTTCGAATAACCTCGAATGGACCTGTGCGAGCGTTTCTGCGCCGAACGAAAACGGCTCAGATTCGACGCTGTTGTTTTCGAAGCAGGGAAGGCGCGATAAGAAATGGGGCGATGTGTATGTTGACGACGTTTGAAACCTGCAAAGGTGGCGCGGAGGAGTGTAGGGCAGAGCAAAGGGGCAGGGCGGCGGAATTCCGCGGAATATTCAATTTTCCTGGGTTCTCGCGTGTCCGGTAACCCAGCAGGCAGATCAGCGGGGTTTACTATTTCCGCGCGCGAGGCAGCGAGTCCGTATATCCGCGCGTCGGATTCGTCTGGGAGAGTCGAGACATTATTTGTCGCACGTTTAACACGACGGCACGTCTCGATGCCTTCCGGCTGTTCGATGATTTCAATAACATACACGGGAACGCGCAGATTTGGCTAACCGCATTGTTTTTGGCGCGACGCCAGAGATCTAAAGTTGGAGCTAGCCTAGCTTCGCCGCGCCTGCACGGAGAAAAATAGAATAGTTTCCGCATAGACTCAAGGCCGCGGCATTAGACATAAACGAAGAGGATTTATCGCGCAAATAGTCTGATCGAACGGGGCCCCGTAAATTTTCGCTCGTGGAACGCAACGATTAAATTGGATTCTCAACGGCGTTTCGTTCATTTGGTCGCCGTTGGTTAACCGTCGATCAGCCGAATATCGAGTTATCGTGACGAATCTCAGGCCGAAAATTTCGCCGATATTTCACGATCGTATGGTGCGCGACGAAAGATCCGTTCAGCGACGCCAAGTGCCGAAGGTTAATTCCTTGGCGTCTCGTAGATCTTCGCCTCTCTTCCTCGAGTAGCAGCAGACCGCGCCGTTTGTAAATAGCACGAAGTGTGTAAAACATTCGGCAGACTAAACACATCATTGCGTCACGTGACAGTGTCGAAAAGGGAGTCCAAGCGGAATATAATCCTCTAATAAAAACAGACCTTACGTCGGCGAAAAATGTTGTCGTGTACGCCCGTTAAAATTGCGCTGACGCAATCACA
Organism: Dinoponera quadriceps; assembly: GCF_001313825.1. NCBI lineage: Eukaryota > Metazoa > Arthropoda > Insecta > Hymenoptera > Formicidae > Dinoponera > Dinoponera quadriceps. Next base: position 510,826 of record NW_014555944.1, read on the forward strand.
ACATTGATTTGTCCATTCGCGAAAGTCGTTACGAGGCGCGTAAACGAGATGAATGAATCCTATAATTCAGCATTTCTTGCCTCATTTTTCTTTCCTTAATTAACAATACTCTCTCGCTCCCCGAGGAGCAGATTTATGGTAACTCGAATCTATCAAAGGGAGAACGCTTACAGCGAGGAAAAACTCGAGCCGTCGCGCTCAGCTTCGAACAAAAATTCGAACATCATTCTCGGCGTATAAATGATATCTCCTCGTCGCGTCTCGACGAGATAAGCTAAGCGTCATCTTCCTGATTTTTTGCTCCTCACCAGCCAGCTAGACAGTTTAGCCTTGGGAGCCTCTGATTACTCGGACTTCCTGCTTCGTGTTTTACAAGGCTACCTAACTTCGTGTAAATTAAACAACAAACTCGCGTATCCCAGATCCTGCGAAACACACTTCGGCGGACGGGTTTTTCTTCTCGGCTGGTTTAGTTTTACTCAAATCTATCGTGGGTAATAGTTGCACGTGCATATATTTCTTTGAAGCTCCTTCATTTAATTTAATTTCAACTTATTAGACGCTTAAGTTGTATTTAACTTCTACTTTTAATGTCACATTAACAGAGACCGTTTATTTTTAAATTATTAATGCATGAATCAAATATATATTCATGGATTCGTTAGAAATACTATCGAGCTAAGATGGAGCGAGGTTAAAAATGGGGCGGGTACAATGAAATGTATCATATATATTGCATTGTATAAATTGTATCTATGTATAATAAATTAATTAATACCACAAATATCATTGAAAAATATTTTCTAATAAATATTATGAAATAAAAATAAGACAGTGTTATATTATATATTTTATATCTGAAGTAATAGTGATGGCATTTTTTGCCCCGCCTCCGAGGTGAAAAGTTCCAAATGACAACCTCGGATAAAATATTGTATCTCGTAAGTTAATGACCGATGCTTTATTAGCTTTATAGATTAACAGAACTTTTAAAGGAAGTTTGAGCGTTCTTTAAAAGTACACAATAACAGCTTATACGGTTTTTTATATATTTGTAACAAAACCGTGTGTGAAATTGGCACTTTCACTCAATCTCGCCTTATCTTATTTAAAATTTAACGCGATTTGAGGCACACTTGTGCTCATTCGACGTTCAAAATTTCGTGTCGATATTTTATCTCAAGACTACACACACGATTAGAAGCAAACTTTTATCACGAAATTCTTTGCTTTATTTTTTCCTAGATTAAATTTATCTCCGAAAGTGCATCATCGAGGCCCTTAAGTTGTCATGTTCGAAAATTCAGTTCATTCATTTTACATAAAAACATCGGTATTGAGTAGTTATGCGTCGTATGTGCATTCGATTAGCCACGGCTCAACCTTATCGCATGGCCTTCATACTAGAAGATAAGTTTATTTAGGAAACTACGCTTAACAAAGGAACAATAGATTAAGACGTTATTGCGATGGCTGACCACATAATCGCGGGCACTTTGAGTTATTACCTAGCCATACTGAATGTTAATCTTCCCGATCTCAAATAATTACAGCGCACACATTCATCGCTCACAAACTAATCACAGCTGTCTGCGGCAACGACGCGCCGCGAGGAACAATCATACGTCCGCCTCGATGTTCATTCAGAACTCTCGTTTCTCCCCGTTTAAATCACGCTCTAAACACCATCTCGATTTAAATCACGCTCTTCGCTAGCCACGATCGGAAATACCTCGTCGTTTCGAGGCGACGTGGTCGCCTTTTTAATCTTGCAAATTCGCGATTCGTATTCCATTCGGCATTATTCCCGAAAAAGATACATGTACGCGCACGTGCACAAATACACACACCACGCACACACGTAAACACTGTTCACAGAATATACGACTTCATCGAAGAGACGAATACAAATTACACGCAATAATACAATATCGACTCGTCCCGTACCGACCATCCTGTGTCATTTGCGTATCGCACGTAATCTTCAGCCGTCCGCTGGAGTTACGCTCTTTTTTTCCTCCTTTTGTTCTTCCCACCGGTGCAGGAAACGCGATATTCCCGTGATTGGCGGCGACACGGTTATCACGGGTAATTACAAATCGCGCGAAAGCAGATTTTTTCCCCTGTTCGCGGCTCGTCTTCCGGTTTAGTTTTCCAGTTTCTATCCTCCGGCTGGTCGTCGTGGTAGCGCGATTAACCGCACACACGTCTGCGATCGCCGAGCATCTCTCTCTCTCACTCTCGGCGCGAGAATTTTTATGCACCTGTTTTGAATTGCGCCTCACGCATGCATCCCATCGGGCGGGCCTCGCAGCGATCCGTTAAGAGGAGGACGCGATCGCGTGATCGCCGTGTGCTTACGCGCGTGAGAAAGCGAGGGAGAAAGAGAGAGGGGACGAACTCGGTGATTTTTCGTTGGCTTTTTGGTGCTGCCAGCTCCACGAGCCGGTAGTTTGTTCCTCGTTAACGACGAGATAAATAATGGGGATGTTTAGCGTAGATACGTAAGTCCGCGAGGCACCGGCTCGATAAGAAATCGCGTAATGAGTGCGCGCCGCGTATTACGAGATACGGAGGAGAGCCGTCGGGATGATTGAAGCACTTCGTACGGTTATAATGATAGAGAAGATTAATCGTGGCATTGACAGCATCATCGCGCGAGGTAAACAAAATTCCGCGCATTCCGAGTTGCCGAAACTTCGCGGACGTCGCGTAACGATGATGCGAAAATCACACGCGCAACGAGATACTACGATATGAACGGTAACAGATGATTCAGGTGTTTTATGCAAATATTCGCTGAGGCATATTTTTCTTCTTCTTTTACCGCAGCTACGATGTTGCACGACGTGTAAAAATATAAAGGTGGAAAAAGAGTGAGAAACCTCTAAACTTCGCGTGTTTGTTGAAAAAAGAAAATTGAACATTCGGAGAGTATAAAACGAGCATTAATGACGTCCGCATTCTCGCGACGCGGAAAGCGAATTTCTTCGTGAAATTCGAGTGCGTGGCTTGATCGTTCGCGATCAATTAAACGGAGTTTTTAAAGGTGCTTATATGACAATCGGACAAATGATTAATTGATATCGCATGGCTCGGGGAAATTACTGTTTACTACGTGTGCAAAAACAAAGCTGCTCGTGCGGCTAAGTAATTTTTCCTTGTCGTACATACTTACGTACGCATAAGCGTAGAGAAGAGTATAAGATAGCCTTTAAATAGCGGATAAAATCTCAGGTGCGATTTTCATCGTGAGCAACAAACGTTCCATCGAGTAATTTCCTTTATTGTCACTTTTACGATGTGAAATCCTTATCTGTGGCATTTCAACTATTTTTCAACCATTCAAAGATTAATATAAACCGCAAAAATACCACGTGTCGTCTCGCGTATCAAAGTTTCGCTCGTACCAACAATCGTCTTCAAATTAATCGAGAAGCTGATAGGCGGCAGGAAATTGTATCAGATTTGAGATACCTTGTACGACATACCAGGGTCCGCCAGGTGGTGCCGTGACAGCAAATGAGAATGATTGCTTTTTCTTTTTCACGTCAAGCGGTTAGAAGCAGACGCCCCCACCCGTATTCCTCGGCGACAATGCGCGACGACTATCCACCTAGACACTAATTTTCAGTTGCTTCGGAGTTTATCTCGTTGCGCGTAAGCTACGAAACAGGTATTCTCGCTACGGTATACTCGTACGTACGTCATCCTTCGCTGTCGACTCTCTCCTTCACCGAATCACGTGCCTCGAGTATTAATCGGTGAACCTCGGCGTAATTATCGATATCTGATCGGCCGATACCGCGATCCAACGGAATTAGTAACGAAGAACTAACTAATCCACGAGCTACGAGACTACAAGAGCGACTCGACGGGAACTACTGAAAGGCAAACCACCGAGTTCGAAATATCTCGTTGTATTATGTAACGTTATTTTTACGTAAACTACTGCACGTTATTCGTACGTAAACGCAAGTGTACAAAGATTACGGGGCCGTGAAATGCGCTCGAAGTTTTATAACACGTTCTGTTATCAATGTTCTATCTGCCGAACGATCTCAACGAGACTTTGAAGTGTCTAAGTGAAGAGAAATTCGTCCGACATTGACACAGGAATGATCGTTATTTCTGTCGCGTATCGACATATTTTTCCGATTCGCGTCAGTGTTGCGAAAAGTGCGACAAAAGACAGATACGTCTTAGCGTATATTGTGCGGTGAAGTGTACAACGGCGAACCATGTCTGGCAGAGTGAATCAGGCGTTTGATGTAAAGTATATTTCTTTTTTATCATCAATGAGCTCGCTTGAAGGACTCGTAGATTTTCCAATTCGCGTGTTGGTTCTTTCTACGGGACGAGTCGGTCTCTTTTCAATCCTATTTTTATCTAAAGTGAAAGTATTCCGCTAAATTCCCGCCAGATACTTCTCGAATCGAAATCGATTTCTCCACTTGAGGATTTAATGTAGAACTAAAATTTAATCTCTGAAAGTCTCCCATTTGTAACATTAAAAAAGCATTTATCGTGCTCCTTCGATGTTGTAAGTAGGAATTTATTTTTATTTTCTTCCCTTTTACGATTTAACTTAGAATTTAAAACTTCGACTCGTTGGAGTGTCATGACATTTTCTAATGTTTCCATTTCTTCGCTCTCTCACTTCAAAAAGGGCCAAACGCATTTAAAAGGAAAAAATTAATCTGTTATTCTTAATGAACAGGATAACCAATTAGATGAATTGGAGAGTGGCCGCCGGAAAAGCGGGATCTTCACGAATGAAGTGAGTATGTGATTTTCAGTCGCGATATTCCCACCATCGATTGCAAAACAACACCTTTGTTAAATGTCAATCAGTCGATGCAGTTAGTCTCCCGACAGCGCGTTTGTTTACGCAAACAATCAAGAACAATAGTCGACGTAACGCATATAGCAAAGTCCTTGATAATGTGTCGCCCCGTTATTATCAAGCGATATTGCTGTAATCCGCGGAATTTCATTTTATACTCGCTTTAATATGAAAACGCAAACAGAGACGATAACAAAACGCAGCGGTCACACATTAATACCGCGTTGATTATTGCGTGCACATATAACACAACACACAAATAAGATCCGAAATGTAATATTAACGTATATGTAATATCATTCACGCAGAATGTTGCTTCTCATCGCGAGCCGAGTGGTTATTGGGCGGCCAAATGGAAGGCGATCGAGGCTTTCGCCTCGAAACACCGAAGGATCATCGAGCTCATTTTGAAGATTTTCGGCGTGATATTCTTGAATCTTCTCATCCTAGGCTATATAATCTACGCAGGCATATATTGGAAAAGCACACGTACGTGTTACCTCGCCTCGATGTTTCACGATGTTTCATTTAAGTTTGATTTCAATCGATTTATTCGACTTTGACGAAATATACATAAGAGTGTTGAATAATTTATACAATAAAAAATTTGTGTTAAGAATGGTTCACTAAAATTTTGTGTTGTTTTAACATGCGGAATGTGTTAATTTGGAATTGTTATAGAGTTTATAAACCAAAAATAAGACAAAAAGAAGTCTCTTTCGATACAAAGATAGCACATTCAGTCTCACAAAAACCGGCTGGTAATCATGACAAGTAATATATATAAGAATACTACAGTGATAACTGGCAAAGTGACGAAATCTATATACTGGACCCACTCGATTAGATTGCGTTGACTTTTTTGTTACGGAAACCATATAGCGGAACAATACTTCTCAACACATTTCTTCATGTTAAAGTGCAACACGAAATTTCAGTAAATCGTTTTTAACACAAAATTTTTTTACTGTGTACAAATCGATAGACGACTTATGATACCGAAACGACAACGATACATTTTTCAGCCTCGGGAAAGAAATGCGATTTCGGGTGGTGCGGTGGCTACGGTATGCTGCTCATAATCGCGGGGATCGTTTACGTCGGCCTAATTTACTTCTTGATCGTGAAACGGTATTTCGGAAAACGCATCGCGCGATACTGCCGACCAATGACGAGTTTCTGGGTGCGCTTGCGAGATACCAAGTAAAGAATGCAAAATTAACATCGCTTTTTCCGATAGCGTACAGATTGTCTGGGGGGATGATTCACGTTGATGTTCACGAATGAAATTTACAGGTACGGGAGACGCTTAGGAGGAACGATATTCTGTTTGATCGTGTTCATTGCCATCATTATTTTCCTTGTTATCGATACCGCGGAATCAAGAGAGAGATTAATTAGTGGCTTCGGAGTTATCGTCATACTGGGACTGGGATTTGTATTCTCCAAATATCCGAGACAGGCGAGTATGCTGTATTCTGAGAAGCTCAAATTTATCAGGGTTTCTGTATAAAACCATCCCCGATATCTAATCTATCGATCCATCTTCGCGTTCGGGCGCGAACAAATTCTATCTCGTGATGACACCGTCTTAAACCGAGGGAAGAGTTGACTGACTTCACACTTTACGTAATAATCAGCACTATCTGCTGCCGCATCGTCTCAAACGCGCCCCAATTACTGTGACACGCGGGCAAACACATACGTGAGCGATACTGGGGAAAATTGCTGATGGCGCGTGGGTAGACGCGTGGTTAACTGAGTTAAAATTAAGGGGATTTTAGCAGGGGCTACGATCATAAAAGCAATCTCATCCACGTCAAGCTAAAAATGTCGGTGACAATACATTTGCGACATTCTCGATTTCGAGGCAGTCGTGGTATATTAGATTTAAGGGTAAATTTGTCAAGTAGAGGAACTTCCCCAGAAAACACCAACTAACAATAGCATTAATGTTATAATTTCCCACCCAACAACGTGAATCTATGCAATATAAGCCGCTAATTGTAAATCTTAGACGCACGCGCCACATACCTAAATAATATTTCACCGAAGTGAGAAATAAGCGATTTAAGTGACTCAAAAACCCGTTTATCACGAAACAAAAGGAATTCTCGCGCGCGAATCTTTCATGTTTTAAATGTTTTTAACATCATGGCGTCAAACACACACACAGATCAACTGGAGACCCGTCATCTTGGGGCTGTTTTTGCAATTCACCCTTGGGCTAATCACGATTCGATGGTCCGTCGGACGCAGCATCTTTGAATGTGTGTCCGGCAGAGTGGCCTCCTTTTTGGAGTTCGCTAAAGACGGCGCCAGATTCGTCTTCTCGGAGGACTTGGTCAACAAGGGAGTTTTCGCGTTCGCCGTTAGTTACAATTATTTTTACCACATATTTATATAGATATATATAAGATCGGCTGGGGGTAATTTCGATGCTATTTAATGAACACGAGATGAATTTGCGATAGGAACACATTATCTACAATGTAAGAAAGTTAAGCGTGTTAATTGACCACGCTTAATCTCATCACTGAAAACGGTATTCCTTTTCCCGTAAATTGAATTATTCATCGAACGTGATTAACTTGATCGCTGAAAAATAGCCGCACTGTCTGATTCTCCGGATGGTCTCGACTACCCTCCTCCCCGATCTTGCAACTTTATAAATTGTCACAGATCACTACCAGGACCAATATTCTATTCCATTAGGTGTTGCCCGTGATCTTTTTCTTTAGTTTCATAGTGCAAGTCTTGTCGTATGTCGGCGCTATGCAATGGTTTATCTTGAAACTAGGATGGGTCCTGCAAAGGATAATGGACACGACTCTGTGTGAGTCGATAAGCGCCGTCGCCAACCCCTTCATCGGCATGGTAATGACGTAACTGTAACGGCATAACTCTCTCGTGTTCTCGCGAAATGAAATCTTTCGTTTTACTTTCCAGTCGGAATCTCCCCTGCTGATCAAACCGTACCTGAGCAAGCTGACGTCCTCGGAGTTACACGCGATAATGTGCTCGGGATATTCCACGGTTTCCGGTCTGTCAAGCGTTTCCCGCGAGCACGACTCGCTAGTGCCGGCGAACTCTCACTCACAAGATTCTTGTTTGTTCGTCCGTTGCAGGTTCGATATTAGCCGCTTACATCGCGTTCGGCGCGCAACCGGTCTACCTGATCACCGCCTCCGTGATGTCCGCGCCCGCGTCTCTGTGCTACTCCAAACTCTTTTACCCGGAGACCGAGCAGAGCCAAACGAAATTCGAGAACATGAAGCTCGAGAAATCGTAAGTGACTAGAGAGCTAACCCGGCTCGTTCGTTCGTTCGAACAATGATTGTCAGGAGGTTTCACGAACGATGTTTAGAACGGACACCAGCATCTTGGACGCCGCTACCAACGGCGCGTTAGCCGCGCTCCCGATCGTCCTGGGCATCATCGCGAACATCGTGGCCTTCGTCTCCTTTGTCGCCTTCTTCAACGCTTTGCTCTCTTGGTTCGGAGGTCTCGTCGGCTATGAGGCTCTGTCTCTCGAGGTAACGTGCCCGACGATACATTTCTCATGGATCGAGATGCTGTGATACTACTGATATGACACTGGTATCGATATTTATCTTTCAATACCGGATAGTTTTGTATTGGCACTTTTCATATTCGTACTTATCAGTACTATTTTGCTTCGAGATTTTTTTTCGTTATTTTAACTGTTTACTCGATCTTCAAGATATCACGTATTTCTGCTTCATGAAAATTAACGTAACGCGCAACTTACGCTTTAAACCCATCTTTTCTTGTGATTTCTGTTCACGCTAATTTTACGTTCATTGATTGCTGAAGTAAAAGGAAGGTGTCCGGACATTTTTACAAGTGTGCGGAGTCGGTTACGAGCGTCATTTTGTATACTGTTTGATTTCCACGTGTATGCCGTAATCATTTGTAGCATGCGATTCCTCGCTTCTGATTTTATTAAACAGAGACAGTCATAGAGTGAGAAATCTTAACGCATCCTTTTTAAAGTTTTCGGACCACAAACCGCAGGAAGTCTGGTGCAAAAGGGAAAAGTATCTCTGATGCCATAGTAAAATTCTTAAAAGTAGTTTGCAAGACAAACACTTCCCTGATTTGTATACTTCCTCAAATTAAAAATTTTTTGAAGCTTTGCTGCCGGTATCGAAACTTAATTCGTATCGATATTTTGGTTCCGATACCTGGTATCATTAATGATATAAATACTTTTAATTAGATACCTTATCCAGTGTTATTCAGTATCGATACTTCACAACATCCTTATTCACGGCCTACCGAGACCGCCTCCTCCGAGCGAATTTTATGATTGCGATTTCACACAGATCATCCTGGCGAAGGTGTTCATGCCTCTGAGTTGGGTCATGGGCGTTCCTTGGGAGCAGTGCGAAGACGTGGGCACGTTGATAGGTCTCAAGACAGTGGTCAATGAATTGGTCGCCTACCAGAAGATGGGCGAATTCAAGAAGCAGGGCAGGATATTCGGGAGGTCGGAGACGATCGCCACATTTGCGGTGTGCGGTTTTGCAAACCCCGGATCGATCGGTATCATGATCGGCATCCTCGCCTCTTTGGCGCCGGAGAAGAAGGAGCAAATCACCAGTGTGGTGGTACGAGCCTTCTTCGCCGGCAGCGCCGTCTGCTTTCTCACCGCCAGCATCGCCGGTAAGGCCGAAATCCTGAACGTGACAGCGCTCCGCCATCGTTCGAGTCACCGTCACTTTCGCTCTCGCTATGAGATTCACCTTATCGATCAAGTTTGACTTTGTTGCAGGCATGCTGATCGACGAGATCTCGTTTTCGAATTCGACGATAATATCAAACGTCACCGAAACACTGAGTACTTCCTTGCTGTGAATTGCGTAACAAGATTTCCGTTTGGATTACCTTACGGTACTTTACACGCTCGGGATGAAACGCCGATCATTTCGTCTCGGGGATCTTCGCTCTGAGAGGAAACGACACTCACCAAGGAGCTCGTTTCTCAAATCAAGCAATTAGCGTTAATTTAAATAGGTAGCGATATGGATGAAGAAGAGGCAGGTTATAGTATTGTTACGTTCCCTCCCTTTATCTCCGATGAGTTTTCATACAATACTGTTATAGAAACATCGAAATACAGATTGTAAATAATACATGCGAGATCACCGGTTCAACCGGGATAGAGAAACGACGTGATACTCAGACTTTTTCGCTTGGCGTAATTAATTATGCGCGCATGCGCTTTTAGCTGAAACGCGACCAGGTCGTCTTATAAAAAAAGTGATATACTTATCGTACGTGCGTACCTACTATTTGTACATCGTCAGTATACGTAAAACTGTAAATACCGCCCGCGTAAAAGAAGTACGTATCCTCAAAACTGAGTGTGCTTATTTTATTACACCGAAAGTACGGTAATTATACGTATATCACAATATCTCCAGCGTGCGGAATGTCGTGTGTCGTGTCTTGAGAAGCTATGAAAACATCGACAAAATGCAGTATCGCCTTTATAGATATTTCTTATTTCCCGCTCTCTCTCTCTCTCTCTCTCTCTCTCTTTCTCTTTCTCTCTTTCTACTATAGCTTATGGTAGCGTATGCAGCTTGTAAATATCGTAGATTGTATGCGTGCGGTCGAACACGTCGGCAGTCACCTCCAACATCTTCGGCAAAACGTCTATGTTTCGTTGGACGTTTTCACCACAGACCTGAAGGATCCGATATTAAATTGAGATACGTCATCCCCGTCCGTTTCGCAGTCTTAAAAGTAAATTTCGTCGATCGGTTTACCTTCTTGAATAACATCTCCCTAGTTGGCATAGTATACATGGCGACTATCGCAGCTTTCCTGATCATCCACGGGTGATGCTTCGCTAGGGTTTTGTTGTAAGCATCCTGACAACAACCGGACGTCTTGTCGATGTCTGTGAGGTCACCAAGTTGCCGCAAAAATTGCCTAATAAAATCTAGAAGGCGAAAATGTGTGCGTCAGTCGTCAATGTCTACGAACTAACGTTGCACGAACAGCGACGACAGTACCTAAGCCTCTGTGCAACCGTAACAAAGTACGCGCGCCATTGACGAAGTCGGCCTTCTCCAGCAGTTTGTTATCCCTCTCGTACTCGATCATGGTCTTGATAGTTGTGTAATTCTGATTATCTCTGTTTCTCAACTCGATCAATACGTCGATTTTTTGCTTCAGATCAGATGATACGAAACTGAAGACACTGCCCATTAACTGAAAAAATCTGTATGCACAGCATGTTACGCAATGCGTTTTACGTGGAGACAATCTAAACTGTACGACGTGATAAATGAAGGAGAGATAGCGCGCGATTATCTTGCTGGTTCAAGCAAAAGATAATAAACAACGGCAAGAATTTCCTCCGATAACAGCACACATTATGGAATTATACTTTCGACACGTGGAATGTATTTTTTCAGATTCGTCATGTGTACTACGATTCTCGAAGTTTGCAAAATATACAGAACTTTGTTATTCTTCGGATAAAGATACCGCATGACAGCCTCGTATGCACAACAGTGTGCAACGGTATATATTGACACGATGCATAATGCAAGCAATGCTTTCAGTCTGATAAAGCAAAATTACTCGGTTCAGTCGTCGTAACTTGAATCTTTATATCGCTCCAAAACTTTCCACAGAATTGACCGCATCGGGCGATTTGAAATTCGTACGTGACACATTGAGGTTATGTCAAACAATGGAAAGAGCAACACGGACTTACTTGTACAGCTCATTGTAGGCGTCTAGATACGCCTTCAAATCGATATCGTCATTTTCCAAGAGGGCCTGATCGAAATGATCGTGCACCGTACGCAAATCGAAGAAACTCAATTCCGGTCCCTCGGCCATTCTCGCGTCACTGCATTCGACGAAACACTGCGGCCAAGTCTGCTTCTGCGCCACGTTTGCAGCGAGCAGCACGTTATCTCCTTCGATTCTGCATAACCCTTGGAATCGAACTCAAATTACACGCTCGTGTGCTTATCGTTGTTACCGCGACAGTTGGCGCATGACGCATTCGACATAGACGACGTATCATCTCGGGATCGATGACAGCTCTTCTTCGCGCTTACCGTTCGAGTTCTCGCACTCGTCCGGAACTCGAGGCTATACCACAACCACCGACAGGTGCGAGAGAAACGCGCTCTGCGCAGAAACAGGACGTTCATGAGGTAACACCGTTGGAAGACGCGCACAACATATATGATTATTATCAATTCTATCACACACACATACGCACATTCGATTGATTTTGAGGCGGAAGGGAATTCGATGGAAATTCGGGGAAAAATTATCGGATGCGTAATGAAGAGGAGGATTACCGACGGAAGGAAAACAAGATGTTCTCTTGAGCGGGATACCGCTGGAACTTGATTCGAACGTCATCCTAATACAGTCCCGCACCGAGAGAGGCACCAGCGATGAGGAAGATGAACGGATTGTTTAAAATAAAAACGAGATCTCTCGTCTGATAAGAAGGGACAGCGCATATTTCGCATCTAGAGGTGAAGATTCGATTGGATGAATTTTAGCTTGATTGCATATAAATTTCCACTGCAATATACTCTGATTTTCCAGTCGAACGTGAAATGTATGCACAGCTGAAGACGACCTACCGTCTTTCACACATAGTCGGAGTTGTTGTGTTTGCACATTATTTACTCCCGACCTCTATTTGTCGAACAATCGCCCTGTGCATTTACCGAGTTGGTTTCGACGAGGGGAAATGGGAAATTCTTGCGAATATCTCGCTCAGGACGACTTATCCGAGCCGGAATATTTCAACATCTCTGCTGTGTGGAGTGCTAAGAGCACGCACCGGCGGAATTAAATTTAACGTTTCCTTCATAAAGTTAATGTCTACTGGAGGCACCGCGAATGTACATGTCTGACATTCATAAGCAATTACGCGCGTGGTTATCTAGAAATCTCCCGAGTTTTATCAAAATAACATCGAAAAATTAGCGATAAAACGGCACATCGTTGGGGAATTTACAACGTTGCGAATTCATGCGGTGAGTATATTTAGTATCAAACCCGAATACTTTCTGTATTCTCAATGTGTTTTCTCACTAAAGACTTTAATCAATATCGTGACACTTCATGTTGTGCAATTTCACACAGTAAATTGGCCATAATTACGCAAGAGGGATCCGACCCACATGAAATATGTTTCGAGAAAACGAAGATTAAAATTTGACATGCGATTTATCAAGTATAAATAACACTGAAGTTCTTCACAATCATTCAAGAAGTCAAGCACTTTCCTCTCTTTAAGGGTATTCGTTTACAAATAATTGATCCTTACAAACAATTCACCCTCAAAAAAAAAAAGGATAAAAAGAAGACGCAATTAGTAAAGGAAAAAAAAAAATGGCGCAACTAGTAGAAAATAAAAACTGTTTTTCAATTAATTCTACGTGTCCATAAGGCATTATTTTACGGATTGGATCGCTCTTGCATAACTACGGCCAGCTGACGTAGTAAATAAGATAAAATGTCTATTGTTTCGTCCTTCCGAACGATTGTTTGCCAAATACGCGCCTTCATCTGACATAGTGCACTTGATAAGCTGAATTTACGCCGGCCATACACGCCCCTCGGCATATATTCGAAAATATTTTTACTGCACATCGTTTCAGTCGCGCAGTTCACCGGTGGCGGTGAAAATCGGGTGGTGGCCATCGATGTCACGGCGAAACATAAACAAAGAATACTAAAATCTCGCTGACACGTCGGTTCGCGTAGGTAACCGGTCTCTCCCTGGGGGTGTTAAATAATTCACCGCAGCTGGGACTGAGAGTCGGACGAGAAGCGGGGTTTGCGGAGGAGCGAAGGAGGCGGGGTGGTTGAAGGGCCGATTAAATATTCAGATGTCCCTCAACGCAAATAGAGTAAAGTCAAGCGCGATGTCAGGCGCAGAGGCGCGCAATCTAAAAACTACGCTAAGCCGAAACGAAAGGAAACATACCCTCGGCCGTCCGATCGCGGCCTCTTTCCGCGCGTGCATTTAACGCCGCTGCGAACTCTCCCGCCGACGAAGGAGAGATCGCGAGTCGTCCTCGCGGAGAATGTCGCGATGAATATTCCGGTCGGCGGCGAACGTGCCGTAGACGTTTTTACGACGGCTACGCGTTTCCGGTCAAGCGATCTCACGGGACGCCGACTTCAACGACCAATCACACGACGACGTCGTCGTCGTAGCTGCGGCGCATAAAAATGTGTCACTGGGGTGCCGTAATATCTCCCCGTAGAGACTTATCGACGAGGAAAACGCGCCGCGCCGCACGGTCTTGATCCCTGGCCACGCAGGACACGCTCAGCGATCGTATCTTCCCTCGACGGCCACTATCCTGCGCCTTTCTCTCTCTCTCGTCCTCTCACGAAAACACGAAACCGACGACGGTGTCGGACAACCGGCCGGCTAAAAAGAATCGTTCAACGAGGCGTGCACCGCTCCTGATCATCGTTCTAATTATCTCGGTAACCCAATCTACCCGTCGTTGTCGCGCCTTGGCTTCCCGCCACCCTTCGGAACTTCTCGATTCTCTCGTCTCGGTCTGCCGCCAGCACCCTCCTCCCCCTTCGACCACCCAGCCGTCCTTACACCGTCGTCTTCTGTACGATCGTCCCTCTCCGTTCTATTCGCGCTAGACGTCCGGCCGCATTCTCGTCTCCTCTCTTTTCTTAGTAACTCGCCCTCTCCTTCTTTCGATCTCGGAGTCTAACTGCGGGATCGCCGACGACCGCCCATCTAAGTTTAACAATTAACGCGCTCGGGCCGGGGAAAAATAAATTAATTGCGCGCTGCCGACGCGAAACACGTCACGAACATTCGATCTAATCGACGGAGAGCTGCGCTGTGTCGTCTAAGGAACGTGAAATTCTTTCGTCCACATCCCGATGAAAGTGTGTGTCTGCGCGTAATATCCGTCGAAGTCGCCACTGATTCTACGTGATTAGTAGATTAATCGCGATGGGAAAGATGCGAAATTAATTTCGGTACCGTTGAATCTAAAGAGCTACAAAGCTCGCTTGCGAATGAGTCTAGAAGAGGAGAAGAGAGGAAAAAAAGCAAAACGTCGAGATCGCGGCGTCTTCTTTTCCTCCGACTCTCCCCCTCTTCGCGTCATTCTTTTGTCCCGATTGTCAGGGTTGTCAGGAACGACAAGGCGGCAGCGAGCGCGAGACGAGAAGGGTGTTTGTCATACGTCGATAGGCGTCAGAATTGACACACTCGCCGAGTGTGAAACGGAAGTGGCGTTTGGGGCGACGACGTACTAGAGGGATTCGAGGGTGCAAGGCGGATAAATATTTGAGGAATTTGTTGTCGAGGATGAAGGCGGCACGGGAGACTTATCGCTTGTTTGGCGGCTCTACAAGAAAGATTCCGGACGATTTTTATTCCAGTCTCGCGTTTCCCTCGCACGCTGCGATTCGCCTTTAATCGTTAACTCCTCGTTTTCTTTCGTCCGACGGAGAAGCGATCCCGCGTGGCTCGAAATTCGCACGCGATATCGGGCATGAATGGAGGGATGACAAAACGAACGGAGGGAAGGGGGAGACGCGGTGACGAGAAATTTCTAACCCTTCGATATACGGCATTACACCCTCGTGTGCGGTTCGTAGGAAAAGTTTTAGGTGAGCTACATACGAGGGTCGGGGACGGACCTTTCGCGAAAGGGTCTAACGACAGTTTTGTAGCCCATGGAAAATCACTGTCAACCAACAAGAGTCTGCAAAGTGTCGCATTATACAAATACATACGTGCGCGTACTAGTAAAGTCGCGGGCAAAAGTGATCGTCGCGTTAACAGAATCGCGCTGCGCGCGAGTTCAATTCGCGAAACAAACCGACATCGAGCGTCATTTGAACTTGCAGATAAATCGACAGTCGTAACATGTCCTGGTAACTTGCAAGTGTGTCCTCGATGTTTTAAGTATCGGGAAGGTGTGTTAAAGAGAAGAGAGAACGATACTGCCAAATGATGCTCAAACAAGACAAATAGTGGGATAAATAGTAAGGATAAAAACGAGACGCAAAAGAATAAAAGAGAGAGAGAGAGAGAGAGAGAAAGCGAAAATAGAAGAACACATAATCGTAGAACGAAGCAGCTGAAGCAGTTCCAACTTGAACTTTTGTCAGCGAGCGTACGTGAAGTAGAAGCGCATACTCACACGCACACACCTAACGGCAGAATGTAACAGATACAGACGACGCCTGCGAAAAGCCCGGGTACCCAGGGTAAAACGAGCCTGGGAAGTTCATTAATGGATTAAGAGTGCTCGATCGATACGATTAGCGCGACGTGGCCAGCCGCTCCTGATACGCGCAACATGCATTCGGACGTAACCTAGAATCCATGATTTTGTCGTGCATAGAGGCGATTAATTGGAAAACAGGGCGGTAGGAACGTTTCATGAAAAGAATTATGCTGTCAATTTAACTGGATATCCGGATTAGTCCCGAGCCCGGCCATGTCGCGATCGGATTTCTTCGTGTTGCGGAAAGGGAGAAACGTTATTTCATATTCTTGGCGTCGAAGTCGAGAAAGCGCGATATTATTTCGTCAACGCAATTATGTCGGAGTAACGACCGGCGTGTGTGTGCGTGTGTGTGTATGTGCACGTGTTAGGCGTACGATAAAATTACAATGCTGGAAAATCCTCGGGTGGTGTCCTCCGGCATACCGCGGACTATCAGCGCTTTTATATCGATCCTTGGGATTGATATGAGCGCTGTGTAACATACGTGTCCCCCCTCGTGTCGGCCGCGTGGGGTTGAATTTTAAAACTGCTCTCCCGAGAGAAGCGGGAGACCGTGCGTCTTTTGAAATCGGGCTGTGTGCGGTGCTGTTCTTGCGTAAGAAACTACATATCCCGAGGGATGCCATAGGAGCTTCGACGCGTCGACGTACAGCCCGAACTGCCGTTGTCATTCGGAGAGTCGACGCGCTCAAGTTCTCCGCCAACTTTCGACTAGATACTTAAGCTCGGCTTACCAAAGTGAGAAAAAAAGTAGAGGAGAGAGACAGAGAGAAACGGATCTGCGTCTCGTTTTCTCGCGTCGCACGTTATGATAAAAATATCTGGACATGACCCCAAACTCTGGATATTCTTATTGTTTTAGTCTTTAAATGCGAATATTCAAACTTTCAACAGAGAATATATGTACACGGAAAAGAAGTCCGGCTGCATTAACCAGAAAATGAACAATTAAGCGCGTTTCGATTTTGAAGGGAACGGAATTTTGGATTGCAAAAACCACATTGAAGTCACAAGAACCAGGAATTTCGTTTCCTCCAACCAAAACGCAACTGGATCGTCCATTTCCTGCTCTATGCGGCTAAACGTTTCTGTTTTGCGCGTACGTGTATTGAATATGTATAAATATTCTCTGTTTGAAGATTCAAACATTCGTATTTAAAGGCCAAAACAACCAGAATGTCCACAGTTGGATACGCGTCCGGCATACTTTTACGTTAACCAGCTGAGGCAATCAACGCGCACAGGTCGAATACACACATTTGTCCATTCGCGAGTCGCGCTTCGATCACTCGGAAAACGATCCCTCCCCGAGTTTGACGGCCTCTCAGATTAAAGAGGAGCACCAAGCGCGTCCCAGTCCCACGCGGCCCTTTATGTCGGGCCATCTTTCCATGGTGCTTGAACTATACGGTCGTGAGCCGGTTAGACGGGGGGATCGCGGGGGGTGGCAAGGAGCGTCGAAGGTGGGCGGTGGGGAGAGATGGGTGGAAGGAAGCAAGGTGGTAAGACTCTGGCAGGGTGGCGGTTGGCCGGAGGTTTCAAGGTGGAGTCGGGGTCGCTGTCGCGGCTCTAATAAGCTACCCCCCTCAAACCTCGTTCCACGTTACGACCCTTACATCCCTTTACGGGTACCGGGGGCAGCCTTGCAATTTGATAAACTGTCACGAGCGTACGACCATGTTACCCGAAACTAGCCGGCAACTTGGGAGAATTTCTTGGCTATCGAATTTCTTCGCTCGATTATCCGCTCGGTTTTACAACGGGCGGCAAGTTCGGCGAGAGGCTCGGCGGGGCGATTTTTCCTCCGGATCTCACGGTATTATCTGGAACGCGGGAAGCACGCGGAACTGCGCGCGGGACTCTACTTACAGCGAGAGAGCGCGAAATTCACGAAAGTAATAGCCCCGGTGAGCTCGCAAACGTCACGTTTCCATTTCTATGTAAATCACGCGATCATAAGTCGGCTACGTAAGATCTCGAGAAAGATTGCTGCATTAGTAGTTAGTTCCGGGTGGGAGCCCGCTTTTGATGAAGCCACCGGAGCATAAACCAGAATAGAGATTGCAAGGAAATGGAGTCGCGCGACAGATTTCCAAATGTAATGAGATATCGATGGAATGTTGACGCACGTTGACGTTAATTTCGTCAGTTGACGTTTAAACGTCGACTATTACACTTGTATCTATTCTTCTTGTCCGGTTAAGTAACGGATACTTTTATCCGATGCAGTTATTGATGAAACCTAATCGGAAAATTACTCGTCCTTTGTATCCGTTGTAAATTTCATCGGATAAAAACACGACTTGATCGGATGAAATGACGAAATGATTGGACATTGTATTTGATCGGATATATCCGTTTGTTACTTTTTCATTGGATTATCTGATCAGATTGATTAGATATTTTTTTCAATGTGCAAATGGATAGAAAATTATTTCAAATTGTCGTCATTCAAAGAATCAATATGTATCGTATCTTAGAGTTACGCTGTAGAATACTTTAAGAGAGCATCTTACGCGGCTTAATTATTCTAAACAAACTGAAAGTTCATTTGCTTAAAATACAGCTTGTCGAAGACGACCTACGTCAATTATGCGATTATAGAGGAGAGGACAGTGCGCATATCTTATGCCACTGCCCCGCTTTAGCATGTAAAAGATATAAATTGTGGGGTCGGGTTTTTCTAAAGCCCGAGGAACTTCAGCAAGACTTAATGAGCTATTTCACCTGGGCTCTGATAAGAGGCTAAGGCTCAGGATTTATGCTGAATAACAGAGTGGAGTGTTATAATGGATCAATAGATCTAAACCTTAGGAGCAATAGTTGCCCACTGTACTTACCACTACTATTCTAGTACTGCTAATAATAGTCTTACTACTACTATTAACGAGATATAAGTGGTCAAGATGCTGGTCTAATTATTCTACGTTGGAAATCAATGCGATTTATGTCTATACATACACTACATAATACAACGCTTCGTGAGCGTGGAAATTGCTCATTCACCAATACGCGTCGAAATCCACTGATGTCGAATTAGGTCCAACAACGTCCAACCGGCTCCATCGATGAAATCCACAGCAGTGTCTCTCCGTATCCAAATTCCGCAGCATCCGAAGTTCATCTCACACATCGTTGATTGCACTTCACTTTCACACTTTCACGAAGACGCTTGACTAATATGTTCCAACTTCTCGAAGGCATAATACGAAAGTAGCTGCGCTTATTTGGTTGATTCTTTTCTTATATAAATGTTGATATGGAAAAAACCATTGAACTTAGCGTATTCAAAAAACTTTCATCGTGAAGTTCATTTTTTTCTCTATCACTTAACGGAATTATTACGGCGTCGGTAAAGACGTTGTTATTTCTTTTTAAGCGGGAGTTAGGCATATAAAAACACTATTAACAAAGCAAGTCGTAACGAAATGATTCCAACGAAACTACTCAAACACCCATCACCTTGAATCTTTGTAACGAATTTTCTTCACTCACCAAACGACTTGCAGTCAGGGTCGGCCACGTTCCGCTAACTGAATCTGAAGCAAAAAGGAAACAATTCGATCAGACACTGGAATTTAGTTCAACGAATAAGTGCACCTCGAAATGCGAACGGACCAGCTTTTCGCGGTCGCGCGCATCCGAGTCGTTTCATTAATAACGATATCTCGGTTTATAACTCATAAGATTAAAAAGAGAAGTATATAGATTTACCTTCGAGCCGACCCTACTTCGCTTGAACCGGATCCTCCGGTGCTGCATCTACATCCGTCGGAACCGCATCCTCTGCGACTGTCACATGGTCGCAAGATCTGCAACAAAAAATAATCATTCCAATTAGTAGATAGAATACTTGGTGTAATCAAGAGTATTGCAGTTTCGATTGTATTTTATTTTTAATTTTAACACGAATGAAGTGTGCTAGTTACCCTTTAATTTTTTAAGACGTTCTCATTGTTCACGACGATCCCAGCGGGATGATCGCATGCGCGATGCATCGTAATTGATATCACGCTCTTATCAACTCAGAAATTTTAGAAATAACGCGCGACGCGTCTCCCGTTGTGATCGTCCTAACGTCTTTGTTACGACCGCTTTGTCATCGTATGCCTACATATGTTGCTGCTGTGTACAACGTCGCGCGCCAACACAATTTGTACGTTATTTATGTACGTTATTTATTTGTCGTAGACGAAAACTATGAGTGCCGTCGTCAGAGTAGATTGTACATTTTCACTCGCGATATTTTATTCTCGGTGCGTTTGTTAAACGTTATTAAACGTTTACGTTCATTAACATCGGAAACAGTATATGCAATAATTATTATACACCTGGAAATATATCGCTGATCACGTCCTGCGTCCTGGTTCCCCTATTCAGCATCCTGCTTTCGGTTGCTTTTTCGCACAAGATACTCGCTGACTCTGACACTCGCGCAAATAAAACTCGATTGGAGAAACGCACGTTAACTAATGCGAACCCGATGGTAATCCGATTCAACATTTCAAGAGCCGATACAGTATTTGAATCAGACGAGAATTGTAAATAAAACAATGATACACGTACTTAGCGTCGATCGTCAGTTCGAGACGTAACGGGTAAAGACGGACAAAAACGTAAATACAAGGACACCCGAGGCTATCAAAACAATCGGTACCTTCGAAAAGGACCAAGTCAGCTCTCATTGATCAAATATTGACTATATATAAGAAAGGTCAAACCCACATAGAGTACATTTTGAAAAAAATGAATATGAAAATTTGATACATGGTTTAAAAAATATAAATAGCATTGAGATTCTTCACAATTGGTCAAAAAGTCAAGAACGGTTCACTTTCTTCTCTTTAAAGGTATTTATAGATAAGTTTAATCCTTATAAAAATGGGTAAAAAAAAAGATGCAACTAGTAGAAAAAAGTACAACTAGTAAAAAATACAAACTATTTTTAATTAATTATAAGCGCCCATAAGGTTTGGAACTTGCTGTGTTATATAGAGAAACGTATAAACTACTCATTGATAATAAAATTACAAAAATCATAATTTTGTAGGATCTTGTTGGATCTTTCGTTGCATAATTATGACCAACTGTCGTCGTCCGTCGAGTAACAACGAGTATATTCAGTGACCGAGAAATCACGAACAATTATGATTCTCATGATATAACAACCCGAACTTTGAAATGATCAAATTATGAAATTATCAAATTATTCGGACGATTGCATGCGCGGTATGAAAAGTTTTGCGACGGTTAACGTACGATCAGAAATTAACGTCACTCCCGATCGAATCATACTTTAGAGTTGCGCCATTAAGAGTTTCACCACAATAACGACTGAAAGTTGACTTCAGGACGGACAACAATGCGCAAGAAATCAACGATGAGACTTACAAGCACATAAGCAGGAAGCACCGATGATCGGTTCTTATGAGTGAGTGAGTTCGCTTCATCGATTGAATGAAAGGAGAAGGGCGATTCTAGAACTACGTACTGGCCAGCTGTGCCACCGGGAACCTGAAGGTCGAGGAGGGGGGAAACGCAGACTCTTGGGAAATGATTCCACTTTGCAAGGGGCAAATGGAAATGACCCTGGGACAGCCTCCGGATCGTAGCTCTCTAGGGTTGTTCTTGGTCAGACGCGATGACGATCGCGAGGGGCGGAATAACGAAACTATCCTGATTAAGGAGATTCCGTTTCTCGAACAGTTGTAACTCACCGACTGCGGCCGATACTCACGCAGGACGACGTGGCCATTGTTATCGCTGCGATACACGAACGAAAGCCCGATTGATAATTTCCTCGCGTTCCACTCCGCGATTACGTCCCGACGCGTCTCCTTTTCGCACGACGAGGAAATTTTTTTCCGTGGAACTTTTACGTAAGCACGATAACCGGAGGCTGCTTGGAAACGATGAGAGAGAAGGTCGGGGGGTAAAATCGCGCGTTCAAAGCGACGGAACAAGCTGCAGGCTCGTCCTTCGGACGAGTCGTCATTTCGGCCCGCTAACGGACCCTCTCGTCGTTTCCTCGTGCTTGCGTACGAGATGACATCACTTGACGGTTGCCAGACATTTTCATCATACATCATCCGAGACGAACGTCTTCCTCGAGACGTCCGTTATTTCGGAATTTAATAGCGCACGTTTGAGCGTTATTACACTGTAAATATCAGAAATAAAATCTGTGGATCTGGCGGACGGGAAAAATCAAAACAAAGGCGTGCTTCATGTCGCACGGTCGATGAGGCACGCTCGTATTCAGCACGTTCGTTATTTCGAAGCGGTTTGCGCGCGCGATGTTTGGACTTGCCTCAGCTATGAAAATGATTTAGAAGAGAGATCCTCGCCGGCACGTGGTTTGTCCCATGGATATTCGGGCAAAGAGAGCCTCTAATTATGCTAAGTAACGTCTCCCGCAGGAGCTGCGCGTCGCGGAAGACTGAGCCGGTCATAATATTTAATCACTACTCGTTTCTTCTCCCTCCCGAGGCATCTTCCGTAAGAAGTTCCGCCGCTGGAAATGTATCGTCCGAATCGCAAAGACTATCGTCGCGACATTCCGATTACGATCTAGAAGGGATGCGACGATCTTCTCGTTCGGTATCGTGATCGGAGAAGTGAGGGCTGACAAGGAGGGAAGATCGCAAGCCGTGCCGGCATTCGGATCGGACGAAAATTCTGCGACATCGAGCTCGACAATAATTCCGCGTCACCCCGAACACTTCGAACCCTTCCGATCTTAAAGATTACGAAACAAACAAGAGCGTGAAGCTGGCAAATGGGGTGGCTATGTCGCAAGTTCCTGCTACCCCTTTGAAATTGTCTCACGAGGGAAAGCAATCGCTCAAGCAGAGCCGCCTACGATCCCTCTCGTGTGATGAATTCAGCCGAAGCCCTGAAAAAGGAAAACTTCAGAGCCCGCGGAATGCAGAACAAAAAATGTGAACTCTCGATACATGTGTGGTACACGAGTGGAGATCGCCGGGAAAATTATAGCGCGAGAACCACGTTGGGAAGAGTGTCGCGGGAAAATCTCCCGGCCGATGTCTAATTAAATCTCCGAAGAGCGCGTGTCGGATGTGAGGAGGAGACGGAACGATCTGCGATCTTTTATCCGCGAAGAGCGGCGGTTTCACCCTATTACGACTCTTCCTTTTCTTTCTTCCGTAACTCACCGTGACCCACCCCTCGGCCGCCCGTCGAAAAGGGGGTCGACAAGAAACGCGGTAGGGTGGCATTTCATTTTTTGACACCCGGTGTATTTGATTCCACCCTTGTAATAAACCCCAGGGGTTGCCACCAGTGGGGTCCCTCTCGCTCGCTCTCTCTCCTTCTCTCTCCCTCTCTCTACATGTCATATCGACACCTCACCCCGAGGGTAGGTGACTGCTAGGTAATTTGCTTTCTTATTTTCTCCGTTACGGAGCTCCTACACCGTTTTCCCTTCTCTCTCTCTCTCTTCCACCCTCTCGCCTCGTCGTTCTCCTCCTCTCTTTTCTTCTCGGTTTTTCCCCATTCGCCGAATGCTCGTCGCGTCGCTACCCTTGCCTAAGAACGATTTCTCGCACCCCGCGGACTCTTGTTTCGCCAATTTTCCTCTCGATGCAGAGACAGCTGATGCTTACAGAGGCGGCGCGCGAGAATTAAATCGCGACGCGACTGACCCGAAAGATTCCTTCCTTGAAATACGTTTCCACGGGACTTTGACTGCGTCCCGGGATTCTTCCTGCTATATTTTCCCGATCAAGCGCGAGGTACGGTGGTTATACGACGGGACGAAGGCGGCTGATGAATGCTCGCCCCGAAGCACGCAATGACGCACTCAGTGAAAATTATCGCAAAAATCCTTCTTCGCTTACGAGCGTTTCCCCTTCGACCGGGATCCACCCTTTCCAACGGCCCGGAACGGCGAGCGATCGCTACTTCGTCATCCCGATAGATCCCGTCGACGAGACACGGTGTCCGGTAGCGCGCAGGCCCGACGAGAAGCCCCCGGTGCCGATTACTCGTTTCACTGCTAATCCGATTTCAGCTACCTCCAGACGACCGAGAACTCCTTAACGCTACTCCGTTGGTTTCTCCCGATAATCTCGTTACCTTCATTAGACAGACTTCGGAGCCTAGGCATGATTCGCGCGCGCAGAAAACGTCGGCCAGCCGGCGGAGGACGCAACCATGGCAAAAGTTTTACGCCTCGATCGCGGCCGCACGACAGAACCGATCGATCGTCTCCTGAGGGTCATCGACGAAAGGCACACGGGGGGAAAGAATGATTACGAGATCCCGGCAGCCGCAAGCACCGCGTGTAGCAGCAGAACGCAACCCCTTCGCGCCAGCCGAGGCATCCGCCGACTTCTCCGCGACAACCGGCGCGGCGGTGGCGCGGGTGGGTGGCGGTAGGTCGCCTCGTAGGGGACAAAACTCACCCTAAGAAGCCTCTAAGAACGCCAAGGCGGCGGTGTCGCTGGTGGGGTATAAAAGTATCCGCATGCGCAAGCTCCTGAAAAAGTGCGGCCCGCCTCCGGCGCCGCCTCTACCGTCTCCGACATCCCTCCGGCGAGAACCCCCCTCGAGCCTCCGGAGTCCGCGGAGGGCCCCGAGATCTCTTTCACCCCCTGCGCGCCCTCGCCCCTCGCAAGACGTCGTCTGGAACGACCCGCGGCCTTTTTCGAGAATTGCCCCCCGGGTAACATGTGCTAACCGTGTGTGATTACCTCCGCTCGACAACGCGAGCGCGCACCCCCGCGCGCTTATCCTCTCACCCCTTTCGTCACCCCCTTCGCGGCAGCCGCGCGCCGTCGGTCCGTTCTCTCACTCTCTCTCTCTCGCGTCGATCCGCCGCGACCTTTTTTTGTGCCCGCGAAAATCGAAGTGCCGCGGCGAAACTGCCGGGAGAAATCACGACTAACGGCGCGCATCCGGTTGAAACGGGTTAATATCGCGCCCCGCAAGTGGAGCACCGGCAGGAAGTGACACCCGCGAGAGAAGCCCGCGACGACTGTGATTCCTCGCGAGCGGACGGCTAAATATCAGTGCTGTGGGGATGTAATCCGTGAAGAAGCAAGGGGAGATTATTGTGTGCGTGGGGGGCAGAGGTATCTCGGATCATCCCTCCGGTCGATCGGCCGGAATCTGTCCGACGGCTTTCCCAGCGTTCCCGAGATCGCACCGGTGAATGTTAAGCTGGAAATAATGGCTCTTTAAACATTTCTAGAAGCGTACGCGAATTTCAAACGTCGTTAAAATATCACGTTTGAACCGTTCGCCGGCGAGTATTAACATCTCTTTTTCGTGCGACTAACGATCGTGCTCGGTCGCGGCGGAACCATCTCGCAAATTTTTGGTTAAACCGTTTATCCGTTTGAATATCGTGCGCGCTTTTTACCGGTCCTCCCCCTTCTTCCCTCTCTCACTATCTCTCTTTTTTTTCGGCAACGCATAAGCTCCAATTATTCCTTGCCGGGTAACACGTCGTCGACAAATCCTGTCGATCTAATTGGTCACCAGCAGATAATTGTTCGGCGTTGATAATTGGTCCAATTAATTTGAACGGAAAAGTGCGTCGATAATCGTCGCGCATTCATCGATTCACCGATTATGTGAACCGTGTCGGATGCGGGTTATAGAATATCGTTACTGTCGAAAGGACATCGGCGAAAAAAATAGCCGAAACGCAAACAGAAACCAATCGTTTTGACTGGGCGCGGTGTAGTGAAGTTATTGAGTTTTTATTTTGTTGCAGCGCACATCGTGTGATTACAATGCTCGTTAACAGATATTGGAGGGCTATATTAGATTTAAACGCGTAGAACAAAATGAATGTAATGTTATAGACGTCCGAAGCCGTGATGACCTGCAAATCTTATTATCATCGGGAACATAGAAAATACACGAAACAGCGCGATATTTTCTGGCTCAGCTCTTGCTTTTTAATCGTCAACAGAGAGGCGTGTCCCGTCAAGCAGAGCCAACTATTACGACCGGAGTACGACCGCGGCCAAATCAGCTTGTTTCTTTGTTTATCACCGAGCTCTTTGAACCGCGCGGGGAAACTCGCAATTTCGCATTCGACGTGCTACTTCTTCAATCTTTCCGACACCACCATCTGCCCGCCAAGGATTAAATCGCTCCGGAGTTCCCTTGGCGTGCCAATCGCATTCGCTACATTCCCACCCTAATTCACTTTCTCTCTTCCCGCGAGACAAAAATTCAAAAATAATGTCGCCCAAGCCCCAAACATTTTTTTACGCCCTCGGCCGAAGGGTGAGGCTCTCGCCAAACGACGCCTCCCTTGATTCGGCACACAGGGCGCGTGCTGCGAAGACGCGACAAATTTCAATGCGACCTGCAACTCGTCCTCGAGCCCGTGTGTATTCGGTAACGTCGTAACATCGAGCTTCGATCAAGACTATCTCCCTTTCTCCCGTACCTCTCGTAAATCTTCGCGCGAGAAAACGACACGGAAGCTTCCGAATAATGAAATATAAGCGCCGGGGCCCCGAAATACTGGCGGATGTAATTGAAAGCGGGGGGAGAGACGTCATCGGGCGCGCAGTGAAAGAGCCCACGCATGACGAAATGCATCTCGGGAGGTCTGCGTTTAGGGACGCGGAGGCGTCGCATTGTTCCTCGTAGGGGTGTAGGATTATATAGGGGGCTCGTCGTCTCGCTTGGGGGTTCTACGCACGGCACTCGTACGACACAGATACCGCCATGATCGATAGTCCCGCGTAGTCTCTCGAAAGAGTGACGTGTTGCAATTCTTGCAAGTCGTGTCCCATTGTGCCCGAAGAGCTCCGTCGGCTGACTGCGGCGGCGGCCGTTTCCGTCGCGTGTGAGATCGCCGGCGACGGGGCAGAGACGCGATCTTCGCCGTCTAATTAACGAGCGAACGATAAGAGGAGGTCGCGTTGGACGGAACTTTCGGCGGGATAGCGTTCGCAGTCGCGCCGCTGTTTTCCGCGCTATTTTTACAATAGCTATTGTACGTATCTCCCCCCATCCCCCGCTGAATCTGGGGATGACTACTCGTACATTAGGGCGAAGAGTTTCTCCTCTTCTCTCAACCCGGCCGTCTTCGTCCCGACCGTGACGTTCTTCGCCCGCACCCTCACGAGAGAATCCCCCGTATTCCTCGGTGCTAAACGCAACTACACAAGGGGCCTTTCTGCCGTCTTTGTTTTCCCTTTCTTCCCAGTGTCGTTTCGCAGTCTCGCGCGGGGTGGTCGTTGAGCGACGGAAGCGGGAAGAAATCAGCCGGGAAGGGCGAAAAGCCGGCCGACAGACGCGAGAGAGTTCGCGCGGGAGAACCGTCGAAAATATTCGCCGCTTCCTTCCGCCCGTCCGATTAATTAGCGGAAACTGGCCGCACCGGCGGAGACGCGAACGAGATCGAGAGGGAGGAAGAGAGGCGTTTTTCCTCTCGTCCGCGGGAATGATCATAAACGCGAAGTCCATCGAATGTCCGAAGCTTCGTTTGCGCGTCGGTCGAGTGAATGGGGAACTAATTCGTAAGTAATTACAGAAGTGAAAATTTCCCGATTATCAGTGAACACGGCGCACGTACTACGTAAACTGTGCGCTCGGAGTGTAATTATGGCGGTGCGCACGGCGAAATGATAATGCGCGATGTGAAGAGTTCGCGATGTAATTCGAATTGTGCACGCTCGACGACATTCGCGACAGGTCGCGAACGAAGAAGCGGGATCGCGCTGCGCTGCGGTTCGCGCGACGCTGAGAGATCATCGCTCGTCCGGGGTGTCAATGATGCGGCGCGGCAAGACGCGCCGAGATTCATCTCCGGAAGCTCGTCACCCCCTGAACATCCCCCGTCGTCCGGCGCAACGACGACGGAGCCCGGAAGACGGTACACGAGGTTAGCGCAGTTCGCGCGAGTCGTCATCGGCGGGAGTATCGTCAGGAACGCGGCGACAGTCCCGCGGGCTTGTGCGCGCGGCGGTGAAGGGAGAAAGAAAGAGGGAGAGAGACGGGGCGAGATAACGGGAGAAAAAGAGAGCCGAGGGTGAGTGAGAGAGAGAGAGGGAGAGAGATTTTTCCCCACCGCTTGGAAAAACCAACCCCCCACCAGGTCGGGTACCGTGGGGGCAGGCGGCGGTGGCGGCGGCGTGGAAGAGGCGCGCGGAGGGCTGCGGGGCCGACGAAAAGAGGGGGGCGAGGAGGGTTACCCAGGGTGGTCTCGGTGGTGGCTGGGGGCGGCAGCCTCAAAAATACACCGCAACCACACCGCGCGGCTCCACCGCAGAAGCCGCCATCTTCCACCGCCGAACCGAAACGAGACCGCGCGAGTTAAACACCCTATCCTACCTCCTCGTAGAAGCTGCCCTGCCACCCCGGCGAAGCAACCGGCCAGGTGAAGAATCACCGTCGCCGCGACGACGACGGCGACTGTCACCCGACGAAGGATACGACGGCTTCTCGCGATCCCCGCGGCGGCAAAATTTGTCGGATCGGTATCGATGTGCGCGCACCGTGATCGACCGATCGCTGCCAGCCCCGGTGTTTCCGTTCGATTTCTCGCCGTTATCGATTACTGTTCTCTGTGATTGATCAAGACTTCGATCGCCGAGAGGGGGAGAGAGAGAGAGAGAGAGAGAGATACACGTGACAGACGCGCGGACAGAGTTCGACGGAACTTGGCGCGGTGAGCGCCGCGTATGCGAGGTCCGCGTTGGGATAAAAGAAGGGGGTGAGAAGAGAACTCTACGGTGCGGGATTTTAGTGAAAATATGTACCGACGCGAGGAAGAAAGTGCGCGAACGTGACGCGGACCGCCGGTGCGAGGCAGTGTTTTGAACGCGCGCGCGACAAGAGGAGCACCATCGGCGAGCATGTTTCCGCGAGGCGCAGCCGACTTCCGGAGCACGACGACGAGCGGATTTGAGTGTTCCGAGCGGCCACGAGTGTTCCTCCGTCGTTGATAAAAAGAAGACGACCGACTGCTCGATCAAAGAATCGCGGGAGCACGCGGAGAGAGGGTCGCCGAGATTGCCGCCGACGATTCCAATAAAACGAATTTTCTCCGCGAGTTGGCAATCGAGACGAAGAAGAATTTGCAAACGGATGCCCCCGCCGCTACCGAGCCCGCGACAGGATAATGAAATAAGGATCAAAGGAGCAGCCTAGGGTTCCGGCGGGGGGGCCGAAGAAGCCCACCGTGGAGAGAGAAATCGCGCACTCGATCTCCGAGGAAAACAAATCCAATTCCCGCCGGGAGGAAGAGAGCGATCGTAATGCGCTCCTCGCCATCGGCGAGACCGATTTACGCTCGTGAGCTCCTCAGACTGTCGCCGGATCTCGTCGATCATCGTTCACGCGCGTCGAACGTAGCGATCGATCTACGCGTGGGAGCTTCGCGGAATACCGCGGGAACTGCGAGAAACCGCTCGTGTGCAGTGGAATGAGATAAAGAGTACTGACGTGTCGACGGACCAAGCATCGTATCGAGATCGACGGATCGGGAATTGCACGATCCTCTCGCGTCGTCCAGGATCTTGGGGGGGGGGAACGACAAGACATAAACAATTGAGTCGAACTCCTCCGGGAAGCTCGCAGGGGAAGGTGACGTCTCGACCGAAGGTATCGATGACAACGCGCTCATGACGAATCCTTCGCGAGATGCTCGACCTGAGGATCGGCCTTCCGGCCTAGACTATCCTGATCCTAGGTCAGTGCGCGGCGCCCATCAGGCGAACCCGGTGAGCCAAATTGGCGGGCCCAGGATACGGAAAGGCCGGGCCTCAAGCTCGAGGAGAAGAATGCACCTGGCCAACGAGGTACCTCCTCAAGGCTCGGTCAGCGGAAATCACCTGCCCGATTATGCCCTCACCGCCGACTTGCTCGCCGAGAGAACGTTAGACGGACTGCTCGCCGAGCACCCGGGAGAACTTATTCGCACAGGTAAACCCGTACTCGGTAGTAACGCTCGCTGCAAAAGCAATCTCTTCGTACATGTTTATTTTTTATGTACTGTCAATGCTCCGATCGTGACGGATATCACGTTAGGGGAGACCGGGGCTGGTTCAGCTAAAGGGGTGTGTTGGTCGATTGATTATTTCTCTTGTTTTCTAACGAGTTGCAGATTCGAGCGAGTACACTGTGAGAGAAAATTACTTGGTATTTATAATTATAATCATCGCCGTAAAAGTATTATAGTTGGGGAAATCAATTCTCTAGAAAGTGTTGATATAGTGATAATAACCTGACACGCGTGTTGTTATTTTTATGATGAAAACTATAAAAAGGTTATATTTGGCATCGAGAATAACAATAATCTCTCGCAGTATAGTAATTTCACAGGCATCTTTGACATGTTTGAAATCCTTGCCCGCTCAATCTTGTAAGACGCTAGAAAATAGCGGAAATTGATTAGCAAATTTTTACCCCTTCCGCCAACTAGCCGTGGACTTTCTCTATATATAGAAGTTGGGATTTTAAACACACCTCTCTCTTTCGAAAATAAATAAATCTTTTGCAAATATATTCCTTAAATTACGAAGAAATTATTTTTCATTTAATTCGGTGCATGTGTAAAATCGACTTCCGGTCCTGTCAAATTAATTGTTCGGATAAAAGTTAGCCGTTCTAACAAAGAAAAATGTTTGAATTTCTATGGAGAATATAATTGTTTTATATTGATATAAGGTTGCCCGCATGTGGTCTGCACGGTATTGCCGTCGCACTGGAGATCGAACAAGACCCTACCTGTAGCCTTCAAGGTGGTAGCTCTCGGCGAGGTCGGGGACGGTACCCTCGTGACAGTGCGCGCCGGGAATGACGAAAATTGTTGCGCGGAATTGCGAAATTCTACCGCCTTAATGAAAAACCAGGTCGCCAAATTCAATGATCTCAGGTTCGTCGGCAGGAGCGGCAGAGGTGAGTTTTGTCAGCTGCACTTCCCTCCACCTCCTACTCCATCGCGCGTAATAGCGTAAAATCGTAACGAATGAGATAATGATTAATTTGTCGTCGTCACGGTTACCTCCTTTTAACATCGGTATGACGGAACGCATTCTCTCTCGCTAAGACAGCACTAGAGAGAGCACTCGAAATATGACGGTCCAATTACTCGCGATGCGGCCTTCCCTCTCCTTATCTTTGTTTCTTTTTATTCGCTCCACCGAAATAACTTCCATCGGGTGACGCTGGCAGCTCGATCGGTTTTTCCGCGTTTGCCTCCTTGCAACGCGCGGCCCCTTAAATCATTCAGACTACGCTACATTAAGGTGGTGCCCCGACTGATGGCCTCGTTTTTCCCGCGTCGAAAGCCAAGCACGGACCACCACCTGGCCCCTCGTTCCGTCCTCATTTTTAATTCACGCGACAAATACCGTGACCCGGTATCTCTTGCGACTACCGTCCGCCCACGACGGAGTAAGGGGCGCGCGCGGAGATTTTTTAATTCCCAGCTCCGCGTTTCAATAATTCAGCCGTTCCTTTCGTGCGAAAAGGAGCCACGCAGGGAGGGCGAGGGGCGAAAAAAATTGGGGTCTGAGACCTCTGAATAATGCTCCCTAATAATCGCTGCCATTACGAACGGTTAATGCAAACGTTCGTTCCTCGAGGAAGAGCCGAAGAGGTAGGGGAGAGGCGGCACGAGAGGGCCTAGATCGGGCAGGAAAGGAGCAAAGTTTCCAGCATCCTTTTTTTATCCTCTCTCTCACTCTCTCTCGCTCAATCTCGCTCTCGTTCTCTCCCCCTTTCTACGCGCAGGAGTCGAGGTAGGGAATCGGAAGATACGAGTAACGAGGCGTCCTTTAATTCCTTTAATTCGACCGAGTTGCACCACCGTCCTCTTCGTCCGCCTTCTTCTGTCGCTCTCCCTTTCCTCGTCCTGCCCGACGACGTCGAACTTTCGAGAGAGAGCAGTCACGGGCGTTCCCCGGTTAACGAGGGGGTGGTCGACTTGTTTATGGCAAATTGGAAAAGGAAATTGCGGGGTTTGCGATATCGGCGGGTTCCGCGCGCTACTTTCGACGGTCGACGGTAAACCCTAAACCGGCGCGCTCCTCTTCTCTCTCTCTCTATCTCGCCGCGGATTCGGTTGATTTATTTCGACAATCATTTCCGATCGGAGTCGGGAACGCCGGCGCGTTCATCGGCAATAATTTCGTCGCCGTATTTCTGTCCGAGTATCGACGTCGACTTATGAACATCGGCGTTTCAGCACACGGTCTGTCCCGTCCGCATGTTGGCCTCTTCCACTCGAGAAATGAAGAGAGATCCGAGATATTCTCGTCGCGGAACAATAGAGGCCGGAGAACGGTTTCCGGAATTTTTAGCGGGACTCGCGAATGAGGATATCGCGGATATATAGGAAATCGTGGGATGGTACGGCGAAGCGCGCGAGCGAGAGGGACAGAGTACGTGCGGGGGGGAGGGGGAGTATAGGAGGAGGTAGAGTGGTTGGCTGTAAGCGGCTTTGGTTTCCATGGCAGTAAGCCCTCATTACTGTATTACGGGCAGCCCCTAACTACCACCGGTATGCAACGATTTGCCTCTAGATTCTCCACATGAGAGTGACGCAAGATCGTTCCGCGCTGCGTATCGCGCGATCGCCGGAGATTTTTCTTTCCGCACGTCTGACGCCGGCGAATTTTCGCGTCGAGATAAACTCGAATCTCGTCCATCGAGGCGAAACGTACCGGGTGGAAATTAAATACGCGCGCCGCGACAGTGCGACGGAAGCGGTGAGAAGAAGAGAAAGGGAGGGAGAGAGAGAGAGAAGAACAGAGACAAATGCGAAATTGAAAGAAAAAGCAAAACAAAATGAATACGCGCTACGTAAAGGCTAAATGCATGACAGGTGATCGTTATTACCTACGGAAGAAACGGCAAACACGAATCCCGTTGAATAAATTGAAAATTTATGATGTTTGTCGGCGAGTCACGTAGCGCGTATCG
Source organism: Dinoponera quadriceps (assembly GCF_001313825.1). Classification (NCBI taxonomy): domain Eukaryota; kingdom Metazoa; phylum Arthropoda; class Insecta; order Hymenoptera; family Formicidae; genus Dinoponera; species Dinoponera quadriceps. The sequence continues at coordinate 543,895 of NW_014555944.1, forward strand.
CTGCATAATACCGCCGAGGCGAGGAGCCGAATGCATTTTATATACAGATTCCTCACGCGTTCCACTCGCTTTTTTGACCCTGTTGTTTTGCACGCATCCCACGCGCGCGAACGAGCGAGCGAGCGCGGTCCCGCGCACGCGCGCGCGCTTCCGACTTTTTCGGCTGCAAATATTTGTCTCGCGCTCGCCCGCGGGCTTTGTCAGACCAATTTAATATTGCGAATGCGGACGAGGAGAATTGGCCGTGGTCGAGATGCGTGACGACGTTGACGGGGCGACCCGTTGATTCGCCGCCCGGCACGAAGAAAACGAAAGAGAGCGCGCTGCTCTCTCCCGTCCGATTGCCGGACACCGATCTTTTGCGTGTGGGTTCGCTTGCAAAATCCGCCGATGTTCGCGAGAAATCGGACGGGTGGAACGGAGAATTCTCATATCTCGATATTCGAATTGTATCGCACGGAGCGGCGCGTCAAATATTGGAGTGTTCGTAATTATTTTGCCGCGATGTACGGATACGCTCTTTTTCGCGAACGCGTAATGACGGTTGTTGTCGGGAGTTTTGCGGAAATTTATCAAATTGTACGCGGATTCGTTGGTTCGGGGGATAAGTTATTTCGCAAGGCTGAAAACAGAAAATCACCTGAGAAGAAGCAGGAAGAACGACGACGACGAGTATTTTGATTGAACATACTGTGACTGAAAGAAATGCACGGAAAAAAAGAATTAGCTCCGGCAGCTAAAAACTAGCTGCCTGTGTAATACGAATGAAATTTAATTACCAGACCTAGTTTTCAGTCGCGGGAACTGATTCTTTCTTTCATATACGACCATAGTCATAGCTGTGTACGACTGTAGTCATTAGAATCGGCTCCCACAGCTAAAAACTACACTTGTTAACCTCGTGTCGCAAAATTGGGAAATACACGTTGAAATAAAAACCTTACGTAATTACGAGAGACATTTCGAGGTTAGCGCTTGGAATTTGAAGATCAGCACCTCGAAATGTCCCTCGTCATTACGAAAAAGTTTGTATTTCAACGTATACTTTCTAATTTGGATGTCACAAAGTTGACAGTGGTAGGTCAAGTAGTGAAATTTCAGTAATATGTGAATGGCTAAAAATCCAAGGAACCCATTCGCTCCAACAATAATACACGGCCGCGCGTCTCGTACCCGCTGAGATACGGCTTGTTGTCCGCTTTCTCGCGGACAATAGTCAATTGTTACCCGAGGAATGCTGATTTCCTCGCGGACGGACGAGGTCGCGCCCCGGGGGAAAACTTGGACGCGGAGAGACTCGAGACCGGCGCGAGCGTGTGTTTCTTTTTTGCCTCCCCGGCGATTCGCTCTCTCCGACCCTTTTTAATCGACTATAATCGCTTTCATTCGGTCTTACGCGCTGACCTAAAAGAGGGATCCTCTCCTCTGCTGCGTGGTGTGCGGCTGCAGTGTAACGACTACGCGCGGCGGCCAGGGGCTACGGGGGGCGCCGGCGGAATATTATCATACCGGCGCAGGGGCGTATATCACTCGGCCACCCCTTTCGCTCCCGACAGGGATTAGCGTCAACCTCCGACTGCTAGGAGTCACGGGCCGTACGGAGACGCGGCTATATATGCGTGTTTCTCTGCTGCCCGTGCGTGTGTTGGCGCGCGCGAGCGAGAGAGAGAATACAGAAGCGGGAGCGGTGTGTGGCACGACGGGGGTGGCGACGGGCGTAAAAACGACGGGCATAAATACCGGAGTTACCTGTGTTTTATGACGGTCCGGCCGAGGTATAGGCAGGAAGAGAGCGCGAGAATCCGAGGGAAAGCTCCGACTATCGACAGCCAGATCCTGACCGATGTCCTGGCGCAATGGATCCCCGTCTCGCTCGGAGCCGCTTTCTCTCACTCTCTTCCACCCTCTCCGCCCACCCTTTCTCACTCTCTGTCTTTTTCAAAGGACGGAAGGAGGGAGCCATATGAACAAACGTTGCAACGAGAGTTCACCGCTCTCGCAGATCCGAATCTTCGATATCTCCTTTACGGTGCGGAAGAAAAACGCGTTCGCGTATCGACCGCTGCGTAACGCACTACACACGGCGCCTCGAAATTGTTGCGTGAATCACACGCGGCTGTTTCGCGCGGGAGAACGCAAAGCGACGTCTCGTCGGGGCTGGAATTCAACGTTTACGACAACGATTAACTTATATTGCTGTCTACGGCAAAGGAAATTACGAGAGTCGCGGAGATACTTTGTTTAATCGAGACTTGTGTAACGCCAAGATTCCGCCGCGAATGACCGGATTGCGAGGGATTATTCGAGGAAACTGCCCCGAGGAATTCCGCACGGTGTGAAAATGATTTAATAAGTCGTAAAGGCCTGACGTCGTCGTCGTCATCGTCGTTGAGAAGGGTCGACAAGGTTCGTTTTCATCGGCCTTTAAAAATAGCGGCTCCTCGTGTTCGGTGAAACCGAACAGCTGTTGCAGCCGCTTGCCCTGCATCGGCGATTCTTCGCTTTGAAGCGTATCGGACTACGAGAGTCGAAAAAGTTCCCCTCACCGATTCGTTAATTCACCGAATCGTAATGAGCCACTTCATTAGCGGTGTTCGTCTGGGGAAAATCGCCGAATAACGAAGGCGAGACGAGGCATTAATTTTGAAAAAGAAAAAAGAATTGATTTCAGCCGATCGCCGATTTTATTCGGAATTCCCCGGAAAGATTCGTTCGACGAGGGCTTTAATGAACATCGATACGCCGTAAGAATAAATCTCACGTGGGAGTCGCGCGCAAAAATATATCTCGCGGGCGACGGTGTTTCGACGGACAATTCTATCAAAAGTGACGTAACTTCCAACGTTAGGAGACGTATTAACGTTTTCCGAGAACCCGAACACGCCAGTTAAATCCGCGAGAGCGGATCTCGCCGACCACCTCGGCGACGTTTTTTGCCAATTAAAAATTAAAAAATCCATCCCTCGGCCATGTAAGGGATCGCGCAGAAGGGATCGCGAGGGCGCGGCGGGACGAGGAGCGCGCGATTCTCTACGGCGGATGACTGCGCCGAGATTTTCTACCGATTAAACATTATTTTCCGCTCCGGTCTGTAGTGCGACTCGCCCGCGTACGTACATATCCGTTTCTTTCACATATATTAATTCCGCGTTTCCCTACTTTATTTTCTCGATATTTTTCGCCCCTCGTTCCGTCGCGCCAACACCAAGGCAGGTTTTTACAAACGCTTCAATGACCACTCACCCGGTCTCGCCGTCGCAGCTGAGAGTCGCAGACGCGACGTTGCGATTATTGCCGGCGAAACTACTCCCCCCCCCCCTCCTTCCCCTACCGTCGGAAATTCATCCTGCAACAGAATTTCGACGGAGTCATTACGCGACGCTGTCGATGAAATCGGTCGCGAGAGGGACGATCATTCTCTGTAATTCGCGATCCGTTGCCCCGCAACGTCGCCGAAGGGAATCGCGAAAGAAGTGTAAATTATTAATATCCACGTAGTCGATGTGTGTTAACTCTCCCCCTGCCCTCCGTGGCTCGTTTAACATTTCGTGCGGGCACTCGTGTGTGGATAAAAAAAAGAGCTTCCTTTCAAACGTGTCACGGGCGGTATATACACACTCGGCCTCGTCTGCCATGATTCGGGTAGTCAAAACGTCAGAATCTTAAAACACGACAAACACTCCGAAATAACGATCCGAGCAACCCTCGCCTCGCCGGCAAACAGGGGAGTTTTTAACACTGCATGATCCCTGGGTAAACTTAGGGCGAACGCGAGCGTTCTCGTGTCTTCTCGCATAATTCTTGTCGCGTAAGTGGACGCGAGCCAACCTTGCCCGAATTAATTTCTCACCCGGCTCGTTTTCGGCTCGCTGAATCATCGCGAGAATATCATGCGTTCGCGCAAAAACCCCGGGGCAAAAACGTCGTTGCGATTTTTCCGCGAAAAAAAAAAGGGGTTAAACTATCGCGTTCCATCGCGTCTTGCCGTTTCCGGAGCGAAATTTCGAAAGTCCCCGAGTCTGAGAGATACCCGGCGGATCGCCCGGCGAAAACCGAGCAAATCCTTCGACGATCTTCTGGAAAAGTCCACCGTAACGGGAAACTCTCTACAGTCGACTCGGCCAACGTAATCTTTATGGATCCTCTCAATCGCGTCTGCGACCGGGCAATATTTTGTTGGATAAAAGTGACGTACGACGTGTGGATTAATAACTTTTTTTCTGACTTGTTTGCGAGCACGAAGGATACCATCGTCGACGAGTCAAATCCTCGGCGCATAAAGAAGCGCTTAAAAAAAAAAAAAAAAAGAGCGAACAGCCAAAAAAAGGCGCAAAATGCCCTCCGGCGCTCCCCTCCCCATAAATCGCGCGGTAAATCAGCACAATCGTGTTTTTCGCCGCGATAGGATCGCGTTTTCACGAAATTCCGGAAAGAACGCCGTTTCCACGTGCGATCACGATGCGCGAAACTGCAAGCCGAACATCGGCCGCGTCTAACGCGCGATGAATTAGAATCTCACGTAGACGTAGTCGGATCGTGGCAGAGTAGACTGTAGAGTGTACAGCCGAGGGGTGGGTCGTTCTTCCGACGAGTTACACATAATGCCTCATAAACACCCTCAAAATGCCTGCCATCACCCCTGATTCGCGTTGCCGCCGCCCTCTTGCCGCCTGACACCGCGCCGGCAATAAACTTCGGTCTCGTTAGCTCTCAGCCGCGAAATCTCTCCGGCGAAACCTTCCACGTCCGTCGTGAAGCGGAAGACTGACGGCGCGCTCGCGAGGCTCACGTTTTTCGAAAATCATTCAGACGATCGGCAACGCCGCATGATTCGTTGTTAATTCGGTACACCGAGAGAAACTCGAATCATTTTCGGCGCCAACTAAAATCTGTTTTTTTGGTTTCAACCACAAAAATCGTGCCTGAAATGTGAATTCTACACTAAGCCTTCAAAGGTCTTCTTTTGCGCTCCGTTTTATACTACAAATGGGAAGTTATTTCCATTCTCATCCACTTGAAATCTTAATGTAGAATTTCAAATTTCTCTCTAGGAGGTCTAAATTCCTTTATGTAGTATCAAAGGAGCATTATTAGTGTTCCTCTGATGCTATAAATGGGAAGTCATTTCGGTTTCTCCGCTTGAAAACTTAATGTAGAATCCAAATTTCGACTCGGATAGTAACAATATGTTACAAGTAGCAGTTAAAACATGCATGTAAGGTTATTATCACTAACATTATAGTAACACTTATTAGAAAATTGATTTTGCTGGCTATAATTCTCTTACTGTGACGATTATAGTTACAAATATCAAATATTTTTCCCTTGCGTTATTACTCGAATTTTGATTGCAATGCATATTATGTTATCGTTAAACCACAGACAGCATACTCTCGTCTTCGAATGTTGCACTCTCTCCATCACGCCTTGTCCGTACCTCAGAAACTTTTTGTTTCGCAGTCTCTTATCATATCATCATTCGATTACGCTAATGTAATCTGTTTTCCATATCTCAATAGAAAATTATCAAATCGTATTCAACGATTGCAAAAGTCATACCTTCGCTTCTCATAAAACGTTCGAAAATCGCATTAATTTTTACGAAAAATCGGGCTGGCTAAAAATGCGCCAACGCTTCATTATCCATCTTTGCTGCACGGTATACGTGGTCTCACGTGCATTGAGAAAAAGCTTGGATCTACAAAATCGACAGTGACCTCCGTCGAAAAAAATATCACATCTACTGAACAAATTGCGTGTTGGCGCGACAATATGTTGCGTTGATATAATTGCTCACCAAATAGCAATAGTTGAATCAATTGATAACTCATTACAGGAATTATACAATTTGTTCAGTGGACTAAAACGTCACGCTCGAAAAAATTATGCTCATTTAAGCAAAATTTCGTCGCTATTCAACTATTCCTTTCTCAGTGTATCGACATTCTCGCTTATCTTCGCGTTACCTTTTCCACTACAATTCTAAATTTCACATAGACGCCGCCTCGCATACTATACGCTGTCAAGAATTATTATTCCTTCCACAACGTCGAACCTCTAGATTTCGCGTACCTTTTTCAAATAACGCCGCTCACTATTACAATTCATTACCAGCCAATATCCTTCCTTTATCCTTCTTACTCTCCTTGCAAAAAGACCACGTACGTTAAAACTAGTCTTTAAGTTGTATAACTACTCACAAATGTGTAGTATTGTCCGTATTTTACTGCCTTGTACACTCGACTAACTTCGTTAAGGTCAAACATATGCTTTTGCCTCGCCCATTGCGCATCATTCACTCAATGGTCACATGTATAAATTTTACGTGCATACTGCACGCGTTCAGATAGCGCGCAATAAAGTTATTATCATTACTATCATCACTCGTTTTTGGCCTTTATGATAAATTTCTACTTTCTCTCGGGGATTACTTGAAATAAATCTTTTTAAGATACGATATGACAGACGAGAAGATTGGCGGAGTCCGCTCGAATCCCTCCGAATCTGGCACGAACAGTCCGAGAGTCGATGCGCAAAGAGTAAAATTGATTTTGACTATTCGGACGGACACCATGAAACGACGCGGCGCGAAAACAGCGGCCAATCAGCGCGCGACGCGAAAGGGAGCGCGCGCTGAAAATGGCACGGCTCCCTCGGCGAAGTTAAAGTCCGGTATTTCGCCGGGCGACGGGCGGTAAGCCGGTTAAATGTCGTGGTTCACCATAAAAACGCGGTCGTTTACCGGGGCCAGCCGCGCTACCATAAAATAAAACTACCCGACCACGCGCGTGTACGTACCGGCCGCACTTGGCGACGCCATTATAAGCCGTATAACTTTATTGTCGCGGAGCGCGAAAAAGCGCGTAAGTGCCTTGTTTTGCCGGTGTATCCCCGGCGTCGCCGTTATTCCCTTCTTCGGCATCGCGACGCGATGACCGGCCGCGTTTTATTTCGCGTACGTGCGATTACCGGGACCCGGGCTCGATGCGTCGGATGCGTGACGAATTCCGCGCGCGTCATCGATTGAAATATTTCTGTCGAAACATCGAAATTTAGTAAACGGCCCGGCCAGTTACGAGCCACGTTTCACCTGCGCGTTCGCCGATATTGTTTCCGGTGATCGGTGGGACTTGGAGGACGAAAAGCGGAGGCAACGTGCGAAAACGGCCTGGAAAATTCAGTGAGAGGGATATTCGGATAATAAGAATCGGGAGAGTCGCGCGCGCACTCCGGGGCGCGCTGTAATTCCCGGCCAATTGAAACTGAACCGTCATTTTCACGAAACTCCCGGCGCAAAAAGTGAATATAGAAAACGAGCATTTTCGGGAAATTTGAACACACTCGGCCGAAAATTACAGAGAGAGAGAGAGAGAAGTGCGCTCCGGAGGCATTATTGCGTCGCATTATCGGGGCCCCACCATCGAAATTCCGAGATAACCGGCGGGGAGGATATCTCATCTATCGCGCTACCGAACGCTGTCGACTGCACGGCGAAAGGTAAAACGGCGAAATCGCGCGTGACGGACGGCCGCGTATTTCAGGGGGTCGCGCGTTTAACGCCGACACTGCATTAACATATTCCAGCCTATCCGGGAACAAACATCGACGCGGTGGCGTCACTCGTTCACCCCTTACTTCCGGCACATTTGTGTTTTGTTTCCAGCGAACGCGCGCGCCGCATTGCCGTTTCGCGCCGTCCAAGCGTGCCCTTCGCGATAGCGTCGGATTAAATACGCCAAGAAATGTCGAGCCGAGCGAACCACCGCGAATAGCTGCGATTCTACCCGTGGTAATTTCGCTCGGATAAAAATCCCTCTCGAATTTCAACACACGCCGCGGGAAAATCAAGAAGATTACCTGCCAGGCGGCTGAATCGGTTGCATTACATGGACGTCGAAAACTTTAGCAACGCGAGCAATTTTCATCGCCGCGCCGGCGAAAAGGTTCGCAACTCGAATTGCTCACGTCGCTGTTTTAAGTGTCCATATGTTGCGACCAATTTACGATTTACCGGAACTAGTCTCTTTTCTTTTTCCGTGCGGAGGCGCGAGATCCCCTCGAGTTTTTGGATTAAACAGGAAACGATGCGAGATACAAATCACGCTCGAGAGAGAGATAGAGAGAGAGAAAGCGAGCTCGTGAGATTGGGGAATATCTCTGTTCGCGGTCGGCGAATTGGACGTGAATAATGGAGTCAGCGCAGACCGAGGATCGCGGCCTTTATGATTTTTGATACGGCAACGGTGCGCGATGTGCGAGTGCCAAAGTGCGCGCGTACGAGCGTCGTCCCCAACGGGGGTGAATCTCCCCCGTCTGCCCGTTTTACCGTCGTTTTACCGCCGGGCGATAATTCTTCCCCGTCCCTCCACCGTCCTCCGTTTTTCGTTTCAGGGAAGAGCTTCACCCTGACGATCATGCTGCAGACGTCGCCGCCGCAAGTGGCCACCTTGTCGAAGGCAATCAAGGTGACCGTGGACGGCCCCAGGGAGCCGCGCTCGAAGACAAGTGAGTACAACTTTACCCACCGCGGATAACGCAACTTTTTCCCCGTAACCGATGCGGCGGGAAGTGGGGGGGGAGGCGATTAAACGAGGGTGATGTACGCGCGGAAGAGAAAATAGAGAAACGCGCTAGAGGGCCGATCGTCTCGCGCGACTGCAACGTCGCGACGCCGATTCATGAGAATTCATCCCACGTTTGCAGGACACCAGGCCTTTCATCCCTTTCACTTCGGACCTCGTCCATTCCCCTTCGGACACCCGCAGGACCCATTGGGATTCAAGCTGTCGGGTAAGTGGGTGTTCTCTAATCGAAGACACAGGCGCGCGCGTCCTCCCCGAGGCTTCGTCGCGACGAGTTTGCGCGGGTACCTGCTTCCGGTGAAGCTCACCTTCAGCCTCTCGGCACGTCGTCTCCCCGTCGATAGATAACTAAGTTTGCAACACCGTGGCCCCCTCCCGAGAGGAGCAACTGCGGCAAGTTCGGCGGGCCAGGGTCGACGCCCTCTTCTCGCTACCCCGGCTGGCTTCGTGGCTGCGAAGGGTGTCAAAATTGAGCGTCGGCAGGCACCGACTCAAAATTGAGTTTTGCCACCGGCCTCTAAGTGGAGAAGACTCTGATTAAGCCCCGGGCACGAACTCCGCCTTTTCGTTTCGAAGTCGCTCGCTCTCTCTCTCTCTCTCTCCCTTTCTTTCGGTGCCCCCCGTTCGGGAGAAGTCACGAAGAAACTTCGGCGCGGCTTAACTTTCTCGTCGAGGAGCGACTGGGCTGGATCGAAAATATCCCCGTCGTGTTCTTTTCCCGAACGATCCGACGGGCGAGCGATTCAGCCGGACAGTCTCCCCTTGATTTTCTTTATCCGCGGTAACACGAAGAGGCGGTGGTTTAAATCCGATAAACATCTCTGAAGATTTCGCTGGGAACGAGCGGATCGCGCGAGATAACCCGGGGGCCGGTGATTGTTTTTCAGCGCTCAACGAAAACTCTTCCTTCGCTAATGCATTCGCTGCGATATAAACGATGGTTTAAACGTTTCATCGTCGCAGAGCGTTTTCGAAAAAGTTTTCAGGTATCCGGCCGGTTCGACAGGACAGTCGGGTGGCACGAATTCCATTGAAACTCGTTCGAAGCTCCAAATTTTGATGGGACTAGCCCGGAGCAGCGAGGGTCGGGTACTGATACTGGTGCACCGACAGTGTATTGTTTCGGCATGATAAGCGGCTTAACGGAGCTTCGCTCCCTCCTATCCCCGAGGCGTACTACGGGATGGCAGTCCTGCCGTCGATTTCTCGCTGCTACTCTCCCCCATCCGAGCCCCGCGCATCCCCGCGCTACTCAATCAAGAATCAGCCACTGCCGCGCCCCCGCTAGTACGCCCCCGAATTTTCTTCTCTTTCGCGTTCGTCTCGCGACTCGGTGATCCGCGCGGATCCTCCCGCCCGACACGACTTCCCCGCCGACGACATCGCGCGGGAGAATAATTAGAGGCATCGGACCTTAATCCGGCGACAATTGTCAACTACCTTTCGGGGCTCGTGCTTTGTTTCTTCTTTTAAATCGCGCGTCGGGAGATAACGTTGCGGGAGCCGATAGGGGCTCGAAGGGGTCCGTCGGTCGATATTAAAGAATCGAAGTGACATCAGAAGCAACGTGAACGAATATCACGAGTGATCGGCGCGCAATTTTCACGCGTCGGATAAATGGCACCCGCGGCAATTGGGTCACCTACATTGTTTCCGGCAGGGCGCGAGAACACGGCGCTCGAATATCGATCGGTTTATTTCGAGTCCGCGCGTTTTTTCAACCCTTTCGCTGGGGGTTCGCCGGCCGGCACACAGGTTGCGCCTCCGTCCAGTCCGACGGAGGGTCAGTCGTGCACCTTTCGAACTTTCGAAGCCCGACCGGCCGACTGCTCGCCCGGCCGGATATCGCTGACTAGGTAAGGGTGTTCAAGTGGTGGTTTATTAGATATCTACGCCAGAGGGTTGATAAGGAGAAAGGGAAAAGCAGCGGGGTCGAGTGGCTGGCCGTGCAGGGTTGTTAAGGTGCCCATTGAGGTGTAACTAGGGGGATGTTATTAAATTTCGTTCGGGCCTACCTCGACAGCAGGGACGAATTTTATGGGCTCCCTAAGGGCTGCGTGAGAGCGCCGAGGTCCGACGGACCAATGCGCCTTTCTTCCCCACGACGAGAGAGCTCCGATATCCGCTCTAATTTCGCCTTTCCGTTCGTCGATCTCAATATATCGGGATGGCGCGTTGCTCGCTCCCGCGGCGCGATTAATCTTTCATCGCGCGTGTATGCTCGGCATTGGTAAAAACATCACCGCCGATCAACTAAAGTCTCACCGTCCAACACATTTGTCGGTTTATGAAGAATCATTTGCGTCGTCCGTAACAATCGCGTGGAATCATTAAAACAGCGTCTTTCCCGTAGATCCCGAAATTCCGAGCAGCAAACGCAACGTCGAGGGAGACGCCTTCCCACTTTCCGGCTGCGTTGATTTTTCAAAGTTTCACGACACGTTTCGAAGCGATCGTCAGCAAGCTCGGGGAAAATTAATGTATCCGGTTGACAGATACCACACGGCAGATCGTCGCTGAGATTGTCCGCGAACGAAAACAGCCTGATCGCGCGCCTCCCGGGAGGCCGAGAGCCGTCGTCTTTGTCAGTCTGGCTAAGGGGATGAAAAATCGCGAGGTGCCAAGATTCAAGTTAACAAGAACCAGCTCGCGCAGCCCCAATCTGCCCTCCCTCTTTCCGCTCTCCCGTGTCAATTAACCGCCTACGAGGGGGGTCGGATGGCGGAGGGGTTGGGGAGAGAACCGGAAAAATCGCGACCCCTGTTTCAATAAGGTGGCCTTTACCTCATTTGGGGGAGATTGTTAGGAACGCTCAGTTTAAAACTGTCGCTTCGCTCCCGGATCGCTTTGCAGTAAATTCGCGGCCTTCCTTAAAGCGAACCACCTTTCTTACCAAACGTGCAATTTGCGAAAAGTGACGACCCTGAAATTCTCTTCCATCTTCCGCGTGTTATTCAGATATATATATACATATATATATATATATATATATTTCTTTCTGTATTGTTTTTACATTTTGCTTTTTTTGCAGACAAATCGCTGCTATTGTAGTAGTACAAGGCGCCTTAAATCTCACCGAGTGAAGATTTGTCTAATCGCGACGGGTTTTATCGTGATACGCTACCACCACCACGATCGTCGGATTATGTTCCTGCTTCGAATTTGGACACCGTCGTACCTGATTTACGATGCGACGCGTTTAAAGGGCTCTTTCACGTACACGGAAAACCGAACGCGGCAACCCTTCGGGTGTGCGGTCCTTAAAGGGAACCTTTTTAAGGGTTGTTCCTGTCCACCCCCGTGTCGAATCACTGCGGATCCTTTAAATTCGCGTCACATTTCACCCCCCTGCGCGTGTCTTGCAAGGGCGCCCCGGGATGTTCCGTCTTTTAATCAGGTCCAGTGACCGGGACCTTTCTCTGGAAGCGACGGTAACTAATGACGCTCTCTCTAGCCGTCGGTCTCTTCTCTCATCTCCTTTCCTATCGCCAACGCGAAAATCCACCAAGCCTAAGAGATAGATGCCCCGATAACGACATTCCTCAATCGATTCATCCTCCACCGATTTTGTCGGCTAACTTTGAAGCCAACTTTAAAGCAAGTAAATACTTGGTACTCGAAAGAATTGAATTCAACTTGAAATCAAACTTGGAAGAAATTTAAACCGGCATGTACTGCTGTTAAATTCCATGTTCTATGATACTATTAGCACTGATATTTATAAAAGGCAAAGGGTAATTGTAAAACTGAAACTTAAACTGGTGAAAGCGATTTTTCGTTCTGTTTTAATGAAATCAGATAAATTTCTAGCGCATTCGTGGAATCAATTATCGCGTTAATAACAATACTATGTTAAAATTCGTACTGTATATATTGTAGCATGTAATAATAAACGATGGGGATGAAAATTTATACATCGCTGAGCATCGCCAATTTCTCAAAAGATCCATCATTTTTGCGCTCTTTCGCGACTTCAAAGAGAAAATCTCGCAGTAGCGGGATAAAGATGGAGAGGAAAAGAGAGAAAGAGAAGCGAGGAGAAAGAGAGAGAGAGAGAGAGAGAGAGAGAGAGAGAGCAATTTTCTCGTCCTTTCTCGAAATATCTCCTCGTGGAGCTTAGATCGGTGCCAGGGACCTTTCCAGGGTGGCATTTTAGGGGTTGCTGCGACGCGATAATGAGAACGGGCGCAAAGGGTGGGTGTGCAAAGACATCCAACCGGCAGTAGCTAGAGGATAGAACGCGAGGTAGAAAGAGGAGCGACGAACGAGCCGGAGAGTAACAGAGAGAGAATGCGAAGAGACTGTAAAGAGGGGGATCGAGCTTCGCAAGGGTTAACGCCTTAGCAGCAAGAAGGGCGTTTTTAACGCCTGTTTTGCATAGATTTGAATAGATAAGGCAGACAGGAAAATACGCGAATTAATTTATTATGTATCTCGGGCTGGCGGGATCAGGGAGGGTTTAAGGTGAGAAACTCGAAGGACTTCTCGCTCGTTCAACACAAGGCTGCGTGTCACGCCTCGAGAATCAACGTCTTTAAACGGCTCTTTAAGTCTCATCGCCGCAAACGTGCTCGCGCTCCGAAGCTCACGACGCCTGAGCAGATTCAAAGGGTTTTACACAGAGTGGAATTTTACGGGCGACGGTTTATGCGCGATCCTCTCCTCGGCGCTACCAGGAAACCGTTACGACATCGCGGGAATAATTGCGGGACGAGAAGTGTAAGAAACATTCCGGGCCTCGCCGGCGACGAGTTTTGTGTATATAATCGACGCGGCGAAATTTAATTCACCCCGCGGCTCGGCGGCGAAACGTATATAAAGCTGCGCTTAAAAGCTCATATTACACGTGACGTCACATTACCGCATCTCGGGGGCTGGCGCGACCAAAGTACGTAGCACATTTTGAGCACGCTGCTCGATAATACATCATCCCTTAAAGCTCCAGTACCCCGATGGAAGGCGCACGCAAAGGCAACTAACCCTAGGGCCGTAACGTTTAAGCTTAACATTTCTCACCCCTTAAAGGGTAGCGGCGGCTCCTTGAACCCTTTCAGCCGCGTCTCCTGCGCACTGTCTCCCTCGCTCTCACTCTTTCCCAGATCTCGCCGGGCCCACCCCTCATTAGTCTTCATTTGTTTTCGGAATTATCGCCCGCCAGCCGAACCCAACCCGGCACGCGAGTTCCGTCGAAAGAGGGTGCGCGCACGGCATTTTCGGGGTTTATTAAATTGAAAATATGTTACACCATTCCACCCCCATGGGGGAAAGATACGTGTCCGTATCGAACGTTTACACCTCATGCGCGAACTCCACAGGCTCCAGCCCGAAAAAGTTGTTTAGTATGTTTTTTTTTTTCATATTTCGCGAGTAGCAATGATATATATTGTGCGATATTTGTTCTTTGAAATTGCCGATGTCGTATAATGAAAAATGATTATTGAAACACACACGCGGACACACTTCACCGAGTCTGACTTGCGTCATTCGTTATAGAGATCTCATCAGCATTAATAGCGGGGGATGTTCCTGAGGGGCTCGATCGCTGAGGAAAACTCACGGGAGGACTCATTGTCAGTTATCGGGGCCGGCGATGCTCGCGCGACGCGAGTCGTCACCTAAGAATCCCGGTTCGCGCCTGAAAAGCTTACCGAAGTGGGTTCTTATTCATGCTGCAGCGAACGGAAGCCGTCCGTTGGCCCCCGTAAGCTCGGTGGCAGCGGTGCTTTCGCGCGCCTCTTATCGTTTTCTTAATCCCCTCATAAAGTAGGAGGGCTACGAGCTCTCACGGCTGGCCCGTTCAGTGTGCCACGCCGGTGTGTGGTAGGACGCGAGATAGCGGTGTCCTCCCTGGCGAGCGCGCGGCTTAAAGAGAGCTTAAAAATCACCCCTTCAACCCCTACCGAGCTTTTTCACATCCCACCACCCGCGGCGACGCGACCGGTGGGGGTGCGCAAGCCGCCAATGGGGCGATCCGCGTGTCTCGGTGATCACGCCCTCGTGCCAGTGACCGGACAATTCTCCCCGCTCCGGCGAACGACTACCCCTGGCTTGCCACCCCGCCGTGACCCCTACCCCCGGTGCGCACGGTGGCTTCGCAGCCTTCACGGAATTTTTAAACTGCCCCGCACAGATGACGGCATAATCTGTTATTGATCAAGGTCTTTCGAAAAACCGATACCACGTCGATGACCACGGAGCTTACTCCTTACGCCGTCCCTCGCACTGAGGATCGACCGCGTTTAGCACGTCGTCAGCTACCGGTGATGTCGTACGCGAGAGGGGTGAGATATGATTTTCTCTCAGGACACGCTGATAGCGCGAGAGAAAAGAATATCTCGCGCAACGAGTGAGAGGTGGATAGAGAAGGGGAGGGATTTTTGGTCGGTGAAAGGAGACGAAAATCAATTTGTTGTTTTGCAAGAGGAGCGCAAACGGGCGACAAAGGCGCGGGCGATGCGCGACTTATGTCAGTCCGATTTGTCCGACCGATCACGCTCGGACGAACTTTTTGATGTCATAAATTTAATTGCATTCAAACACATGCTTGCGCGACCGCGCGATATTGGCTATTATCGAAAAAAAGGTGATCGATCGTCCGTGCATTCTCTGTTGGATAAATTTAACTGTCCATCCACGTCAAAACCGCCTCTACGTCAAAGGGATGCGTTTCTACGACTCGAACTGTCAGTCGATCACCGTTTACCTGCCGGCAAATTATACAACGCCACCGTGACGCCCAGAAATATGTTGTGTCTTGTCACAAAACGATCGTATCAGTCACTTTCAGGTACTGCCGTCTACTCGTCGCGTAACTCGCTTTTCGAAAGATAGTGACTCGTTTGAGAATGTCAATCGCCGACGTGTGCACGCGTAGCTACCGAAACCGCGGTGGTCGAATCTAGTCCTAATGTCTATTCTTAGACGCAAAGTTCGAAACCGCGTTAACGAGTCGCGCATACACGGAAAGAGATAGAGAGAGTGTGTGTGTGTGATAGAGAAGGAGGGAGGGTGTCAGCAACGACAAATATTTCGGAGCGATATGGAGGTCAGGGCGGCGCGCGATGACAACGGGGACACGGCGCGCGCAAACAGAATCCCCGGATGCGCGTAATCTGCATTTCTTTGATTGCACAGGATTGCAACACCTGGGCCTGGAGCAAAGTGCGGGCCAGGGTTGGGGCGGGCTACCCCGAGGATCTCTACCACCGCACTGTCTTCCACCGCCGCCCGGCCACCATCCGCACACACACCCACAGCCGGTTGGCGCGTCGGCCTTCAACCCCTTCCACCATGCCATCGAACAAAGATCCCCGAGGCTGCCTGGACCTAATACCGGTAAAGACGCGCAATCGTTTCGCGAGAAAAGAAAGTTCCGACGGGAGTCGCGCGGTTCGCCCATTATAAAGTACGCGTCTGATTTAAGTAAGAACGCCTCCGGCGAGGTTAAGTGATTAACAGTCCCGCGTAAATTGGTGTGTCCGAAAGAATCCACGAGGAGCGACCTAGGCCCCATCAGCGTGTCGGTGCGGGAAGTAACGCCGACAACGTCACCCGGGAACCCCGGACCGGGTTTGCTAACGACGGCCTCCGTGACGGCGCCAACGCCTCCCGCCGAGTCGACCACCACTACCACGACGCCCAGCCCGTCCGGACATCATTCACACTTTCAAGGTAAAAGTCCAGACACTCCCGACCCGAGATCTACTCGGCTCGCCGCCCGTATATACATATGTGTACACACATGCACGTATAATTTGCACAAAGCTAACACGCCGTCTTGCTCGTAACAGGTCTTCATCTACTGGGCGCCACGGGATCCATTTTCGGCTCGATATTCGCGCCATTGTTGCCGCAGTCCTCATGGCTCTACAACCCGTTGTACCACACGCAACAGTATATTTTGGAACCTGAATGGCACGCTCTAGCCCTGAGAATGGCGCAGCAACGGCTGCAGAGGCCGGACCAGGCTCGTCTGGAGGAGCTCAGGAAGCTGAGGAGCAGCAGCGACAGCCCTGAGAGCAGCACGAAGGACGAGGAGCGGAGAGGAGACGAGCAAGGGGTGTTGCGCCGGTCCGGATTGGACAGTCCGGACGACAGCATCGAGGTGGACGACAGGAACGATCAGGATTTGAACAGAGACCGCGTCAGGAGCGACGAGTCCCTCCCCGAACAAGACTCCCCGAGAATCTCACCGATCAGGAGCGATCTGGAAGACGCCGTGTCCACGGACGCCACCTTCCAAGAACCGTCGATTCGTTTGAGACCGAGCATAGAGAATCTAAACGACTCGGAGATCCAGATCGATCAGGATCAGATCGGCCGTCGCGGCGATCTCACCGTGAAAATCCGTCTGGAGGGCACAGTGGACCTTAGCACGAAGAAAGGCCAGGACAAGGAAAATATCGGTCAAGACCTAACGACACGGAGGAAGGAGGACGGGATCGACGTCGAGAGAGAAGCCGTCAGAACGCGGAGAGAAAGAAGTCCGAAGCCCAGGCACGTGTGGAGACCTTATTAAGAGTTCGAAGAGCGAGAGCACGTTCGCGCGTCCTTCGGGCGTGACACTTTTCACGAACTCGCCGAGACCCAGAGACGAGAAAGGAGGGGAGAAGTCGGGCTCGGCTTCGAAAGACCGCAGATCGAGCCAAAGCGGTTAGCTGGGCGAGGTCTCGCGGTACGCGGTCTTCCCTCGTCCGGAAAAGAACGACCTTCGCGGAGAACGCGGCGAACGTTGATTAATCTTGTCTCGATGGCCCAAGTCTAATGCCAGAGGCAGGGCTTGCACGATGTTACAGATTAGTTTAGCAACGCTAAGCGATATATCATCACCGTTAAGTTGTCGAGGGATAAACGGAAGACGCCCAGTCGGACGTCGCGCGACGACGGTAGCGTGATTTTCCTCCGCTTGGCAAATTAATCGTCAGAGGAACTTTTTTGTCAGGGTTTTACTTGTATATCATCACACACACTCGCCCGTCGCGGTGTCGTTTCTAAGAACTGTCATGGACTCGAGGACTAACCAGGGTTTACGTTTTCGCATAGTATGTAAATATATAATAATGCCCGACTAACTATCTAGGTTAATAATGTTTCAAGAGTACACGTTAAGCATTGCCCCCCCCCCCCTCTCGTCATCCCGATTAAGAATACTCGAACCTTGCGAATGTCTCATCGACTACACGAGCCCGTCGTTGCCGCGATACGCGACCTTACGATCCTGAAGAACAAGTTTCTTGGATCAGGACGCGTTTCCGAATTCACTCATCCCGATCGTCATCTCGAAGGAGAGCGTTTTAACGATTACTTCGTATTGTTACTTCAGAGAAGGAAGTAGAGGAAGATACTCGTGTGGTAGGTGGACATTTCGTTCCCCGGTACAAGTGGAAATTCTGAGTAGCTCGTATTGTAAATATTACCACTCTAAGGACTTCGAATCCCGGCCGAGTCACATCCCTTCCCCCCGTCGAGCCATTGTTTCCTTTTCACGGGGCAACGCCGCTGTCGTTCGAGACGAGGCGATATCGATATATACATATAATCGTGGGAGAAAATGTCATTGTATAATTATATCGTCCGTGAGCTCCACGAGTCGTGCTCGACAACGCTGTATGTACGCGTGACTGGCCTTAATCAAAATCACTCTCATTGTTTAAGTACATCATCAAATAAAGTAATATCAGCCGTTCCACGATCTATTCGATTTATTCTCTTGTACGATCGGCGTAGATTTTCGCCGAGGAGATCTGTTATTGGTCAAGACGCGGAGAAGACATCTCGCGGAGCTCAAACCGGTAAGTGCACATTTCTCTCTTTCTCTCTCTCTCTCTCTCTGTGATTATGTATTATATAATTATATCGAAAACTATCAACGCAATTTTCGCAATGACGTTATCTCGCTTATAAACGTAGTAATTTTCCAACAGAGCCGTCGAATTCCTGAATGCTTCCTTAGGGGATAGTTATAATTAGAATTATAATTAGAACAATTATAATTAGAAAAAAATTATCTGACGCGTTACGTGCATTGAATGATCTCACTTTGCATAATTATCAACATCGCGGGAAACACGTTGTTGATCGTACCGTGTAATATTTCTTAAAAACACGTCGCAGCCGAATATATCCTTACGGCACTCCGCGACAAAATGAACAAATCGCAATCGTGTATCGAGCCATCCGCGCGTGCAACCTAATCCGGTCGGACGAGATGCAGCAGATTCAATAATTCGCCGCGATTGCAATCGAGCGGGATGCACCGCACGCAAAAACGGGCAGGCCCGATATCCGCACGGTGAAAAGGTCCGCGTGATTGATGGGAAACAGACAAAGCACCCGTCAGCCCCGCACGCTGACCGGCGTCCCTGAAATCGAGATAAAAAGACCGCAAAACAATTTTCTACATTATTTTCCGATGCCCGCCGGGTCAAATGAGCAATAATGCCGACACGTCGTGCTTCCCATGAATCTCTCTCTCCGTTCCGCGTTTTTCAGCGGGTCGTTCTACCTGTCCGCGATCGCCCGTAATGTGTTTACGGTTACGAGTATTTTCGTTACAACGTTTTTTCGCGTTCTCGCATCAAGAGTACCTCTCCCTCTCTCTCTCTCTCTCTCTTTCTCTCTCATATATATATATTTTTTTTATTTTTTTTTAACAACCAATCCTCGGACAAGATCAACGCGCGATGAATCGTGCGCGAATCACCAGCCGGAGGAGAATCAGAAGTTTCGTCGCGCGCGAGATGAGAAAAAGAGACACAAATCCCGATCTAACTTTTACTTCTGCACCGTTAATGAATGCAAACGAATAATATACGCGCGTCGATGCTTAGTGTTTGCTCGTCCGATATACCGTCCCGGCAGCACGAGAAAATACCCGGAAAAAAGAGGGAGGGAAGGAGGGAGAGAGAGAGAGAGAGAAAGAGAGAAAGGGAGAACGGCACGGTTTTCCACCTTCCGTCCTCTCTTTTTTTTCCTCCTCCGCCGAAATCCGTATACGTCTATGCTGGTCGGGTTATCGCAACAAACTACCCCAATGACGACACGATTAAAATTTCACGGGCTCTGCGTGGGCTCGGGCGTGTTCTCTCTCTCTCTCTCTCTCTCTCTCTCTCTCTCTCTCTCTCGCAACAAACCGTCTCTATATGATCCCTCTCTGCGCCCTGACTGCCCCCGATCGTCCAGTTGCCGGCTATCCGACCCCCCGCCGTCTCGTCCAACGGCACCACCACCCCCTCGTCCCTGTCGGGTGATTGGTACGCGACCGCAGCCACCCCCGCTTTTTAATACACCCGCACCTGCATAGCCTGTACCCGCAACCGGTGAGCCGCCACCATATATATGCGACGGGGTGCATCCAACCCCTCTGCGAGAGAACGCTCGGCGCCCCCCCCCCGTCGCCCGCGCGCTTCCCGCTCGCCGTTTCGGCATGGAACTCGTGTGGACCCTCGTCTCTCCCTCGCGCCAACGCCGCGCGTCAACGTCACGGTGTACGGAGTGATTCATCGATCGAACGTATTCGCGTCCCTGCGTCCATTCCCCAAAATAGCGACAAAGACTAGTGCTCTCGTAGCCGCTCTCGTAGTTCGGACGTTCGCGACGCTAAAACTGCGTGCCGGCCGAGAACCGGCAGACATACGAAAATGTATTTCGGGACTACGGCTCGCCGCGGCACTGATTTTTCGTGATTGCAATAACGCGCGCGAGCGCGCATGCGAGAGCGCCGAACGAACGCTGGATGCCCTTCGCGGAATTTGACAGGTATTTTGAATAGAGCGGGGAACCGTCGTTTGACGTTAAATCGGCCGACCGTCTCGACCGCTGAATACTTTTAATCGCCGGTGAAGCTCACCTCCTCCCCCGCTCGGGCTGATTAATATTTCGATTCGAGCGTTTCTGAGGAAGAAGAAGGAAGCACGACGCACGTCGAGAGTCGTCGTTTGCGTTTTTGCACCGACGACGTGACTATCGGTCGGAAAGTTCCACGCGGAAAGTCGAACGTCGAGATTAAGCGCGCCCGTAAAACCCGGGGCGCCGAAGGGGAAGAGAGATAAGGAGCGAACGAACACGCGGACATATCAGCGAAAAAGGAAGCGGAGGAGGGCGAGTCTCGGCGCGGATGCAGTAAGGAAGAAAGGTGAATCGCTTAAGAGACGTTCGTTCACCTCTTTTCTACCTCGCTTTTCGCCGGAGAATCGCCGGCGACGGGGCCGCGGAAGGTGTTGAAGTACGGAGAAAAATATCTCAGCCGTAAATAAATTATAGGAGCCGAAAAAAGTTTCCCCAGCATGCCAGCGTCCCGCTGCTGCTGCTGGGTTCCGGATAGCGCGACGCTCGTAGGAGAAGGTCGGAGGTGTACTTTAGTACTTTTTGTCCTTCCAAGCTGCCACCGCCCCGCCCGACCCTCCGCCTTTTCCGTTAGGAGAGGGTGTTCTTTTTATTTTTTCGCTACCCTCTCTGGCAGCCGAGCACTTTAGATAATAAGGCCAGGGCGCTCGGTACGGACGAAAGGGTAAATTGGGTATTCGTCCGAGGAATTATCTCTCTAATTTCTTTAACGTACCAGTCTCTCACCTTCCGTTCCTCTTATGTACGTATAATTTCCATCGCACCGCGCGCGCAACCTCCCCTTACCAGCTCGGGATCGGGACGAGCTCGGACCCCCATCAGCGGATACGAGAGCCTCTTCACGCTTCCTGAGGATGAAAGCTTAACCCACCTGCTAGGAAGCCCGGCAGAGAGACAGAGGGAGGTAGAATAGGAGAAAGAGAGAGAGAGAGAGACAGAAAGGAAGAGACGTCCGAGCCGGTTGACGTAATTATTTCGTCGATTCTTTTGACGCGGTTCGTCCGGATCGATCTTCGCCGAGATCTCCTCCTCACGATTCCACGTCGTCGTTCGTTTTCGATATTCCAGCTAAAAATTGGTGAAACAATCAAACGCGCTTAACTCGACTCGTGAATTCGGATCCGAAGAACAAGTGTTGCGCGCTCTTTGCGCTATTTTTGGACGATGTTCGTGCGCGTTGCGTCAAATTCGTTCTCATCGGAATAACTGCTGATTAACCAGCTCGGACATGTGGAGCAAACTGCCTTAGAGATACCTGCGATACCTAAGACGTCCCGTCTTGCGGGGGATATAACGAAACCGTTACAAGCGGCACACTGAGGCTAATAATAACAAACGATCGGCGATGTAAGGAGGGTCGGCGATGTAATTCGTACAAATGATAGTTCACGGCTATCGGTCGGCGAGGGTGGGACCTCGTATCCATCGGAATGGCCCTGAAATTAGATCCCACCCTTGGCGCAGGTCCGAGTTCGACAAATTCGGTTAGCCGGATGAAAAATGAAGCGGTACCTTAGCCAGGCCTTTCATCGCCGCACAGTCCAACGTTCGATTGCTTTGCTCCGTTTTGACGATACAACCGATCTCTTAAAAAGATCAGCCGTATTCTCATATTCGCAGCTGTTTATTCGTAAGATTCCGCAGAGATCGCGTTAACTTCGCAAAATTATGTCAATTTTGACAGACGATTAAGAGATGATGGGTAAAATGGGCAGATTTTGGTCTACGGAATGGCAGATACAACGGTATGTTTTTTCTTATATTTCTCGAGCTGCCGAATATCTAATTCTAACTTTTTTTTTAATTTTTAATTTGTCGGAAAAGTATCAAAATCAGTAGATGAAGCTATTAAATGTATAAACTATTATGAAAATGATATGTTAATGAAAACGTAAAACTGGAGTAAAATAAGCAAACCTAAGTGAAAATCGACTGATATATGAACAACACAAATTAGTAAATGATTTTTTTATTTGGTTAAAGCGGATCTTGGCGCTTAAAAATATTTTTTCCGTAAAGTTTACAATAAAAAAATATTTTTAATAGACAGAAACCTATATAATATATATAGAAGAATATATATATATATAAAGAAAAAAACAAAACATTGAAGAAAAAATTAATGGAACATAATCACATTTTGGTCCTGAAGATATAATGAATATAATGAGGTTCCACTACATAGAATGCACGAACGTGAGCTGATCAGGACACGAATTATTAGAGATTATTTGAGTATTATCAGAGATGAGAGCATTATCATGTTTTACTAATAGTACACGAATGAATATGTTCATAAAGCTCAACAATAATATAGAGTACTAGATGTTTAATAGTTTCATGTGTTGATTTTAATACTTTCCGACAAATTACAATTTTTAAAGATCAGAATCAGATTCAGCTGCTCAAAAACTGTAAAAAAACAAGTTGCCGAGTAAAATAGGTGAGATGAGCCGATTTTGTATTATTTTTCCATTTCCTATTTTTCTCCCCCCCTTTTTTTTCTCTTTTACGTCACGATGTAAAGTTCAGTTTTGATGAAAGAACGACTCGAGAGGATTACTTTACGAAAGACGGGAGCCCCATTCGCGACTCTCCTGCGGATCAGATGTCAACGCAGAAATAACTGTAAGAGAAGAGGTTTATTCCTAGCGTAGCCCGAAGCGCTCGTCATATTATGTTTGCCTCTGGTGTTTGCGACTCCTCATGCTCCGGACGACGACGATATCTCGGATGAAGGGTTGCTCGACGCTAAGGCAGATGTATCCGTATTCGTTTCCCGCGTACTGCTCTGCACGAAAGATGCTTGATTATTCGCGGCATGCGAAGACGCATGCGAACGACGGAGAAGTGCGGCGCTAATCTCGCGTCGCGGTTGGGTTTCGCGAAAAATTCGGGAAATCCCGGCGGCGACGAGACGCGACCTAAGTCGAGTCGGCGAGTCTTGAGATCCGCCGCTTCTTCCGCGCACGAGGGGACGTTCGCGCGGCAAAATCGTGCTTTACGGCAAACCGTGAACGACCTTAATTCCATTTAGGTGCGCTTTGGCAAATCGTCGTCGGCATCTTTTCAACAGTGGAGACGAGCGAATCGAACGGGACGAGTCGATGAAAGGGGACGCGAACGGGAGGTGGTAGCGGCATCGCCAAAAGCGTAACTCTGCCAAAGACAATATAAAAGTTGGGAGGGTCTCGCGGGATTGGAAGTCGTAAATATCATCTGCTAAATAAAGCTTCATCCTCGAGTACGACTCGGGCGATGGTGAAAACCCCTTTGCACCGCTCCGCAGGAAGGGGATGAGTCGAAGACAAAGACTCGTAACGCCTACTGACATTAAGGTATTGAAAGGAAGAAGGGTACGGCGCGCTAAACGATGTCTCTGTTCGAATGCCCGCTTCCGCAATCGCGCTGTACATTTTTTTACCGCCCCTAGTTCTCGAGAAAAAAGAAAATGCAAGGGCGAGAAAGTACAAAATCCAATCTCGAATCGGCAATTTCCTTCGGCACCGAAATCCGTGAATCGATAAGCCCGACGGATCTAGGAGAAGGGATTGGCGCATCTCAAAGCGTGAGCGAGGACCACATTTTCACGAAACCGTCACCACTCCGACACGCTTCGAGCGACACATTATTCCGAGCTCAAGCTTCCACGGGAATCACAAATGACACAAAATGATACGTCTCAGAATTAAAATCTCCCCCATCTCCGTGCATCGTAGAAATTTGTTCTTCCGCATCGGAGTGCGCCGTGACGGCTACAGAGGCGTCCGCTCCTACCCTTACACGCGTGCAAGAGAGAGAGAGAGAGAGAGCGTCGCGCGAGCCATTAAGCAGAAACGTTTGGCTAACCGAGACAAAAATCCGGCGACGATATTTTTCTGTTCCCTTCGCCGTGATAGGAACGAGGGACGAATGGGAAGAAAGGGAGGGGGAGCTCGGAGGGTGGTTAAATTCCGTGCGTGCCAGCACGGACAAAAGACAAACGCCGTCGTTGTCGTCGTCTTTCGTTTGTTTCAAGCGTCATTTGTTTGGCGGCCTCGCTCGTGGCTTCTCGAAACTCGGGGAAGAGACGAGGGATGGGTCCGCGGCGGTGGGAGTGCGGGGGTGAAAAAGGGTCTCGAGGCGCATTCGGAGGACGAAGGACGCGGGAGATATGGGGCTGCATGGTTAGGAGAGGCCGCATTTGAATGCCACCGGAAGAGAGGGAACGCTCTTTCATCTAGGCTTTGTCGTGCCACCTACATCCCGACGTCCGTTGCGTACCACTTCGGGCGCGATGGACGTCCGAATTCTCTCTTGGAAGGATAGAAGCCGGCGGTGGATTCATTCACCGGCGACGATCGCGCGTGGGGAAATGTAGCGCGAACACGTGGAATACGTTTTACGATCAACAATTACGAGACATCTGTAAAATAGAGAGAGAAGGACGAGGTTTGGTCCCTTTTTTTTTCTTTTTCTCGACATGCGTATCGGGACGTCTCGGAGCCTCGACTAGACCTCGCAGGACGAAATGACGACAATGACGAAAGACGAGGAAGGAGAGGTTGTAGAAGGAGCACGCCACGCCAGGGAGGGATTTCTTTCATCAGAAAATAATTAAGGTTTTCTATGGAGATGATGGATTCGGCGAACCTGCCGTTCGCTCAGTCAACGTCAGAGGTTGACAATAGGTTCAATAGATGGAGCGCTCCTTTATTTAAAGTAGCTTTGTGTCCTCCCGACTCCGGAACCCTCTTCTTGCCCAGTCCGGGTCTGAATCTGGATCAGATACGTCCGGACTCGCCTTTTCGTGCGAGCGGCCGGCAAAATTAACGAGAGAAAAAGAAAAGAATCCCTTTTCGCGAATCACGCGTCAAGGCGCGAGAGAAAAGAATCGATGCGAGCGGCGAGGTAAGATTTGTCTCGCCGCGCTGCGCAGAGAGAGAAATTATAAATTTCATTCCCCCGAGAGCGCTGATATCGGCGCGGAGCAAATGAGATTCGGCTCGCCGCGAGTCAAGGAGGATATTACGAAGAGCGTGGAAGCCGATCGGCAGAGAGCCGGTTGCAGCTCGCCGGGCTCGTACCGCCAGACACGAAACGAAAACAAAGACGAGCGTTTAACGATATTGTCACGGGAATCCCCTCGGGGGGGGGGGGGGGNGGGGGGGGGGGGGGGGGCAGAGTTGGTTCCTCCAAGCCGTAGCTGACGGGAACCAGCGCCGGATGCTGGATGTTGGCTGCCGGGCGTTCGGCTGGGTGGTATTATTCCGAACCATTTATCACTCGGGCAAGCCGACAACCCCTTTCGCTTCTCTCGCTCCGTCCCTCGCTCGCGCGCCTCCGTTTTCCTCCACACCCCGCACCGTGAGTTTTTATAGCCGCGAATCGTCGCAATATGCCGACAAGGGGCTTACGACACCCGCCCGAAGAAACTCGACGACAGATTAAGAGGGTGCAAGAATTTTTTTCCCACCCGACTGTGTAGCTTCTTAGCTCCCCCGTTTTCTCTCTCTGTCTCTCCCTCGTCGAACGGATTAAGTTCGTTTAATCCAGATTTCGCGAAATCGTTTGGCGAAGGAGGAGACGCCGCGTGACGAACGTCTTCGGCGGCGCCGGCTACGGACGAAGACGTATCGCGCGCCGTTTTTGCGCCTCTTTCCGCCGCGTTTCTGCGAGGAAGCGGAAATTTTCTCCGAGTGTCCTCCCGACCGTCGCTCGACGCCCCGTGAGATAACGACGTACGCGCGAAGCCGGCGGATGCGTGCGTTCTCCTCGAGTCTCTCCCGTCCCCTCTCCTTCCGGAGGCGGAATCGAAAACAGCAACGGGAGGAGAGAACCCTCGAAAACAGCGCGCAATCTTGCGCGCCGCTCCTCAGCGTGAGCGCGCGCGAGACCTCCGAAAAAGAATTCCTGGCGATTCGTCGCGACAGCGCGCAGAGTGGACCAACGTGCGCGAGATCGCGAATGTAATCTGCTAAAAGTCTGCTTAATTATGAGCGGTAGCGACGCCGGGGATATATCCGAGGCGAGCCGGCGCGCTTCTGTTTTCGGACTTTTCCATTAGCCGGATGAATCGTTAGTCTTTTGTTGACTTTTATTGGGGGATGCTCTGGCAGAGACGCGCGCGCGCACGCACGCTTGTGTTGGTACGCGGCTCCCGACGCGGCACGACCGTGATTAATAAAGTAAGACGTCTCTTTTTTACAGCGCGACGTAATTCCGCCGCGCGTTACACACGGCGGTCGTTTCATTTCCGCTTAATCGGAGGAACGATTAATTTCGTGGAGAATATAGCTGCGATCCGTCAGACCTCGGACTCGGTCTCTCTCTCTCTCTCTCATGCGCCCGTCGCCGATCGAGAGTGTGACACGCCAAGCTGGCGACAGTCGGCGTTTCCTGTATCGCCGAGGGTCGGTTCTAAAGGAGCCCCGGTATAAAATGGGAAAAGATCGAAAGTACTTTACGCGGATACCAAGGATCCGGCCCCGGTTCCCGTGGTCCGGCTCCATCGGATCGACTGGAGGGTTAATTTTCTGGTCAGTTGGTCGCTTCTGGCTCTCCAGGGTTATAGTGGCGATCTCGAGGCCCGTAACAACCCCTACTTTACCCCCCACATAAATATCCGGAATTAGCCATTTCTCCTGGATTCTCTCTCTCTCTTTCTCCCACGCTCGCTCACCCGTCTCTCCTCGTGCCCGCTCGGACTGACCCCCCTTTCCCCCCGTTCTCGTCTCCCTCTTCCTGGCGCGGCTGCAAGCGTGGACTTTGGTCGTCGGGTGGGGTCTACGATCACTTGACCGATTAAGGACCAAAGCAGAGGGCTTCGATTCGAGTAGTCGCTCCGTTACGCGGGGGTTGTGAGTGGATTGACGTAATTGAGGAGAAAACACGATGCAAACCGTCATTTCGCGGCGGACTCGAGTAGAGCTCGCGTTTCTCCGCGTCGCGAGGAGCGTTTCGAGACCCGCCATTAATCAACTTTCGGCCTCCCCTTGGGGTCGGACAACGTCTCGGGACGTCATCGTCGGACCCAAAAAGCTACGCTCGCCGGAAGATCACGGGTGAACCGATACCTCGACGCTAGTCCAGGCCTACGTAAGACGCAGAACGAGATCGCAGGTCGCAAGATTAAACAGCGTAGCGTATTTCCGGCCGCATTGCAGGCCGCAGGATTCAATACGCAGGACGCACAGAAGTTGGGCGAACCTCAACTCTCGCGTCCTGCGTCGAAGCGGCCACCCAATCAGAATTTATTATTACGACGTTCTATTCTTTCATCGGCTGAGTCACTGCGTATATACAGCTGCGTTCCAAAATTCACTATCACTACTGAAAATCAATAGTTCATATTACGTACACTAGAAGTTTTCAGTACTGGCAATGAATGTCGGAACGCAGCCTAAATTACGTGGATTACGTGGACGCAAAAGTCTTGCGGCTAGTGTTTCCTACAACTTGCGATTTAAGATGAGCCTTAACACCGAGTCAGTCGACTTCGGCGAAGCGGAAGGGAGTGGAGAGACACTTGAAATTCCCAACGAAGGTCCGATCTGTCCCGAGAAAGTTTCAACGCTCGACAGATTGCGTGTAATCCACCTTTTTCTATCGTCGATATTCCTTCCTTCGAACGCGTATTATCTTCGTAGCGTCTCAATCGCTGTCGCAATTTGTAACCAAAATTGCAAGAAAATCCACGCGATTGCGCCGCCTCTTCGCAATCTCTCTCTCTCTCTCTCTTTCTTGAAGCGAACGCGATTTCGCGTTTCCAGTATTCGCAACGATAAAATCGAAGATCGCCGGACGCTTGTCAGCTCGGTGTCTCAAAGTTCGAAGCGACTCCTCCCGACCGCCGGCGACGCCGTCAGCTTCCGGTTAGAGCCGGCAGCCTCGCGTCAGCGAATAGCGGGGATTTCCTCGCGAATGAGAGACCGAGAATGACTGCGGCACCCGGTGAGCGAGCGAGGCCGGCCGGATCGCCTCCTCTCGTTTTTACTCACTCGGGATTAAACAAAAGCCAAAGCTCCTTAAACTGCGGTCGCGGCTAAGCTGGATACATGCGAGGGTCCCACGAAGCGGCCTGCGCCAGCTCGCTCTTTTGTCCGACCCCGTGATCCTCTTTACTCTTCGTGAACTGCCACGTAACAACGTCTCTCGATGCGACATGGGACTGGAGCGGAGCCTATGTTTAGCTTATTTGGCGAGCGCATTAGTCGAGTACGACCGACGCTTCGAGAGTTCGCGGGAACGATCCGGTAACCGAGAGGCTCCGATCGGCTGAGCGTCCCAGTCGCCCTCGTTTATAATTGACCAGTATGTCGTCTAATCCGTGCAGGGAGTCCCGAGCGAATCCGGTCTTACTCTCATCTATGAGCCCTTCGAACGATTTCGAGGAGGCACGCCTCCTCGTCGAGGCATCCTCAGCAGAGTTCGCGCTGTGAGCGCGATTGATAGTCAAAGGAATCGCGTGAATCCCGTGTCGAAGTTTTAGCTCTACGATAACCCTGCAAATTCCGTCGAACTTGAAAGACTAATGAAGAATCTCGAGATATAACACTATGTTGTCTTACCTTGATGATGCAAACGGTGGCTTATTACCGTCTATTCTATATTGAATCTCAAGAAAAAGCTCATGTAAGAATGTTCAGTCATCTCACAATATACTACGTACGCTTAATCTTTATTCTTAATTTCAATCGGCGATGTGTTAATTTTATATAACTTTCTTTACTGCGGATGGAATGTATGAGATGAGCAAATATTAAATACGGTTGTTTGAATCGATGCTTCTTAAATGAAATAATGCAATAAGTGGAAAAACAGAATAATCGGAGATTCATGAAACTGTAATTACTTGTCAAATGATGATTGACTATAAATCTCGGTCTAAATTCCGACTCGGGTATTTCTTTATTCTTGTTAGGTTCGTCGAATGTCTGTCAAAAACGGAAATCTTCATGCGACGTATACTTTCTTGCGTTACCGACTGTCACATAATATTCACATAAAATTTTTTGTCGTCTCTCGAAACATTTAATTACGCTCGACGGTACTGCGTTAATTAACACGTTTTTCCGATTGAATCGCGTCTACACGAGTGTCAGTTCGTATTAGCCGCGAGCTAGTATCCGGACTGTCATGACGGTGCAGCCAAGAGCAGGATGCTGCATCGGGAATCCAAGACGAAGGACGCAGGACGTTCGAACATAGACAGCGATGTATCATACATTTTCAGATGTGTAGATGTGCATTTAATATACGTGCATTTTCAACGCCAATGAAAAAATAAATAATATAGAGATTATGACGCAACAAAATTTGTTTCACTTATCTATAAACTATGTTTTCTCGTTAATCTTTGTTGGATTATTTAATATTTGCTTATCGTACATATCCTGAAGCAGTTAAGCTATATAATTGATACATCTCTTATCGAAATTAAGAATAAAGATTAAATGCAGATAGAATATTGAAATAATATCGAATATTAAATAATTCTGAAGTTTGTCTTTTTAAGACAATTAATGAAGAAAAAACATTATTTATCGTTAAGTACTATTTATTGCATTAAGATATGACCTATTTATAGTGTTCTCCAAGTTCGATAAAATTCGCAAGGTTAATGTAGAACGAAAATTTCGGGCCGGGAAGCTTCCGGGCGATACGACGTTAAACAATTCCGGACGCTTGGTGCATGAAACGCTGCGCGAAATGAAACTTCGCTAGCACGAATCGACCAATCGATACGCCCTGACAAAACACGCGAACAAGCGCAAATGGCAACGACGCTCGGACCGGCAGTGGACGGTCCAGTCGGTTAGTTTCGGAGGATGGTCGCGCTACTGGCCGAGGGTTGGGTACATTTTTCTCCTAATATGAATTCCGCCGGCTCCACGGCCGTGAATCACTCCGATATCTCTGTCTCTTAGCGCTGGCTATGAATACAATATCGAATGGCTAAGAAGCGGAGGGGGGTGACTGCGCCGGATGGGATAAAGTCGGGATTGGCGATAAAAACGCCCCGGCGAAACAGCCTTCGGCGCTTTCGTTCGTTTCCTCCCGTATCCGCCAGATCCGAAAGGTTCTCATATTTTCAGTCTCCGTCGCGACGATCGTTTTAATGCGCTAATCTCGCTGCGGCGGCGACGGCGGCGGTGCGGAGGAGAACGGTTTTGCAGTTCTATCACGACGATGCGACTAAGCGAACGAACAACGGAAGAACGGGGAATCTAGATTATCCTTGAGAGAAAGAGAGAGAGAGAGAGATTGATCGCCGGTCATTTCGCCTTTATTTTCGCGAACCGTCGGCACGGAGACCTGTGTGGGAAAATCCAAGTCGCGCGTGGCACATCGCGAATTCTCGAGGCCCTTTCCACCTCTCGGCCTCCTCCTGTTCTCGTCTATCCGCCCCTGTCCGACAAGACGAAAAGTTCTTCTTCTCTCGAGGCAGCCGGGATCGAGATCGGGATCAGTTACGGGGTAAGGTCGAAGAAGGACTGATCCTGTATTTGAATACGGGACTCTCTCGGAGGACTACATGCATTTTAACTACCGGCCAGATGCCGCGGCTCTCACGCTGCCCCGTCGCCCAGGCATCGTCAAGTTTCCGAACTATCGTTACTCGGGCCAAGGATGTGGGGCCTTGAATCCTAAAGACAGCCTCCACTTTGAACTCCCGGCGATGCTCGACAAGCGATTCCCTTTAGGAGCTCGTCAAATGATAAGAACGCGTCTCCTTTCCGGGATCTATTCGGCTAATTTATAGGGATGGATGGGAAATTAAATTCACTCCCGACTACGTGCTATCTTTCGACGGTGTTTCACGAAGAATCGAAGGGAATTCGAGTTACGTACTGCCGATACATCCCCTTGATTCCGTATTTTAACATAATGAATATAGAGGGTTACCAGTTACCGACGATATAATATCGCCGCGTCTCACTGATTTACGTGTAAAACATGACCCCCCTCCCCCAATTGTAGATAACAAATTAAATATATAGCTAATGGGGAGCTAATGAAACGAGCCAGCGAACATACACATCGTGAATCGCATTTATTTACCGTATCTTTGGTGATTGAAATTTCAGCTGAGCATTGAAATAATCAATGGAAATCAGCGTGGCAGTCAGTGTGTTAAAACCGAAGCCGGGATCGTGGCGGACGCTTCATCGTAATCGCGAGAGCGACGCTCTCGCGATTCACAGACACGATCCGCGATAGAGCGGACGATTCGTTTGATCCCGGCTGCATGTCGATAAAACAGGTAGACGAAGTGCGGGGTGTTCCGGCACGAGGCTTGCGAGAGGCATCTTATCTAGCGCCCGCTGCGAACGGCAAGAGGATAGCGTAGGTTCGAAGGAGAGAGAGAGAGAGAGACAAAGCGGGAAAGGCGCGGTGAGAGAACGGAGAGAGAAGATATACACGGTTAGAGAGAACGGGAGACGAGCGAGGGGGTTGGGGTCGTGGCGGTGCTCGAAGGAGAAGGAGTAAGAGACGAGTCGGGGTGGAATGTGGGGTGGGGGTCGGTGTTGTAGCCGAGTGGGTACCACCAGAGGTGGGTCTGGTTGGCCGCGGCGTCGGCGGCGGCGGCGTCGGCTGTCTTGGACAAAATCAATACTGTGGCCACCCATCCCTCGGCACCCCTTTGCCTCATCCCTAACCCTCCCCCTTCCTACTAATCCCCCCTACCTCCCCCTCATCCCCCCCGCCGATCCACCATCCACCCATCTAAGGCTGTGGGGCAAGTCGGAGGAGGAGGCGGCGGAGGTGGCGGACGCAGGGTAGTGTGGGCTGGCTGCAGATGCCGCGTAATTACCACCCTCAAGACACGTGTGGCGCTCGCGCATCCAACCACCCCTTCCCTCCGCCCGCCGGCCGGCGGCGCTATCCGGGCGCATTGGTGTGTCGGCGGCAATGCCGAAGCTGCTACCGCCGCCGCCGTTGCTGCTGATGGTAGTGTGGATATCATCTCGGTGGAGATACTCGGAGATCTCTTTATTAAAAGTATAACTTCCGATACCCTGCCAGCACGGCTTTCCCCGACGCCCATCGATCGCGGATTTCGCTCTTTCTCAGACCTCGTACATTTCCGCATCCGCCGTAACACGGATCCCCCGGGGGAGGGAGGCAACGCGACGACGCGCGAATTAATTTCTTTAACTTTGACCTGTCTGAGCGCGTACAGGTGCGAGGCAGCCGAGTCTTCGTGTTCTTTTCGTTTTTTCTCTCTCCCTTTTCCGCCTTCCGTCCTGGAATTCTCCGCGCCGCTACGTGCGGTTGATTTTTCGTTGACGAAGGTGTCGCGTCGCCGCAACGACACACATGCACGCACACGTATACACACAGACGGTATTTTTGTTCTCGCGATTCTTTCTTCTTTTAATCATACCAGGAGAAGGAAAGAACCCGAAAGAAATGGAGAAGAAAACAGTCAACCGAAGGTACGTTATAATTGAGACAATTGTACATGATGAAAAATCGCGAAATCGCAGACTCCAGTTGGATATTCCCATCCCACCGGCGCTCCCTAATAAATTAGCATTCTCGTTCTAACAAGGTCCAGACTTCATCCCTCAGGGGGCTGCGTCGAGGACTATCTACAACATACCACCCTTGCCGGACATTGCGAGCATAGCTCTTGCCAGACCTCTCCCCTCTATTCCGCGGCACGCCAGGGCGGAAACTACCCTTATTAATATTATAAGACAAACCAGGAGAACCAGGCGCGGAAGAGAGAGATGCGTCCGTATGTAAATAACCAGGATGTTTGTACGACGAACCGGCTTACTCTCCGGACTGCCCCCGAAAACTCGGACTTTAATTGCATTTGTAATCCGCCCCGTTCTGACCGGAAATATCCGATCGTCCCGTTTTCGATGAATCACAACAAGCACGAATTATTATCGCCTCGCACGCAAATACGATTATTAACCGAAATCCACACGAGTTCTGGGCTTTGATTGGAGATGATTTTGCAAGAATGAGTGATGATTAGCACGCGTTTTTGTCTCGATAAATTAAACGTACGCGCGAATTGTGAATTGTGATATGTTCATTGGACATTGTGGCACAGAACTAAAACTTCTTCTCGATGGAACGCAATATCTCGAGCTCCGAGGGTGTCGGGAAAGAAATTTCGACTTCGATTCGGTGACACGACATCCTCCGGGGCGGATTATAACGATACGTGCGAGAAAGGGTTTCGGCCGAGCGTCGATGGAGGAGTTACGCGCTCCTCAGCCCCTAAATCAAGCAAACAACCCCCAAAAACACGAGGACCCGAGCAGTTACGCAGCTGGCTGGTCATTTGCGGTCCCGACAACGTCCAGGATTACGATGTCGCCGATTTTTCGGCCATTCGGCCGCGCGCTGCCTCCTACCGCATCTCCCGGCGCGCAACGGCACTGGGAGCGATAATCGCACACGAGATCCTCGCGCGTAATTATATAGGCGCGCGCGCACCCGATACAACCAAATCGTCGAAATTAATTAATATCTAATTTAACGCAACGTCCGGTAAATTCGTGCACGATAACAGACGCGGTCCTTCGCAACAACGGGGAACCTCGCGTCGAAACCAATCGGAAGCTTCGAACGTTCTTCCTTAAAACGAAACCCGCGCACGTATTCGACTAATCATACCGCCATTTCCTTTAATATCCGTAGGTGGCCGCCCCCATCCCGAAGCCCGGACCCAGCGACCTACGACCTGCGGCACTCTCGCGAGTCTTAGGGACTTCCGGCGGATTCATGCTGCCGGCGGGCGCCTCGCATCCGGCGTCTAAATGTTTCAACCCCGCGAACGAAGGGTGGAAAACGTCGACGAAGAGGCTTGCGCATATCGAGAGCTTTATTTCGCCGCGGGATCTCTCTCTCTCTCTCTCTTCCTTCGTCACATGTTCCTCCGATCTCCCCGCTCGAGAGGAATATTATAAACACACCGCGGGAAATATTCGATCGTCCGAGGATCGCTTCGTTTTTTTTTTGTTTTTCACACGATTTTTTCAGTCGCAACGTCTACGACGAACGAAATGACGCGGTGAAGTACAAACGTTGCGGTCCGGGAAGTTTATCAGGTTGAAAACGACGCTGGAGTTTATCCGGCTCTGCGATTAAGTTGCAAAGTTGCCCGGCGAAGTGTCTGCCCATTCTGCGCCGGGCAATTTGTCGCTCGGCAATTGACGCAATCTACATTCGGTTATCTGCCGCGCCACCCGGACACCATTATATCGCGTCCGTTTGCCGTTATATAAGAGAGCAATAGGCTTTTTATTCGCTTAACACGATCCACACGCACTAGCGTCCGGCGTAGGCTAGGTATCGATAGTCCGAGCGAGCTCTAATGACGTGCGTGTGCTGCGGGAGATTTGG
Source organism: Dinoponera quadriceps (assembly GCF_001313825.1). NCBI lineage: Eukaryota > Metazoa > Arthropoda > Insecta > Hymenoptera > Formicidae > Dinoponera > Dinoponera quadriceps. The sequence continues at coordinate 578,673 of NW_014555944.1, forward strand.
CCAATGAAGAGGAGGAGCGAAAGGGTGCACCGGTAGTGCCGTAGATTTCAACCGAAAAAGGTCCCGAAAGAGCGCGATGTCCCTTCATTTTCGGCTGAATCGTCGACGTACGGCTCGATATCGCGCCAATTTCGGGGCCCGAAAGTACCGAAATCGCGCGCGCGATTAATTACGCCGAGATTACGAATAACACCGGCGGCGGCAGCCCGACGATTCGCAGTAGCAGTAAAACGTCTTAATGAATCCCGTCCTTACCGTCGGGCAGAGGTGAAATTTTTAGACAATTCCCCGCGAGAGCTCGTCCGCCTCGCGCGCGCACGTCCTTCACTACGTAGCACGATCTAGCGGGCTTTATAGCTCCAGCTTTCCAATAAACCGCCACCACCCTCCTTTTTTATCCACCCGCGCTCCCCTCCCCGACCCCCGGCCGCTCTGCCTTACACGGGTTTTAACATCGATCCCGGGCACGCGTTTCCAATCTAACGAGCGCATCTACACGTCTAAACGGCCCCATCAAACCGAAACAAATCTTCCTTGGAATCCTCGTCGTCCGGACCAAGGAGAGAGGAAGGGAGAGAGAAAAAGAGTGAGAGAGAGAAAGAGAGAGAGAAACGAAAGCGTAAACCGTGGGCTGTACATACAGAGCAGCGGGGCCTAGGAGAATCTGCTGAGGCCGAGAGCAGAGGAGGAAGAGGGAGTAGTAGGTGGTGGATGGCGGCGGTTCGCGTGTATAGTTTCTCTCGGGGGTTGAAAATGTGACGACGGCCCGGCCGCCCGAGATATTAAACTATAAATCCTTATCCCGCTACGCGGACCGCCAGGACCCCGGGCTCTCGGTCTGCGCGATCTTGTCCTCTGTCGCAGGATTCGCATTCTGCTGGATTCACGCTCTTCGTCCGCTCTTTGTCCGCTCACCGCGACTCCCTCTTCGTCCTTTCGCCGGCTGCAGGAAACCACGCCAGTGAACCGACACTTATTACGCAGGCCGGACTTGTGTAATGGTCGTAATACTCGATAATGCGAGATCGGTTATCGAGTTAACTCGGGACTCGCGCGATCTCTTTATAAATCTCGAGGAGGGATGTCGTGTCTTTTTATCGCTGGTATACAGCCAATCACAGGACGGTTTCTACACTTTTTTTTCTGTAAGCTTCGGCACGCATTCCGCGTCCAATAAGAGGATTCGGTTTTCAATCATTCTCAGGAGATACATTTTCCTATTAGACACGAGATGTATTATGAAACTCGTCGAAAAATAGTGTCGCAATCGTTCTGTGATTGACGCGGCCGTACGCATCGGCAAGATGCGGCTGATTTCCAACGGGATATTTAGTGATCGGTAGCTGAACGATAATCGTGGAGAAATGATATCAATAAGTGCACGCTCTTATACGGACAGGTATGAAGATATCGTATTAGCTGTGTATACGACACCAAAGAGACGGAGAACGCGAGTACGCGCGCGAAGTTGGGAGAACGAAAAATACAGCGGCTTTCCCCGCGAACGAGTTAACCCCCCCCCCCCAACCTGACGCGTTTTCACGCCATGCGTATCCGAACGCTCACCCCATAACAAGGGTCTTTCTCTTTGTAAAGCGAAGTCGACGAGGTCGCCAGGTCGGACCTCCTCCGACTTCCTCTTCCTTCTACGTCGTCTCGCCTCCCTAGCCAAGGTGTATCGTTACTTCATGGTGCTTTGAGCCAGTGGCAAGGGGTTGGAGGAGGTCGTACGGGTTGGCGGAGACGTAAGAGGGGTTGCTCTTAGCCGCGTTAATGCCTTGAGAGGGGAGCGTTAATTAATAATTGCAGGAGGGTGCCAGCAGTCCCTCGAGGGAGAGAGAGAGGGAGCGAGAAAGAGAGGGATGGAGAGAGAAAGAGAGAGAGGAGGAGAGAGAGAAAGATAGAGAGAAAGAGAGCGAGAAGGGAAAAGAGGAAGACCGAGAGGTGAGAGGCCGAAAGACCATACGTGCGACTACCGACAAGTAGAGATCATCGATCGTCGTCAACAAAGTACGTTCACCTTTCTTTCCCGCGTCTTTATCTCGTTACAAAGTGCATTGGTCCATCGGGTTGGCGCGAGAGGCTCGCCGGTAATTCTGAGCAAAGTGCATTCACCCGCGCTATCGGCAGGCCTCTCCCTCTTTCTCGCCTTATCCGCGTGACTTCGATGAATTGATCGAGTTACCGAGCAGGCAAGCGTACGCACGCGAGTACGTACGGCAAATACGTACACCCTGATCGACGGCGATAATCACGATGACATCTGGAGGTAGAGACGGATCTCCCGACGCTACGGATTTATTAATCACGTCGCACGAAGAGTACACACACACGTTCGCGCTTTTCCCTCCCCGGTGATCACACGAGAGTGAGATCCATCGTAAGGGTTAATTTCCACGTACGATTTATTGATCGGTTCGCTGCATGCACGTCGATGGAAAGTAGAGAGAGAGAGAGTGCCGACGGAACGTTTAGCCCGCAGTTTGCACACCGAAAGGATTTTGCCCTTTCGGCGAGTCCGGAATCTAGTGTCGCGAGGTTTGAGGGGCCGACAATCCGAAGGAATGGTG
>NW_014555944.1:581275-601399 GCF_001313825.1 Dinoponera quadriceps
GGGGGGGTAAGCGGGGGGGTCTCGAAAGGACGGGGTTAGCTGTCAGAGAGATAAATCGGTCCCGGCTTAATTAAATCTTCTTCCGTGCTACCCGGCGGCCGGGCCAGTGCCTGCTGCCGGACACCGTCGTCGTCGGAGGGTCGAATTGTTTCGAGGATATCACCCCTGATTTAGGGCCGCACGCGTATTCCCCAAGTACACCGCGAGTACTACCTGACGAACGCGGGCGTGACCTCCCACTGTTCCGCGGATCCGCGTTTCTCCCCGCGACGGGAGTTTCGGACAGCCTTGGATCGTCGTTGGTGTTCTCTCGGTGCTTCGAGCACCCGCCGAGTCCCGATACATCGCCGGTGTATCACAGGTACCGGCCGCTTCTCGCGACACTTCTCGAATATATCTCGAGCTAATTCCGAACGAGACGCTGGTATTTCGCGAGTGTACGCGCGAGAAAGATTCCAACTTTCGTCCCGACATCACGGAATCCATATCAGCGCCCGTATCACGACGTACTCTCCCCGAGAGACCCTCGCGTCTGACGATTGGATTAATACATCAGCGCTATCCGCAAGACTTTCGCCGGGTGGTCCGGGATCGGCCACGGTCGGCCCGCCTAATCTCCGCCTAACACCGACGAAATGATAAGACGCGGAGGGCCCCCCCTAATTCGCCGACAGACATCTCAATAACGCGTTGATCCGCTCTCGCTTGTAGGCCTCGCGCAGCAGGCGAGCTGCCGGAGTCCCCCGACTGCAACTATATCCTCGCTATCTCGGCAATCGCGAGTTACGGAGGTCGGTGAGGCGAATGTGCCGGAGAGAAAGCCGGATAGACGGACGCGCGTCCAAGAGGGAGGAAGACGGCGCGCGAGAGACCGGGCGAGAGCGGTGAGGCCAAGTCGGAAAGAGAGGATAGGAAACGGAGTAGAGAAGGTGAGGAGGTGAGCCGAGGGTGGCTGTACGTCGATAGAGCGGCGCGCCACGGAGGCCAAGATACGACACCGCCGCCACCGCCAGCAGATCCGTAAAGGGGCGGGGGTTCTCTCTCTTCTCTCTCGATCTTTCGCTCTTTCTCGCTTCCACTCGCCGCCTCGCTCGCTCCGCGAGCGGCTGGGCGAGAGGTTAGCGGGGACCTCAACAGGGCCAGAGACGACACAGGAAAAGCGGGGTGCCCGGGGGTGGGAGGAGACGCCTCGCTCCTTCGCAACCGTGGCAAGAGGCGCGACGGAGACACTCGACGAGGTCTTCCTCCTTCCTCGCTTCGTTGCCTCCTTTTTGCACAGCCGGCGCAGATGTTACACCGACGGACGTACATAAGAGTGCGTCGGCTGCCTCCGCGGTACCGGATAGACGGAATTTTTAATCGGCCAGCCCGTCCCTCCTCCGCCCTCCCTGGTCGTACGTCGTCGCTGACCGAGAGAGAGAGAGACGCTCCGGCGTTAACGTGATTCGCCGATTTTCGACGTCTCGTTAATTTCGAACGAGACGCACGCAAGCACGAGAAATCGGACTCTCGAGCACTTTTGCCGGGAGTGCGCCGCGAGATTGCGTCGTGTCAACGGCGAAGAACGACCGGGTCGTTACGGATTGACTTCTCGAGACGCGCGGGACTATCGGGGGCCGTTTCATTTTTCACCCCTAACACGGATAGCGCGGAATACGCTCCGTCCGTCTCGCTTCGTCCACCGGTAATTGTATTATTTCAACGAGATAATAATGTTTCTTCGCGAGACTCCGGGCGTATATTTTATATCCACCTGTCGATATGCCCGGCGGTGAGCGCGCAAAATTCATCCGCGGTCGCCTGCAAATTTTATAAGGATATATGCCTTTTTCACGGAGAGAGAGAGCGAGCCATTTGACCGTATAACTCGCGCGGACAGGTGTGCGTAGAATTACGCGCTGGTAGCTATATATATGCGTCGCGTATGTCGCAGATGGAGTCGGGTAAGCGGGTGAGTATCGGTATTCGGTTAATTATGGTCCCCCATCGGGCCTGCATGAATTCTTGACGCGGGGGGTGTTGCAACACCCCGTGCCATGCGCGCCTGTCATATCCCCAGCAGCATTGCTGCCAACGTCACGCGCCGATCGGTACGATAGGATCGTACGCTGACGCGATCAGCCTAATGTAGGATAACGCCCTTTCCTCCATATACAGCGGCCTCTCATACCTGCTAATAATAAATCCCGGCGGCGACCGGAGGCTCCAAAATAAACGGACCATTTCCCGTCGCGCTGCATTACGACGGAAAATCGCGATGCCACCGAAGCGAAGGCACAGGCTTTTATTGTTGGCGCGAATCGCGCATCTTTGATACTTCTTTCTACCGAAAACTGGAAAAAAAGGGGGGGGGGGAATTTGATCGCAGTATCTCTCGATAACGGAAATCTCAGGTGATTACGCGTATTTGTACAAAGGGGAAATATTAAAAATTATCACAAAATTTTGTAACGCCGGACAATACAGAAGTTATAACTGAGGTGATGATAGATGTAATCTTTAGTGATATATTTTATTGTATACATTGCTAAAGATTACAGCACATATAATAATTTCCAGTCGTAATTTCGGTATGAGCCAGCGTTACAAAATTTTGTGCTGATTTTTATTACAATATTTCTTTTCTTGTTGCGAGTTGTTATGTATTTGTCGCACAATCAAGAGTCGATGAACGACACACGGAACGAGCAAAAAAGTCCAAATCCAAGCGTCGGTTTGCAAAACACGTCGCTCGACATTCCGATCAAAGTATTTCCTAACGTTTAACAATATTCGCCGAGTCTAGACTGGGTCTGACTTCTGACACTGAGGCCAGATATGAGCTCATCCGGTGAGGTGGTTTTCGTGAAAAATATTGCTCGTTTTACAGGCGGTAGAAGCGGAGCCACGTGGGAGTGGGGGTTGTATTTAATTAAACCTCCAGGGGCTGCCTGATCGAGCATCAATACCCAGCGGTTCTCAAATCTTTTGTAACGCCGGCGGAACGTTGAATAATCCGCGTGTCTAACACGTATCGGTTTTCTTCGCCTCGTCTGGGGCAGACGGAAGAGGAGGACTATAGTCCATGCGCGATCGCAATTTGAAAATACTTGACTTCTCTCGCACGTTTAAGAGAACGCAAGCTTCTTTCTTCCTATTTTTTTTTCTTCGACTCAATAATAAGGACGCTTTTGCATTGTCTGCAATTGTATCGCGTCGCGCAATCGATGTAATCAATCGATGACTGGGAGAGCCAATATTTTGCACGGTGGAAGTGAGAGAGAAAGAGAGAGAGAGAGAGAGAGAGAGAGAGAGAGAGAGAGAGAGAGAGAGAGAGACGAGATCGATCGGCGATGTGCACGCGAGAAACTCGACTACCGAGTAAGCAGATTGTTTCTTGCAGCAAGAACGTATCTAAAGCGCAGAAAGACTACGGATGCAGCTGCAGCAAGAAAATTAATTGCGCCGAGCTGCTGCGGCTGCGAATTACGGCTGCTGTAAACCTATTTTCCCCGGAACGTTTATACAGCGGCGACTTGTTTGAAACTGCCGTGGAGGCAACGAAATTTCAAGACCGACGATTACGAAAAGACACAAAAAATGCAACCGAAATGGAAAAGAACACGAGGGACTTTTGCGCAGTTTCGTGCGACGCGCGACGGTTGATTTGCACATCTCGTGCGCGGGTGGCACGGGAGAATTTTTGATATTCCACGGCGTAAGAAGCATGTTTTCCAAATTGACCCGTCAAAATTCATCCCCTCCTATCGCCCACCCCCTTTCCCCCAACGGGTTGTAAAAGTCTTATTGAGGCTCGTCGAGGATTAATCGGAACAGCGCGTGCAGCATCCGAAATGAGAACCGAGCGCGAAAATCCCTGTCGGCGGGATGTACGGAGGCTTGCGGAGCCTTATTAGCGATTTAGGGTGGGCGGCCCCTTGTAGCAGTATTGGCTCGGGCGCGGGCCGATCCTGGGAATTAAAAATCGCTAAATTCGGTTACACAGACGCGCGCCGCGCCCCGGCCGTCGTTTCATTTCGCGCGCCGGCCCGCGCAATTCGCCCAATCGTGTTGGGAAATCCGTCGAATTAAAAAGTCACGTCGTCAAGGAGCGGAAAAGAGAGAGACTGTCGATCCTCCCCGCGAACCGTTCGCGATGTCGGCCGCGAATCCGAGTTATTTCTACCGCCCAGGAGTTATCGCGCATGAAAAATTGGATCTTTCGACGTTCGAACGGACAACCGCATCGCTCGCTCTAAAATATAATTGCGAATCGCTTTGCGGATTCGTCGATCGGCAAAAATCTGCGAGGGTGTCGATTCGGCGGTCATCCGAGATTATTTTTTTTTTTTTTTCGATGGAGCCCTCGCGCACGCCGGCGGGGCCGGAGGGGAGGGGGAGGTGACTTTCTAGTTAGCCGAATCGAAAGCGACCCGCGGGGGATGAAACGAGACACGCGGGTGTACAACGCCGCGAATTTTATTCGGCATCGAGCGGCGGCGGACGGCCGCCGTACACGCGCGACAAGGACGTTTTCTCGTCTAGCTACGTTAATTCCATGCATTTAAATGGTCATTAGCTGCCTCGCGGAACAAACTGCCGCGTTCCTCTGCTGCACACCGCGTCGTCGTTACCACCGCACCGTCTCCCGCTCTCTTTCCGCTTCTCTCTCCTCCTCTTCCTCCTCCCCACGAGTTGTATCGCGTCGAGCGATGCTTATAAACCGATAACGCTACCGGCACTCCGGAATTTTTCTTATACATGAACCGCCCCTCATCGGGCCGATATTGTCTTCCGGAAAACCGGACGAATATCGGACCACGCACGCAGACTGTAGATTAAACCTCCTAATCTACCTCATTGTGGTTCATCTCTGTGTGGGATAATTAAGGATGGCAGGGCTTACAAGAGCTAGAGATATTGGATGTTCCCGTATTTACACCCTTCGGGGTATTCGTATTAACCTCCCTTAAAGCGCCCGCGTGATGCCCTTGAGTTTGTTGACCAACTAAGTGGAGGAAGGGCCGAACTTCAGGACGCTATCAACGCTGCATCTCTTGTTTGCCGCGGCGAGACGTGCATTACGTGTTACATGCGTATTAATTGGACCTCGCGAGAGCCGAACGGAATCCTCCGGTCCGCGCGCCGTCTTCTGATCGATCATCGAATAATCCCCGCATTATCCGAGAGAGGACCTGCATCGTTAACTCGTAAATCTCGGCCGGTCGGCGTCTGCTCGCGCGGCCCTTCGATCGTTTTCACGCCCTTCCCCGGCCTTCGTTACATACCCCCGCTGCAACACCAGTCGTCATCGAGGAGCTCGAGACGCGATAAAAAGAAAGCGCGAAATTCATGAAGAATGGCGATACTCAATCACGCCAAAGACAACCGCCTGGGAGTCTGGCGTCCGAAACAATACGAAACAAACGGCCTCCGGGGGCGGATATTAGTTTTTCGATTTCTCGAGCCCCAATCGACGACTCCCTCCTCCCCGTCCTCCTCTCTCCCCGCGCCCCTCGTGGCCCCTTCGGCAACCCGCTCCTCCGCCCGCCCGAGTCCTCGGCGTTATTTTTCTCAGTCATATTCCCAGCTGCGCATTTATCACTTTTAAACGAGACCGGAGAAGCCGATGGTGCGGGCGCTCTCCTCTTCTTCTTCGGCCGTTCTTCTCCTCTGTCCCTTTCTTCCTCGTTCTTTTTCTCTCTCTCTCTCTCTCTCTCCCGTCTACCCTCTCTTTTTTTGTCACAGGGCGCCGGATGCAAAAAAGAGAGGGCTCTTCGAGAGCCAGCCTGGAGACAGGCTCTCCAGCGGCACCTCCAAGGGCCATAACTCTGCCACATGGAATTTCCCCCTTCGTGAGGTGGTGGCGATGGTGGTCGGTGCCTCTGTGTCCGAACACCCCGGCCGATCATCCCCCCCCCCGTGCTCGTCGAGAGAGTCGGTAGGTGTATCTACGGGCGGGTTTGTTTCGCGCTCGTGATTCACCGCGTATTTTGTTTTAAGAGTCCGTTCGGCTTTCAAGGCAGGCGCATCGATAAATTCGCCCGGGAGCCGATGAGGTGTTTATACGCGCGGCGATTTATGGCAGACGATAGGAGCGATTCGTTTTCTCGCGTTTCCCATCGAACACGCGTCGCCTCACGATGATGAGAGCGGTGAGTTTCTTCGCGCCGGTTTCTCAAACAAATTCCCGCATATCGGCGCGACGTATCGACGCAGGTGAAGATGGATCCACGCGACTCGACGTTCGTCGTCCCCCGTCGACGGTATCACGCGTGAAATCGATCGCGAGGAGTCGTAACGACGCCGCTACTGCGACGGTGCGCGCTCGGTTTTGCGACATGTGCGACACCGGGACGTCACCCGACGTCCTTTCGTCCGAATTACGAAAGGTATCGAGGTGTAACGAACAACGAAGGCGAAAGCCCGACCGTTCGAAGCAGCTGCTCGGCAAGAGCCCGCGCGATTCCGTCTCCGCTATTCTCTTTCGCACTCGGCTCGCGTGCACTCTGCCTTATTAAGGGCTGATCCGCCCTCGCTATCGTCTCCTACCGATAGACCTCATCCTCCGGACTGTCCCACAACCGCCGTACATCACCGACGCCGGCTCCGGGGGATGAGTTATGCCCCCCTCAAGCGCACGGCCCTGCCTCGGTGCCTACCACCTACCCTAGCAGACTATCCCGCGCTCTCCACCCTCTGTCTGCGAGGTCTGGATACATGCCGCTGTTTTCGATATATATATCAAGATCTGTCTGAGGTTTGCCGGTCGAAGATTTGTTGACCCTGACTACCTTACCTTCGCCCACAAGTATTCCAGTGTCTCGGGTAAGATTAGGATCGATCTCCCGATTAAGCGCCGCCGAGGGCGCACGGGGAAATTAGCGGGTCTCGGCACAAGTGTTCTTTTTTATTCGGCCACAGAAGTGGTCTGTTTTTTTTTTCAGCTCAATTGGCCGCACCAGTTCAAGGAGAAATTTACGCACGCTGAAGCGCGAGAATCTTATGCATACTTTCGACAGTTGAATCGGTGTGTGTTGTCACCGGGGAACAGTGAGATCAGTTATAAGTATAGCGATCGGCAAAGTCCCGCCGAAAGAACTCAGTTGGCAATAGTCAATGAAATCACAGGTTACCACAGATGTACCACAGATTTTGCAATGAAATCTTACTATCAACAATTTTTTTTCGCCGTCTCAGTAAAATGTTTTTTTCCCCGTATATGGAAGGACCTAAGTGGGAGTTCACTGGAAATCCGTGAATATTACTGATGTGGGTGAAATACATTCTACTGATTCAATCAGAAACATTATCACTGATTCATTTTAAGAGAACGCGCTTCGTACGCTTCAATGCGTATGTAAATTTCTTAAACTAGCGCGCAGCCAATTCAGCCCGGGGGAAAAAAACAGACTAAAAGATCGCGCCGAAACACGCAGAGACTCGTGCGATTTGCGTAAACTGATTCATTGATGAATTAATTTGCTGGTGTCGCGCGCGCGCAAATGCCCGTTCGATTGAATTTATCGATGTGTTAAAGGCGAGCGCGCGGCGGATCGATTCGGTCCTCGTCCGCGTTATCGCGGCGCGCATAAATTAATATAGACGATGGGAGGGCGGGAGGGAGAGGGGGGAGCGTGCGGAAACACCGTGAGAGCGTTAAAAGCGTCTCGCGATCTCTATGAAGTTTAGCGCTAACACGGGAAATCCCGATGCTAGCCTTGAAATCAAGGGATCACTGACGCTGTTTGCCCAGGACGGTCACTTATTAATGCGGGCGCAGGGCCAAGCTAATTCCCTAGCCAGAGCGCAGCTTAGAAAGGACTTAGCCGATATTTGGATCCTCGCTAATACCCGACTCGACGTACTTCGTAGCCGCTTGTCTTTCAAAACAGGCTCCGCTCAGTTCTCGCAGTCACTCGAAAACAAGTCTCAATCCGTCCCTCTTCTCCTCTCTCGATTTTTTTTTGCGTTTTCACGACGAGGTAAATCCAAGTGATCATCGCGTTGCGCGCGACCACTCGGTCGGAAGGAAGGAGAAACGCGGGGGAGGCTCGTCGTCGTCGCGAGTTCTCAAACGGATACACGCTAATCGGCGAGGAGCGGCCACTTCGGCGAGGGAGAGAGATTTAAGGACGTACGAACGAGCATCCCATTAAAACGATTCCGCCGTAGCTCCGCCGACGGGAAGCCGACGTTAACATAATCGCCGATAATAGTCCGGCCGCTTATAAAAACAGGAAAACTTTTCCCCGGGACCGGGCTCGCCGAGAGTCGACTTTCCACTTTCTCCAAGGCGGTAACGTCCCCCACGCGGCGCCGACCGAGAAGTTGGTTTACCACCCCCGGGGGTGGTTAGCGGGTCTAGTTAAGGGGCGTCTTAATTACCCACGGTAATGAACACCTTGTCGTAAAAACTTGCGCCGGTTTAATTATTTCAGCCGGCTCCCTCCCTCCCTCCCGCCAGTCAGCCAGCCGCCTTGCTCGGTTACCCTCGTTCACGAGCCTCGGTCTTGGTTTCCCTCAAAACTAAACGACGCGCTGACGACAGGCGGCATGGATTTCTTCCTCGGCTTTATCGAGGTGTCTTTCTCTCCTGCGAGCGCTGAATCCTCGACGTCGCGAGCGCGCGCGTGATCGATCGATCCTCTCTCGCGCGTAACGACGACGCTCGCTTCCGCAGACGGTCGTTCTCGTTTGCGTCGCCCAGCCATTGTAACGTACGGACCCGAACGTCTGAATAAAATATCGTCATAACGCAGGGTCATATCGAGAGATGCGAACGAGAAAGGGACGAGGACGAGGAGAGCGCGCGCGCGATTCTCCTACGACAGCGTCGGATCCAATTACGGCCCACGTGGGACGGCAATACTTTTTAAGGGTGAGTCCGCAACGAGGAGAACACGGAAAAGGCCGCGCAACGGGTATTGCGGCACGGTTTGTCGTCTCTCGCTCCTATAAATTCGCGGGAATTAAACGAAAGAATGCGGTCTGCCTCGACGTACGATCCGCCCACCCTTAACCGTGGCCCTCCGGCACACCTCTTCTCCTTCTCTCTTCCGCGGGGGGAAGAGGGAAAGCGAGCGAGGGGGAGAGAGAGAGAGGGGGTCTTTCTCTCTCGCGTGCACTCTACCACGGGGCTCATTTTTGGGGGTTCGTTGGATTTTTAATTAAGGGCGCGGCGGTGACTCCCACGGCAAGAATGCGCGGTATCGTGCGAGGTATTTCGTCGAAAAACCTCCCCCCGAAGCCGCGCTTACCCCTTCCCGCGCGCGACGCTTCGACTTGGACATTGTGTTATTTAATAATTCGCGCTAACCCGAATTGCTGCCAGCGAGCGGTGGCATTTCGGATAAAAGTGACTGCCGTTGCATTCGTGAAAGAGCGCGCGCTATGCGAAACAACGCAGAATTACAGGCACCGTGTACACTGAGAAACCGATTTAGTTCGCTCAAACTTAATTCTTCCTTGGGCAAGAAAATGTTTTGGTTATATTCTCTCCATCCAAAGGTTTGGTTCTCTGAAACGAAAATGGGAAAGACTTCGTCCAGGCCAGGTTTTTCATTTTTTGGTTAACTTGTAGTTTACGCTTAGCCTGATGATAACGTAAAAATGTTTTCTATTCTATATAGTGAATCGTTAAATTTGTAAAGTTATCGCTACGAAACCCATCAGTTTAATCAGATTAATGAGAAAATGAAAAAGCGGGTCTCAGAGAATCAAACCCTCGGTGCCTATAATCAAAACATTTTCATCCCATATCAAGCGAGAATTTAATTTGAGTCAAATGAATGGATTTCTCAGCATGAAGGAGCACGGAGAAGCTTCGAGCGACGATTACGCGCGTTCCGATCGACCTAAGATCGTTATCCCGACGGTTAATAAAGCGACATGAGTTCATCGGCGAATAAAGAGTGGGCGCTCCGTCTAAAAGAATTCCAGGCTGACACGGCATCAAAGCGCGCGCGCAAGAAATCAATTTTTAAGAGAACGAAAGATGTCGAGCGGATGCTGCGAGAACCCCGGCAAGAGGGTGCGCGTTGCCCTCCTGCCGTCCCCGCGCGCGGTTCTCTCCGCGGACCATACCAAGGAGGGTAGTTTTGATTTATGGAGGCCGGCCGGCAGATTTACGAATATCAAATTCGCGTTTAAGGGGCTCGATGGTGCCACCAGGAGAGGGCCACGAAGGCTGCTGCGATGCCACCTAGGGGTGGGCGCGACGTCTCATGTGTGTACATTACGCGAGGATTTACAGTGTTGTAAGGGCGGGCCGAACGTCGCGCATAACTTTCGAAGGAGACGAGGGAGTTCTTATTGGACCCTGCAGGAATTTCAACGTACCCTTCGCGGACGTGATGTCGATGGAATGAGTTTCTAATTAGCCGGGCTCTCCGATGAGACGCGCGTTAGCCACGTCGGCGACGTCGTGAAGTCATTCCTCCTTATTCTCGGTTGCGAATCGCTCGATCTAGCGGAGATTATTTGATTCTTTTTTAACGAAAACCGAAATTATGAGAGCGCAGCAGACTCAATGCTGTCCTGTTTCTTAGTAACATCGAAAATTGTCAATCGTATTATTCGCGCATCACGATGTTGGTAATTTGTTGAATCGACAACGCCTCTCCAAAGCGGTAATCACGATGTATAAATATTCAAAAACAACGCGCTTCATTATAAATTCGCAATGTTTCTCCACGTCGAGGGAGTGGAGTCTGCTGCACGATCGCAAAAATAAGTAATCGCACGCGTCTTTAAGCGCGAGTATCTCTCGCTATAATTTCCGAAATGGTTTCGAAGTCCGCTAAGCTGGCCGTTTATATAGTTCCGACCGAAGATGTACGCGAAGATGCAAATTCCGTCTCGGGTAAACCTCACGGTTCAGGTAGTAACGCGACGAATAAATCATGCGAGACACTCCGCGCGACCCTAAGAGGCAAGTCGGTTGCTGGGCGCTCTCTCGTGTTTATGTGCCAGAATCGACATATTTCAGATGCGCTTTTAAATATTCAATCCGGCGGAGGGTGCATGGCCCTACCTTCGTTTCGCGGCAGCCGCTCCTCGCATAAAGCACACTAATGCGCTCTCTCCGCCAACACGGGGAGCTAATGCTGCACACCAACACGGCGCAAACTTATAGAAAGTGCGCGACCTCACGGTCGCTCGTCCGGCTCGTTCATTACGTTGGGGAATAATCGCTCGATCCGAACTGTTTTGTCGACGAACACTACCGATAGTTGCCGAATCCCGTGAAATCATTATACAATCTATACTTCACGGTGACCAACTCTCTTTTTCTTAGAAAAATAAAAAACTGTTCTGTTTTCGGTAAAAAAAAAAAAGTTTCTAAATTTCTTGAAGTGAAACCTTTCCTGGAAAAATGAAATAATAGCCAAGTAGGCTCGAAGTGACTTTTCATTCTCATAGAGTGAATTCTTCCACTCTGCAACGTGGGATGAATATTTTCATTCTGTCATGAAGTGAAGTTTCACTAAAAGAATCGAGTGACTACCAAATCATTCGAAGGGAAGATTCATGAGAAGATTTTGAGATAGAATCGTTAATGACAACTATAGGACACCATAAAAGGAATATTTTACGTGTTAAGGAATGTAAATTAAAAGAATCCACGCTCTTTTTGGAGTAAAACATTCCGAGTGGCAGTATTTTCACTATCGCTCGTAGTGAATTCTCACCCGTTTGGAGTGAGGTTTCACTCGAAGAAATTTAGAGAGGCATTTATCGAGTTGTATCCGATACTTGGAGCGTAACGGACGGATCACGTGTATGATTCACGAGCGCTCGGTTTCTTCATCGCACCTGCGAATTTCCGCCCTCGAAAGCTCCCTTCGTCTTAGTCCCTGCTTAAAAATTCGCGCGCGCAGTAATCAGCGATCGCGAGAGGATAATTCGTATGATGCACACGCAGCGAAGCGTGCTCGTCGGATTTCCTCTTTTCCCGGGGCCGGGAAAGATAATTCTCGCTCTCCTCAGATGTTCACTTCAATCTCTTGGCGAATATTTGAAGAGGCCAGATCAAAGCGCGTCTGGTCAATTTCATCAACATTTGAATACGCGCCTCCTTTTCCTCCGCGAGCCGTTCTATCTTTCTTTCCCTTTCTCCGCCTCTCTCCTCCTGTCCTTCCTTCTCAAACCCTCTCTATCTTTCTCGCTACTCTACTCTCTCCGCTTTTCCGGATCTACCTAAACAACCCCCGGCCCTTTGGATCTCTTTGCGTGGACTACTGGCTAGCGAAAAGAGCCGTGGAAAGCGAGATGCGCGAGCGAGGATGAGCGAGTTGGGAAGTTTTCAAAAGTGTTGGCTGAAACGAGAAGCGCTAAAGGAATGCGCCGATAACGTAGACCTTCCAAAAGACACTCGGCTCGACGGGCTTTTCGTCGATTTCCACGGATATCCTGGTTTTATTTTGAAGAAGTATCTCATCTTGATCTTCTTTCCTACCTCGACGATCACCGTCGAAAGGAATTTATCGCGGTCGAAAAGCGACTACAATCTAATTTGTCATTTCAGATATTAACTTTTTTGAAAAGAAAAGAAAAAAAGAACTTTCACAGCTACGAATTACGAATTTCCAAAGCCTTCGTCATATTCAACGGACATTTCGACGGACTTCTTATCGTGGGAACAGGTAAGAACTCTCCGACAATGCCATACATTAAGGCAGCCGGTACAAAATACCAACGGGGAAGGTGGTATTAAGTAGGGACGAGCGCTGCGGCGCGATCAAAGCGTAATTTTAATTAGGCAGATTATACGGAAAGATAAAAATTATTAAAATTATTGCCTTAATGAAAGGGAGCCTCAGTCGCTTCACGGAGGGACGCGTAATTAAACGTCGGGAGTAGCTTCCCCAGACGAGGGTTGTTTCGACGGCGGCCGGAGCGGCGAGCGAAGTAATATACAAGCCTACGAATTTGAAAAGATCGTTTAATTTCTACACCCGCACGCGCGCTGCTCGCGCCGGACCTACGCCACGATGATCGATCTATTCGACAACGCGCGAGAAACCCTGAGCCGTTCGACATTCCCGTATTTACGATAATTGCTTACCAAATCCCGAAAACGTTGGTCACACCCGAGTGAAATATTTCCACGCAACTTAACATCTTCTAGCGTTATAAGGGAAATAAAATGTCGTTTCATGTAAAAATGTTGAAAGAAGCAGGAGAACAGCTTCGGGATATCCCCGATTGCGGTTCGATTAAATAGCCAGATCGCTGGACCGCGTGCACTTTATTCTCACATTACTCAGCGATGAAAAAGAGATTTGTATTCGGGGACTGGGACTCCAGTCGGCATGTCAATCGACTCCTTCGCCCTGAAGTCAATTCCTCGTCACCATCCTGAGGAGAACCAATGGAAGGTCGATAAGAGGGCCGCCCCCTTCTGGTGGCAGATCAGCCCGCAAACCGCAAGGTGCCACCACACCCCCAAAAACCACCCTTGACACCCCCGCGGCCAATGATCGGGCCTAGCTACCCCCAGAACCACAAACCAACCGCAAGACGATGCGCAGAACCGCCTCGCTCAGCCACGCACAGCGCATTCCAACCGCAAAACAAAATGGAGCTCTGGAAACCGCCAAGATTTTCAGAGGCGGCGGCCCGGTACCGCGAGCAACCCCCCGAGATGTTGCGTGTAATAATCGCAAATGTTGCAAACGAAAACGGAGGTTCGTCCGGCGGAACGGCTTCTCCCACGGATCACGGCGAGTTCTGTAACTGCTCGTGATTTAAATAATTATTATTAATAAAATACCGTCTATATATGGGTCGATAAGATATTCCACCTTGATTAATGCCGAGAGATGTGTCTCGAGAAGCCGTAATCAGTTGTCCGTCGTGACATACCGTTCATTCGATGTGCAGACATCGATTCGACCGATGACGTGGGCGTGATACGGGCGTCGCGAAGAAAAAATGTTAATCGATCCTTTATTTCCGTCCCGAAGAGGAATACGGCAGCGGAATCCCCCCTCTGCCGTCGCGCTCATTGACGTCACGGAATGCATTCGCATAGAAATCATGTCTCGCGTCTGTTTCATTCCCTCCGGCGGAGACGCGCGTCCTGAATGGCCGTCGTCAGGTCGGCGATCGACTAGAATTTTTCTGGGTGAGTTCTCACGAGTCTTGGCACCTCGCGGAGGTGGGCAACCTGGCAGGTTGCAGCCTGGGGTTCTGAGGTACCCCAGCGTGGCCGTTGCGGCAGCGGCTGGGGGAACCCGCGCACCCGCGGTGAGGGAGGAGGGCGAATGCGCGGCCGTTCGGGGTGGAGGTGGTGGACGAGGGTAGTCGAGGAGGCAGGGGGAGGGAGGAGGGATTTTGAAAGAGGGTCGGTGGTTGAGGTGGTACTGGCGGAGGTTGGAGGTGGAGGAGAAGGAGGAGGTAGAGAAGGAGGAGGCACAGTCTCGTGGAGCGAAAGGTGGTAAGGGGGTAGAGAGCGAGAGTAGAGGTGAGGAGAAGGAGGAGGCGATGGGCCCTGGGGGTGGGTTGCCTAGCTACCGGCGAGACCCGGCCAAGATACTCCGAGATCTCTCTACTGCTTCAGGTCGGGGCTCGCATATTTCTCCGGCGCGTTTGACCAGGTTCTTCGGGAGTCGGGAGATCGAACGCAGAGAAATGGCTCTAACCGACCCGACAATGACCCGACGCCGAGGGACTTTCGTGATTCACGATGACGATCACCGATCTAGCCGTCCAGAACCGATAATCACTAATTATACATATGTGAACAGAGAGTATGTGCTACATACAAGTATATATTGATAAAAAATATCTCTTAGAATAAGCGGAGGGAACTCTCGTATGTTGCGGGCTTGCCGATACTCGTTGGATATTTCGCAGGTAGCAAACACGTATTCGAAGATATTTTGTGGAATTGCGAATCCATTTCCGTAAAATTTTATCCTTATCAGCATATCTCTTTAAATTATATGTATAAATTACGATAAAAACATAAGAATCAATGTATCACTAATGGACACATTGGTGGCAATTACTGGAAATGAAATGTTATCCGATCCTCGGACTAAATCGATGATAAAATCAAGTTATCATAAAAGAGAATATTCGTTGCCGTTCATTCTGTCACAAGTTTCGTAAGCTCATCATTGGTTATGGCAAAAATGAAGTTTAAAAATGTGGAAAGACAAATAAAAAATGTACGTATCTTAGCGATATCAAGATAAGGACATCGCCTTGTCAATCTTTTTTCCTAAGGAGATACCGGTGTCGCCCTCGTGCGAGGAAGACGGTGAAGACATTTAAGAAGACTCACCCTCCTCTTTCACGCACCCTTCTTTAGCTCTAAGAAAACGTCACCCTCGTGGTAAGGTAGCTCGCAAGAAGGTCGGTAAAGAATAGGAGTAAAAAAGCAAAAAAAATTTATCTCCGCGAACGAAACAAGTTCATCACTGAGTTTCCTTGAATTTTACATATTTCGACAACCCTCGAATAATTTTTCAGAAAACGGACGAAATATTTTCTTCGGAAATCTTACGTTCCCGATTAAAAAAAAGAAGAAAAGAAAGAGGGAAAAACACTTGAGAATTCACCAAGATTAAATAGAAATTATTTTAAAGAATCGACTTTTCTAACCCAACGTTTTAGCTGCTGGATCGACGTAAGATTACGGAATGGACAGCCACCGAGCCGGAGATGGAACGAGTCGGTAAGAAAGAAAGAATAAGGATATTTTCTTAAAGAAGCGGCGCCGCCGGCAAGCGTCTTTTAAGAAGCCGCCGGTACGTTTAGTTGCCAGTAAGAAAGATGGCGCCTTCTTTGAAGAAACTTAATACACCCGGATCTTTACTTATGTCCATCTTACCCGGATCTCTTTTTCCTACCATTGTAAGGCATTGCGAGGTGTTCGTTATTTGTTTTTTTTTACAGTAACCGCCAGAGACGACAGAGGTATCGTTATTGACTGCGACTTGCGACGACGATGTTTTAAAATCATCAGGAGGATCGCTCGAACATTTATCTCGTAACGTTGATGAAAAATGCGGCGTATTGAATTTTACCTTGAAATCGGAACACATGAGGAATATCCCACGATCCTCCACACAAACGGAGCTTTTTCCTTGACATTCTCTCTCTCCCTTTTTTAATTCCTTTCAGCGTGTCGGCGCTCCCGGTGCGCGGGGAACAAAGGACGGCTTCACGGTCGGTTAATTTAATCTAAGCAAACATCATATAGATGGTATGGGAATGTGTTTCACGGGGTGTCAGGGAGATCGAGGAGGGTGGAATACTCGGCTGCCGAGTGCACGGCGACGGGGACGGGGACGGGAATCGCGGGTCGTGGATCTAGATACATACGTAAGTACAAGAGTATTCAAGACGGTGCCGTGAAGCGATGTTTAGCATGTAGATGAAGATCTTGGTAATCAAGGGCTGGGGCCCCGCGGGCGCACTTCGTCAAGTCTCTCTCTTATTTCCCGGCATCGCCATGCGATGCACGAATCGGCGTGGAATTTAATACGACTAACTGCGCTCCGCGCGATTTTCCCGGCGTACAACAATCGCAGACGCGCGCGATATTTTCGGAAGATTTTCGCGGGAATCGCGATCGCGGTTTTTATCGACGGACACGGCGATTTATTTCAAAAGACGGCAAATTTTCAATCGACTATTATAGTACGATCGTCGCGCGACTGCTCTCAGCGATTTTCCAACAACGAATTCTGATGACACGATGAAATGAGAAAAATATCGTTCGGTTTACTCCAATTACTGTGTGCGTTGTAAAACTGAGTAAACGAGGGGGTCGATTAGTCGTTGACCGATTAATTATAACTTGCCCGAACGGCTCGATATAGGGGTAGCGAACGTCGGTGCGATGTACGCGCGACTCCCTTCTTCGGCGATACCTCGAGAGCCGGAGTCGCGTATCTCGTTCGAAATAATCGGGTCTCGTCGTCCGAAAATTCACCCCGTAATCGACGGACAAAAAGTAATTTCCCATCGAGCGCGACAAAGGGTGATTTTGCATTGGGGGTCGTGCCGGCGATAGCCACGGGGGTGGCAGTGACCGGTGCGTGTAACGACCATTCCCCCCTGTCGTCCCGTCACTGCGATTCCCTCGCTGCCACCTCCAAAACTACCCCCCTCGTCTCCACCACCGCCGCCGACCAGAGAGAACGTTTACGGGGAACGCCACGTGCGCTCTATGCGTAGAAAAGATGCGGTAGGTGTGCGTGCGCGCGTACATGTACATGTATACGACGTATTCGATCCGACCGGTATGTGGGGCTCTGGGGCATTTTTTGTTCGTATTTCTTTGTCCACGGTTTATATCTCTCGATCGGAAATCGATGCACTTCCGTTTGTCGCGCGATCATCTTAACACGTTAATTGCCGTGTGGATTTCCGTTAATTACACGAGAGCTTAATTAATGATTGAATTACTAAAGTTATAATAAATAATTGTAATCCGAGACGCGCATATCTTTCACCTCGTTTCATTAGTCCTCCATTGGCTATACAATCGATTTTTTACACAAATACAATTATACTTCAATGTAATTTAATGAGAAGTATCATAATATCGGTCATCAGTCACCGTGACGGTATTCAATATGTTGACGAATATAATGAATAAATCATCGGATGTAAATCGAGTCGATCATTCGGCAAGATGAGCAACGTGAACTTTTTAGAGAAAGAGAGAACTTCCCAAATCGTAATTTCCTGTTTAACATCAAGCGAAAATTCCGTTGAAGCACCAATGAAGAATTTCGAAATATTACAATATACAGACTACTTTTGATGCTACGAGTTTTCTTGATGTTATTTTCTCCATATTGAAGCTCGAAGAAAGACTTACTTATAAATTACTTAATATTCGATTATCTCAATTTTCTACCTGCATTTAATATTTATTCTCAATTTTAATAAACAATGTATTAATTATGTAACTTATTCGACCGCAGATAGAGTATATGCGATAAACAAATATTAAATAATCCACATGAATAAATATTGGAGCGAGTGGGTCAATTTACATGAATTTTCTTTTACTTATAATTTCTTCATTTTTTGGCGTAGACAATTTTGATAAAATTTTAATAAATCAACAGAAGTGAAGAAAGAGTTACAATAATAAAGATAGTATTTGTGTAAATATTAATAAGGATTTTAGCTAGATTTTTTATCTGTGATCTACAATTGAGAACATAATTAATTTAAAAGAGATTTATATTAAAAAATCATGATTTGGCCGTTTAAATCAACATCTCATGTTGCATGAAATAAGTACAGCATGACGAATAATTAGATAAAGTTATAATTATTTATCAAATATATAAATATAGGCTTTAAAGTAGATTCTAAATTTACCCTTGGGTATATCTTTATTCTTAGTAAATTCGTCAAACGCTCGGCAAAGGCAAAAATGGCAGAGTGTGCGTTTAATAATATCGTGCACCTAATAGAGATTTAAATTTATACCCAAAGCAATAATAATAACTCTTTAAATAAAAATATAAAAAAAAAGTCGTTGACTGGTGCCAACAAAATAATACTCGCGATCCAAAAAAACATTATTAGGCACAAAAATCAACGCCCACGAGATTTACGATAGATTCTAAATTTCGACTCGGGTGTCTCCTTATTTCTGCCTAAGTTCGTTAAACATCTTGCGTAATAAATGATTCGACACACCTGGAAATATATGGCGTATCGCTGCCCGCGTCTTGCGTCCTTCGTCCTGGCTTTCCAATCCAGCATCTTGGCTCCCGGTTGTTCCGGATATTCCATCGTAGCACTGACACTAGCACTGACACTGACACTTGCGCAGACGCGATTCGATCGGAGAAACGCGATACGATTAAATGCTTGAAAGGTCAATGGGGGAATAATAACTAACGCGCCGATTCATGTTCTCCGCGTCGCGGTGCATGCGTCGACTCGAGACGTAATAATTCGAAAACGGGCAAATACGCGATGCACGGGAATACCCAAACAATCCCCAACAAAGGGCAAAGTCACCTTCCCGTCAACAATGGCCAATGTCGTTGCCGCCAGAGATACCGTTGCCGGACAATGAACAACGCATATATTTGGTGGCCGAGAAATCACAACAATCCAATGGAGAAACACCAAAACATTCCGGATTTCTATGGCAGTCATCAGAATTATCGAGAGAATATTGAAAATTTTCGGTCGTAACATTCACTGATTGCAGTCGGATAATGTGCAATTATCACTTTACGTTTCCGATCGACTCGTTTTTTTTTTTTATGTAAGATTAGAGAATGTACCTGGCCACGATGGACACCGATTCCAGGACGGAATACACAGGACGCAGAATGCAGCGGCAGTTGGTGACGAAAATTATAATTTTTTTTTTTCTTTTACTCCACCTTTTTCGAATCTTTAAATCTCGTCGAAAAATTCTCTCAACATCGATATAAAAATAATACATTATGAGAGAGGAAAGATTGTTATTTGATTTATCCATTAAACTCAATATTTACCCATTAAATTATTTAATATTTGTTTATCGCGTATATTTTACCGACTGGTCGTGTGAATTACATAAATGATACATTGCTTATGGAAATTGCGAGTGAAGATGTGAAATGCAAGTAGAATATCGATAATCGAATATTAAATAATTCCGAAACGAGCCCGTCTTTACGCGTCAACACGGAGAAAACGACGGTGAGTAGCCATTCATTCATAACATCAAAGGACAATAGCCTGTATAACGAGATTGTATCTCGGGATTCTCCATCGATCCCTCAAGTCCAACAGAATTTGCATTTAATGTTAACGCGAGACCAGAACTCGGCTGCACTTCAGAAACCGTAGCACCCTGCACGCGTGTGTACTCGCTGTTATTTATATTAATAACGTAGAATATTAATGTGGAATATTAATGAAGAATATTCAACGAGCTCTTCTCTCGCGGAGCTACGAAAATTCAAATCGAATGTCAGGATCGAACGATCGTTCGTTCGATCAATCGATCGTTCGTTTATTCGCTCGCTCGTTTGTTCGTTCGTTCGTTCGGTCGGTCGGTCGGTCGTCGGTCGGCTCCAAGTTATATGGCTCAAAGGAATTCCTCATAAACTACAGCGCGCCGCGCAAAATTTACAGCACGTCCAGGACCCCCCCCCCCCC
>NW_014555944.1:601420-638200 GCF_001313825.1 Dinoponera quadriceps
TCTTCTTTTGTCCGGCGAGAGGCCAGGCCAGACCGCGCCGTAAATTACATTACAGCGAATAATTATTGTTCTTCATTAAGCAGGAAGTGCGCGGAGTTGCATGTTGCGACAAAAGCGTTCGACATTAGAGATCTGCCGCCCACTCGGCCCCCGTTGCTCTTTGTTCGAGAAACGATGTATCGCGCGTCGCCGCCGTCGTCGTCGCCTCTCTCGAGGAGGGCCGGTTTGCAGGAGGATGAGAGGCAAAAAAATCGGAGGGGGGGGAGGAGAATCGAAACGGAGAGACGAGTGCGGCCAGTCGGAGAGCAACGCCGACAAAATCGTGGATTTAGCGCGGGAATCGGTAACGCGGCATGGCTGCGGGGACGATAAATTGGTATGGCCAACTGCTCGAGCCAACGAGCCGTGTCCAGTTTGCCAGCCCTCAGTAGAGCGACGGAGAGGGAGAGACGGCGGACGAGAGTTGTCGCGCGCGCGGAGGGGGGGGGGCGGAAGGGCGAGAGGGACTATCCCGACATTCACCGCACGCTATTCTTCATACTCCATTATCCGTGCTCTACTCCACTCTACTCCATTATGCCGGCACCGCGTATAAACGACGAGTCGCGCCGCCCCCGACCCTCCCGACGAACCACCGTGTGTCCATCAGGTCGTCCTCTGCCCTGTGCAACAGCGATAAACACTAGCCGGTGCGGTGGCTCGGTTATCGAATGAGAAAAGTACGCCGCTTTAAACGGACCACTTCGTAATTCCGTGTCAAACCCTCCCGGGCGGGAGTGCGCGCGTTGCTCCTTCGGCGATTTTTCAAGTCGGCCCTTCGCACCCCCGACCAGCTCGCGTGCGTAATGATCGTCGGAGGTTCCCGGCGAGAGATAGCGCGGATCTCTGCCGAGGATCGCGATTCGCTTCAACTTTGCTTTAAAGCGTAAGTCGTAGACAAATTGACCAACCACGATCGATTATTTTGTTTTTTCAATAAACGAGATATGATTGGTCAATTTGTTTACCGCTTACGTCTTAAAGCAAGGTCGTAGACAAGGTTGTAGACAACTTAGACCGCGTTAAGCATCATTCCACCTTCTTTTGGCGTAAGACGTGCATCACAATAGTGATAGAATGACGCTTACAGCGCGTGAACAGCCGAAGAAGAACGCAGTCATAACGTCACACGCGCCTTAGTAACGTCTGAATTCGCGGAGCCGCTTATTGTATAATTGATATTGGCATTTGCAAATTTGAAAGCGCGTCCTCAAAAGTAGGTCGCCATAATGCCAAGATACGTAATTCACGGTGATAAACTTAACTCGGCGTACTGGATGTGAAACGCGCCTTCATCATGTACGTACATATACGTACCACTTGGCTGCGAGGCAGACGCGAATTCCCCTCACGAGACCAGGTTTAATTAAATCTTTTGCAAATTTGCATATACGCACTTCCGTCAGTGAGAATCCTTTAGAACCCTCGGCGCGTTACCGAGACCCTTGTAGAGATTCGTTTCCCTACCTGTGTTATGTAGATCCCGCCGCCAGTCCTCCGAGATGATAATAATCTGAGCGAAGACGACTTCGAGGGAGCAAGGAGCAACGGAGGTCCGAAAAATAAGGCGCTAAAAGGAAACAGAAAAACAGAAGACGATAGAAAATGCGAGTGTTAGACAACGGAAAGTAAGGTGTTCTATAATAAAAAAAAAGGGGGAGGGGGGCCAAAAAAAAGAAGAACAAAGAATGTAATCCCAAGATACACGCAAAGGATGTGACTTCTGAATCGTGCGAAGTTCCAGGATAAACGGATCGGCGGGGGACGCACGGCGTGGGATGATTGAAGAGAAGTCACATGGATCATATTTTGAAATACACTTTTACTTCGACTCGGTCAAAAACTACGATAACAATAGGTCGGTAGATATGTATATCGGAAATCATTCTTCGGAAACGCAGGGTGCTCGTCGCCGGCTTACAAAAACGGATAAGCCTCGCCGGCGCGGCGCGGTGCTTCCCGCGAAAATCATTTCGCGAGTCGCTTCACGAGCTTTCGTTTCTTTCGCGGTAATTTCGATGTAAGGTCTTCGATGCCGGTACGACCACACGTTCGTTCGTTCGTTCGTTCGTTCGTTCGTTCGTTGAATACTCGCGAGCTTTTCGTCGCCCACGCGCTCCCCGACACGGTTTTCACGCGGGAGGAGACTTTTTCTCTCCTCGCACGCGCACACGCGCGCGTACGAATCAAATCCCATTCGATTTTATCGCCGGCTTCACCCGAACGTGACCGCACGTGACAGCCTTTCGCGAATCAGGCGATTCCCCGAGATAATCGAAGGTCGGCTGCGAATATCTCGCCAAAAGCGCGGAGCCGGATTTCTTCTGTCCGAAAGTTCTTGCTGCTGCTGTTGTTTGGGGGGAAACGCGAACGGGTCGAAGGGAAACTGAACGCGCCACCGTGCCAGATATACCGTGTGTATGTACAGAGAAATGAAGCTGACCGTCCACATCAGCCTCGACGATATTGCACGATCCCGCAGCACTC
The DNA here is from genome assembly GCF_001313825.1 of Dinoponera quadriceps. NCBI lineage: Eukaryota > Metazoa > Arthropoda > Insecta > Hymenoptera > Formicidae > Dinoponera > Dinoponera quadriceps. The sequence continues at coordinate 603,947 of NW_014555944.1, forward strand.
GGTCGCAATTATACTATGAAAACGTAATCGATGAAATAAATTAGCGCGTCGCGTCGTTTGAAACGCCGACGGATAATGATTCGATGAAACGACAATGATCTAGCTATGTACACGTATATACATCCCGTCGATATCGTTATTATTATCGTCGTTATCGTCGTCACCGTCGTCGTCCTTGTCATCGTCGTCATAATCACTTTCACACATCCACACTCGCTCTTTTCTTTCGTTCTCTCTCTCTCTCTCTCTCTCTCTCTCTTTCATATACGCACACGGAATCCGTTCTCACTTAATTACAACTCCTCCTCGCCCATTCACTCATCTAAGGATTCGTTGGCGCGAGACACAACCGGTGAAAGAAGAATTGCGAAACCCCTTCCGGAGCTTCCCGGGAGAGCGTGTGCTTCTCGACGAACGGACTCGCCGCGAGTTCTTCACGCGGATCGAGCGCGGAGTTATTAATGCCCACTAATATAGTGCTAGTTTGTCCTCGAAGAATCGACACAGTCCACGACGGTCCTCGCGGGGAGAACCACGACGACACCCGGCGAGCGATACCCTGAAGAGAGCGATCCGCGCGACCCTCCATTCGCGCTCTTCCCCGCGGAAGACCGACGGAGAGACGGCCGAGCGAGTGGTTCAACCGCTCGACGGCCGACTCATCCGGCAAGTGAACGCGCGCTTCCGCTCCTCAGTACGGTCTCCAGACGTTGTTGTCCGGTCTGACCTCCTCTTGCCTGACGCTGCAACTGTCCGCGACGGCCCTTTGTTCCGCGCTCTCCGAATTCTGGAACTGATTCCCGTACAGCTGGGAGTAGAGGATGCTGGGCAGCACGCCCGGCGTCGGGAAGTAGTTGCCGTAATTCTGCCCAAAGCCCTGCTCCTCATGCACCGGGCTCTCGGTCGTGCTGGAGTCGGTGGAGAGCGATCGGGGCGACACGTAGTCCTGGTACCTGGACTGGCTGGAACTGCCGGACATGAGGCTGCTCAGCGGGTCCAACGGATCGGATTGGCCCGGCGTCGTGGTGTCCGGCACAACTGTGACATTCGGCGTAAGAGACGCTACGTTCAGTCCGCTGCCGACTAGCTAATGACGAACTACGCGTGTGTCCTCGCTCGCGAGAGCCGTGACTTTGCCATCGATCCTGCCGACCTGTGACCTCTCCAACCATGAGGCCCATATTCTAGCGATTGCAGAGACTAATAAGACTGATAAGAGAAATCAATATCACTGGAGCGAGTTCGACGACTTTCGTTCGTGTATTTATTACGAGAGGAAGATGGTGAAAAAGAAAAGGAATCGCGAGGTGTCTTGTTCGAAATATAGGAAAAGTGACTACACTGAGAGAAATCCTGCGAAATTTATAGTCACTTTCGGCCGCAACTGTATCTTCTTCTGCTTTTAACTCGAAAAACTGTACGCTGTGATAGAACTGTGTAACTGTGATAGAAAATTATAGATGAATTAACCAGGAAGTGGACAACCAAACGCGTTCCGGTTGGAGGAGATAGAATTTTCGATTATAAGAGCTAATAATATTCGTTTTTATAACCAGAAATCCTATTTCTTTCAACCAAAACGCGTTTGGTTGCCTACTTTCCAGTTAATTCAACGATAATTTTCGATGTAATAACAATATGCATAAACGTACTTAATATATTTGATAATTGTGACTATGATCATCATAGTGAAAGAATTACAGTCAGGAAAACCAATTTTCTAGTAAGTGTTACTATAGTGTTAGTGATAATAATCTTACATGCATGTTGTTATCACTATTTTTGTAGCTCAAACTATAAAAAGGTTATGGTTGGGACCAAAAATAACTATAACTTCTCTCATTGTTGTGTTATAATTTAATGAGTATATTTTCTTTTCCCGGCGCAATGGAAATCTCGTAAAACTGTGCTGTAAAACTGATCCTTGCAGTCAAACTTCCCCATTGTCAATTCACTTCTTTTAAAACTATATTGTAAAATAGCCTTGTGACTGGCTCAATTGTGGATCCTTAATATAAAAAAAGTATATGTATGTAAAATTATTATCACCAACCCTATAACATACTAAAAAAATTGGTTCTCCTGATTACAATTCTTTCATTTATGCGATTATAGTTACAAATACCGACATTTTTTTCAATGTACGTTCTAGAAGGAACACTTCGCAATCGCGGAACAGTGAAAACGGAATCTCAATATGTTTCTTTCGAAACCTAAACGTTCCTCCTATATTCCGAAGAAAACATAAACGAAACGCTCGGCGAACCTGCCCCGACCAATTCATCTATTTCTCCGACGGTCCGCAGTCCCGACAAGAATCCCGAGCGTGATACTCCGCGAACGCGTAGTGATTAGCAGCTCGCGCTTTCGCGCGATTAACGGGACGATTAGAGCGAGTGGAAGTTCGAGTGAGCGATAACCCCATGGTTGGTTTCTGCGCGCCACAGCGAGACTGGAGGACGACGATCGTGCTGGACTTACGAGAGGAGACCGCGGAGAAGGCGTCCTGCTGCGGCGTGGAGCCCGTTCCGGTGCCGGATGTGACGGTCGAGCCCGCCGTCGAGTCCGGTGCCGTCGGTGTGCTCATGGAGGCCGTGCCGGCGAAGGACGCCAACGTGGACGACGGCGGAGGTGGCGGAGGAGGTGGCGGCGGGGGTGGAAACGACGCCTGTGCGGCGCACGACGACAGGGGACCCGGAAGGTAACCGGCGTAGCCGGCCGTGCTGCCGTACCCCCAAGAATTGCTCGCTGTCAGGCCGAACTGGGACATATCTAAAGAAATCCTGCCGTTTGCACGTCTCCTTTTCCCGCGGCTCAGCGCGACAAGCACGGGGATGAGGAATCGACGAAAGAGGGTTTTGCGGACGGACGATGACGGTGGTTTGAGCGAGTGCGAATGGAGGAAGAAGCCGGCAGCGGCGGGTCGCGTCGGGAAAGCGATCGACGAACGAAAGAACAATTAGCAGGTTCGTATATACAGCGTATAAATAACACAAAGCACGCTAATATAAAAACATCGATAACATCCACATCGGGAACGGCGACGGACGGCGGCGTCGCGTCGGCGAAAAAGATAAATAATATTTCTCTGCCGTGCGATCGGACGAATACAACAACGGGAGAAGGAGCGAGGGAAAAGGCGAGACGGGGGAAATTTCTGCCGGATTATATGCCAATTCGAATCACTTGGCGAGATGCATCGGCGGTGGCGGCGGTCCAGCGCTCGCCCCTTGGCGGATGTATTTTTGCGGGGTATAGGCAGCATCCCCGATAGATTTTCCAATGAGTCACGGGGCTTGAATGCAGAAAGGACGAGAGCTCGGCCCGCGAGAGGGACGCGGGCGGATGGGCGGCGGAGGGGGACGGATGGAGGGGTACATCGAGATCAAAGGGTTGGTCATCCCCCCGCGTAGCTGGGGCCAACTCAAATAACCAAGCTCGCCTCGGCGAGCGCCACCGGACCGTCGTCACGAGAGCTAACCCTAAATACTGCTACCCGCCGGGGTGCTTTCACGTCCTTCGGCACCACCGGATTCCTTGCGGTCCGAAGAGAAGCCTCCCTTTTTACGGAAAATCGCCGAAAGTTGCGCGAGTCCGTCCGAAGTATTCCAGGACCGCCGCGGGATTCGAATACCGGATTGAATCCTGAAGCGAGTTTATTTCGTCTCTCCTCTCACTCTCGCTCCGTCTCGCATGAGAGCCACGTAGAAGCTTCCAGCGAGCAATCCTCGAGCGAACGTCTTACTTCGCTCGGCGCGAAACGCGCGCTCGTATATTGAAATGTGCGAGGGGAAATAATGAATCGCAATGCCGCGCGGCTCGAACTTTCGCGATTTTATTAAAGAGGAAAAGTATAACCGCGCGGAGTGTCTCTCGAAATGGAAACCGCCCAGCGTCAAGCATGTATAGTAGGAGAATAATACGGTCGCGTACGCGTATTATCGGACGACGGGATGCTCGATGAGGGAAAAAAGCTAATAAAGGAAATATTCGGCGTGCTTCGTATTTTATCGGGAAATTTAGCAGCGGAGCAGTCCGCCCTCGCGTCTGAGGTAACTCATTAAAACGGCTGATCTCGAATTATTGTTTAAGCTTTTTTTTCCTCGTCTCTTCTTGCACGCGCTGCCAGAACCGTTTATCGATACACACCCGAGAAAAGTATTGAAAATTTTATCGTGCAAGTATCGTACGCGCGCACGAATCGTCGCGCGGCTATCAGGCTTTTGATCGCGCCCCGATCAGCAGTGCAATATTAATCAACGATCGAAGACTTGTTCCCCCTTTTTTTTTTTCATTTTATTCTCCCTCCTTTTCCTTCTTTTTAATAAAATTCAGCGGGCAACATTTTCTCGAAATTACGCTGACAACGCACTTTGCGCGCAAACTCGCGAATCCACGTTATGAACGCGGAGGGAAGGTGAAGCTGCGCCCCCAAAACAGGGAGCCAACCGACTGGGACGCGCTTCCGTGGCAACCCCTTTAATATAATATTTAATCTAGCTTTGAACAGGCTTGCGGTTTCCGCCTCTGAAGCCGAGAAGCTAGCTACCGAGCCTACCCAAAAGCTGTGCTTCTGTACTCAGACCGGTAGCGTCTGGTTGGAAATATTCCCGAACTCGGCGGAAGCCATCCACTCGATGACAAAAATTATTTAAATTTCATAACTACTGGCGAGAGACTACGCGAGCGAAATAACGTCGCAATATGAAGAAAATCCGTATCAGAGGGTACACCGTTCTCTAATCCTTCTTGAGCGCGTTTGAAACCGACTTCTCAGAAAAGTCAGTTTTTCTTATTCTAGGCAAACTTTTGCTTCTTATATGTCATAATTATGAACTTTCATTAAACAAAAGCTAGATCTGTTAAATTTGAATGAGTGATAAACGCCAATAGGCCTTTTATTTCAATTAAAATTCTGAAAGGTCTGGTTGATAGTTCTGAATTATTAGAGACACTCACATTAAATACGTCCTTTATGTCTTTTAGAAGATATTCACTTTTTTATGTTAAATTACACCGTAGATTTTATAAATCTGAACCAATCAATAGATCATGTTTGTTTGCGAATCATTTTAATAGTAGACTTTTATTTTGTCATTTAAAACTGTCATTATAAAAAAAACTTCTGATTTCTTTTATACGTTCTTTTATAATATTATTTATACGTATGTTTCTTCTCCCAAATGATTTTAATTATGTATATCAAAGGGAAGCATTTCGGTAAGTGCATGAAACAAATAAATAAAAATATGACAAATATTTTGTACGAGTCACAATTTAACGTATCTCATTTTTCACTTCCTTAGATATTCCAAATCTTCAAGATACGCAAATGGTATATCGAAAAATGTACGTTTCAACCTCGAAATAAACGAGAAATCTCCGGAATGATCGAACGGTTTTTCCAAAACACGTCGAATGTTGAAAAGCGTCGCAACCCTTCTGCCGCCGATTGCCACTGCAAATTCATCGAATGACCGGCTGCGGAGAGAAAAACACACATGCACAGAGCAAGCGGTCGGGCGGGGTGCTCAAAGTCGTGCGAGCGCGATTTGCGAGGATTACGATCATGCGGAGGGGGGAGTCCGTTCGGTTACTTACTCTGACAATTGCCAGGCATCGCGTGTCTGAAGGAAGACAACGGATCCCTCGGCTGCAGCGGATTCGGTAGCGGTTGCAACGGATTCGGCAGAGGTTGCAACGGATCCACCAAGGGCGAGGCGAAGAACGGGCCGCCCCGTTGCGAGGCGAATGCGAAGGCGTGAAATTGTTGTTGCTGCCCTAAAAGAGACAGCACTGCGATCAACCGTGCGCCTGCCCACTGGACCTCCGGTGCGACATCAATCGTGCGTTTCATTTATCGTCATTCTCCTCCGATCACCACGCGAAAGCGAGCGGGGCAGCGTCGAGCGTTTTATTCACGCATAAATCACGAGTCGAATCCGTCCGAGTCTCGCGACAGCGCGCTGCGGGTTCTACACGATGTCGCAAACGGGTGAAAATACTACACCGTACGCATTCATCTCTCTCTCTTTCTCTTCCTTTCTTTTTGCTGGTTCCTTTTCTCGTTTTCATCCCCGACACACACAATTGCCGCGTAAGCCGCATCTTTTATCTATCGAAACGACAAACGGAACGATACCGGAACCGAACACCGTCCCTTCGGTAGCCGGAGGGGACGAACGAGGGAGAGACACGAGAGAGGCACCGATATATTTTATTTCCCTGCGACGGTGTCGCCAACCCAATTAAAGACGTCCCAACAGGCGGACGTCCTATCCAGGCTGTCCCCCGGCTAGAGGTCGCCGCACGGACAGCGCTACTACGTGCGTTCCCTTCCCCTAAAGGCAACGATCCGAACGTGGAAGGCACCGGAGGCCAGAGAGACCGACGGAGGGTCGCGACGCAGGGCGGGAAGGGAGAGACGGTGGACTCTCCCACCGTCCTGATAATCCAATCGAAGCCCTAATTCTAACTCGGCAACCCGAAATTCCCGCCGGTTTGCTGAATAGGGTACGCTCGATCCGGGGACACAATGGGGGCGCGACGGCGGAATACCGACGGGTACCGAGACTAACGAGATCCTGTTAAACGACCGGCGATTCGAGCACGCCGCAGAGCCCGGGAGGAGCTCGGAAGAAAATTCGATGGGTCGTACGGGTTTCTTAGGTGGGACGCCTTTTATTTCGCGAGCGAGCTAGAGAGGATGAATCACATTTCGCCGCGGGCTCAAGTCGCTTCTCGGGGGTGGCCCCGGTGCCTCCGAGCAGGGAGCACGCGATCGGCGCGCGTTCGAAACCCGAGGATTTGTTTCGAGACAGTCTTCCGACGAGAGTGCGGCGGCCTGATAGATTTAATAAATTATGCCGCTCGACCCGCGAATTTATCACGCCACCCTAACCCTTTGAGCCCGGCGTACCGTTCTTCCCAGTATTTCATTAGGCGGTGAGCACCCGTGCGACCCTCCGAATGGATGCGCGCGGACGATCGTTGGCTCGTCCGAAACCGCTCCCGACTGTCTCTCTCGCGAGTCAGCGTTACCCCGTTGACCGATTTCTCGCGAGACTAACTTGGCGTTCCCGACCAGCATTTTCCGCAAAGTGTCCCGCTCTGCGAGACGATACACCTCGTCGATCCGTTACCGGCTGGATTCGGCCACTCCAACCATCGCACGCCGGCATTTTCTGATTTATTCTTTCGCGGAGTACGAGGCGCGCGCTTGGCGATTGGACGAAGTCGTAAGTCCCCGGCAAGTCGCGGCTATCGATTTCATTGGACACCCTCTTTACGCGCCGTGACTGCCAGGGAATTTCTCGAGAGTTAGCAGCTGGCAACGACAGATCCTCATTTCGTTCCGTCGCCAACCCCGCTTCCTCTCTCTCTCTCTCTCTACTTCCCTCCTGCACCCTCGCTCTACTACCACTCAACCCGCGTCCTGAAATCGGCTCCTCTCGACGCGCGCGCTGGATGGCGGCGCCGCATCCGTTTTCGATCTTCCCGGGGTCGCCGAGGACCGCGTTTCGTTTGTCGAAGATGTTCGCGAACCTTCCGGGACCGAGCCGGCGTCGAACGGGCGAGAGAGTCTTCGCGAGCAGCATCCCGTAGCCCGGGCTAAACTTCCCTCAATCAATTTCCTTGGCCCCGCAACCTTTCCGCGGCAGCGGCAACGGCCACCTTCGGCTACCAGACGAGGGTAGAATGTGTAATGAATTGCTTGTTTAATTAATTACAACCCTCCGGAGGTATTCGACCGGCGTTGCCTTACGTAAGATTCATTCGTTCGTTCTCTCGCGTCGATCGCCCGATGCAGAAAAGCGCGATTTGTAGAAGGGACCGCTTCCGAACGCACGTTCGTCCGTTCGTCAAAGGGTCGACAACACGAGAGACACTCCCGGCGCGTGAGACACCGTGAAACTGCTAATTAAAACACGTTACCGAAGGAAAGTGCGCAGCCGGCTGTTCCCCCGGCGCTTTTAAAAACGATCTCGACGCGGAAGAATACAGAAGTAAACGCGCATGGCGCGTGAAAACGTAATAGACGATCCTCAAAGTCCACGTTGAAGGCTGAGATAAAGACACGCGGGGGGTCAGGCGCCCGAAAGAAGCGCACAAGGACCACCCAAGAGGCCCTTTCATCTCGCGCCGCCACCCTTGAATTTGTCGCGCCATTGCCCCGATCTAGCGAACGGTTTGTTTTCATAGAAGACTCAAAGCGCCGACTTGACGAATGCTTACTTCCTACGTTTTGTGCGTTACCCTAACGATCCCTAAAATTTTATATCCGTTTTTCTTTCTTCTTTTTCTCCTTCTTCTCTCTTTCCCTCTCCCTCTCTCTCTCGTTCATTCGCTCGCTCACCCGAAAAAGTTCTCGACGTGACGTGTTTTTAGACGAGGAGGAATGTAAATCTCAACTTCGGCTTGACTAAAATTGACAGCCGAGAGGAGGAAACGCACGATCTTCATCGGCGATTCGTACAACGAGAGACGGTGGAAAAAATGTCACACCATCCTCGCGCGAGCTGACGATTAATTAATAACATTAATATCGCGAGAGGAATTACTCCTCCGAAATGTCACGCAGTGTTTTGCTTGGATGCGCGTCTCCGAGCGGTACACCGAAATTTCGCGTTTTCATATTTTGGATTTATGACGGAAGTTTCGTGGGTGGTCCGCAGATGCGGCCAAGCCGGCGGATGTGGTCGCAATTTCCCAAGGTACCAAACTTATGCCGTGCCACCCAGGGACCGCCTCGATATATTAAAGCTATCGGATATTTTTGGTGCGCCTTCAGGGACGACACGGGCTCTCTATTACGCGTATTAGCGTCCTAAGATCCAATGCCGCGGCGAGATTCATCGTGCATTGCGATGCGGCGCGCGAATATCTCTCGGTGGGTTTAAACGCAGTGCGCGATCGACTTTTTCAGAACAAAGAAGGAAAAAAAAAAAGAAGAGGAGACCCCCCTCCGGAGAAACTTCCCCGCCGCAGAACCGAGATCGAATATGTTTCGCCGTCGTCGAGTGTCCAACTTTGGACTGCGAGACTGAAGAAAATCGCACGTCCGTCGCGCGCGCGACGCCGCAAATTGGTGCGCCTGGGACTAAATTTTCGGGGGCGTACAATACGTTACGCGGTAGCTTATGTAACAAACGGGGAATGAGAAAGAGAAAGAGAGAGGGAGGGAGCGAGAGACACGCTTTGTCCCCTTCCCGCCCCGTGGAAGACAACGTCGACGAGCCCGACTACTGCGCGCGACCTACCGAAATAACGGGGATTCTCCCCGGTAATTGTATGTCTCGGCGGCAGTAGCTCGCGGAGGAGTTCTCTCGCGGCCGGATATCCGCGAAGTTTGTAGGCGTCGCCTGCGTTTTGGCTAAAGCGCCGCGATACACCTCTCCGCTCGGGCAACGCCCGCAGCTCTTTGTCAATGTTATGGCGCCCGGTGCCCCCGCGGTTATAAATAATGGCAATTGCGCGAAACTTAGCCTCGGAGGTAACGGCCGACCAGCGCGAAGCCGCACGCTCGGGCCATTTCGAACTTGCGGCTTTTACTGCCTCCGGTGCCATGCCGCTCGTTCGTTAGGCATTACGATCGTTTCGGGAGATTCCCCGGTAGCCGTTCGTGTGTTACGCGCGAGAGAGCGCGTATGTGCGCCCCCAGGCCGAATTTCCGCAACGCGGCCGTTACCGTCCGGAATCTCGAGGAATCGCGCGCGACCGTTCGAAGCGAAAGCACGGAGCCAGCGAGGCGGCCGTGAGTTCGGTGAGGCGTCGGAGAAGCAGCCGCTACTCTCCTCCTCTCTTATCGACTAATAATAGTAACAATAATAAGATGTAATAAATATGTATAAGAATAGCAATGCTTACAGTGATACTCACTGGTCTTGGATCGCGGTTCGCGCGGCCCATCCACCGTCACCTTGATGGCCTTGCTGTAGGTGGCGACTTGAGGCGGCGTAGTCGACACCGTTATCGTTAAGGTGAAGCTCTTGCCTGCAACACAAACCAGACGACTTGCGCGTCACGACGATCGCGACGTGTTGTTATCCGCGATACCGCTTTAACCGCTTTTCGTCGCATCGCTCTTTTCTTTCGTTATTTTCGCTCATTTATAACGCTAGCGGAACACACCTATCGTCCTCACCGCACGCGCAGTTTTTTTTTTGGATCGTTTCGAGGCCCCCGCGTGATCGCATACTATTTGGGGAGCGACGGGGAATTAGATTTCCAAAAACGAGGAGGACGATGCGCACGGCCGGGGACGTTTTTAGCGTCGGCTCCCGTCCCGCGACGCGTCGATCCGTGGACGCGCCTATTCAGCTGGCGTCGAAAGTTCGCAAACGCGGTTAGCCGGGCGAAACTCCGCGGTAACCGAATTACACGTCGGTAATGTATCGAGGGCGTCGTCGACGGTGACGGTGGCCAGCCAGCGCGGCCGAGTTAAGGGAACAGGGTGGCCGTTCGAGGAGGGTTGGGCGACGGAGGGGGTGGCGGAGATCGCGTGATGCTAAAAAGCCTCGGTTACGCGCGAAATAATGTCGTGGAAAAAGCGAGCGGATAGGCGGAGGAGCGAACGAACGGACAGGCGGACGAGACGCGTGCAACGGTACACCGCAATTTCATCCCGCGAGGTTTAAGCGCCGAAACTCCGCGGCGAAAACTCGCCGCCGGCGGCGCGATCGATTCGGCCGCGCAAGCACGCGATAAAGCGCGCGAAAGCGTGCCGCGCGAAAAGTCGCCGGTGCAAAAATTGCGCGCGTGATAACGTTGCGCGCGCGGAGGTTCACCGCAATTTTCACCCACCCCTTTCCTCTCTTTCTCTCGCTCGCCCGCTCGCTCTCGTCCATCAACGCGCACGCCGCCCCGTTTCGTCCGGCCGACGAAAGCGTTTTTTCTCCCCCGTCGCGAATTTTATTTGTTAGACGACGCGTCGTCGACGGGGCGATGATATTCTCTTTCTCTCTCCGTCTCGCCGCGTCCGCGACGGGAATATAATGATCATCTTACTAACCCACATATCGCGCACTCTCTTGCGCAATAAATGTACTTCGAGGCGTGTTTTCTTGAAATTAGATACGATAATGCTGCAAGGTAGTGCGCTTTTACCCGCCGCCAGTTTGCAAAATGAAAGATAACACATTACGTTATTTATATTCGCCCCTAAACGAGTTCCTTCCCGCTAATGCGTTACAACGCTCGCGTTACCCTTTCGAGGAGCCCCGGCCATTACCGTATTTTTCTATCGGACCCATTAGATACGTTTTCCGCGGCGGAGCCGCGATAATCGATCGCCGCGCGGAGCTCAACCTTCGACCTGGAGACTACCACCTCCGCCGAGACACGGGGCGTCGATAGAGAGACGGGAAAAAGTTCCGCCGCGGTGTGACGTAAGATGATCGATGCCAGGGAAAAAAGGAGTGCGCGCAGCCGAGAAAGGCGGACGGGCGAGCACCGGAGAAATAATGGCGAGTGTCGAGCGTGGCCACACGGCGGTTCGCCACGCGAGCTTTTCGTTTTCCAGCGGGGATTCCCCCTCGGTTTGGCTGCGAGTCACGCCATCCTCAGTCGAGCCCTGCCAGCCAGCCAACCGTCCAACCTTTTCACCTCCACCGACGGAGTCGATGCTTCCAGTTAGGTAGGTACGCGTAGGTACACGGGTATCACCCTCGGTGCCAGTCGCCGTACGGCCATTAAAGGTCGTCCGCCACCCTTACGTATCTTTTAAACGCTCGCCTTGTTAACCCGCCCGAACAAGCCCCCGGCGCCACTTTGTTTCCGATCCGGTCTTTCTTACCCCCCCCCCGCCCCGCTACGATAACGCGNTAACGCGGAATCGGCTAAGTGGGCTTGTTCTCGGGGAATCGATTCGTGACGCGAGGCACGAAATGAGTTTCTCTATGCGGCTGATATCGGTCGGGTGATCATTTTTCGAGTCTTCTTGAAGAGCGGTATATCGTCGTCGAATTCATCGGGAAAAACGGACGGGAAGTCGGGACGCTCTCTCGTAACCATTCCGCTGATTATGCTCGTTAGCAGCACGGTCGTCGTCTCTCTGCGAGCGTGTGGAACAACTACGCGTGCATACACGTGTCCCGGCATTGTACGGCGTTGTCGGCTACGCGCTGTCGGGCCAATTAATTAATTTCAATTTTCCCCGAACGAAACGCAAATGCGCAATTGCAGCCTGATAACGAATTGATTACGGTCAGGAACTGCCACCGTCATCGTGAGCGACTGCCCGTTTTTCTTTCCGCCGAGGCTGAAACGAGCCTCGTGCGTTACGGACGATAAATTAACATCTCGCGAGCGAACGCGTGTCGCTTCGATGTGTTCCGTGGATTTTTATTGCGTGCGGCCGCGCACACACACACACACACACCAAACCCGGCGAATTGTGCCGGCACGTGCCATCAATTTTAATCATCGCGCGCCTGTTTATACACGCGCGCGTAAATCTTTCCGCGGCGATTGTGAGGTTTTATCCTCGGTGGAGTCGCGTTCAGCGCGCCGCTTTAAATGTTATTTCACGCGAATCCGCGCGAATGATCTCCGCTCGTCAACGGTGACTCGCGAAACTTCCAGTCCGAGCGTTTACCCGCCGCCGAAAGTCGCTTTCATTCCCTCCCTCCCCCCGTTCTTGTTGCTGTTGTATATTACAAGGACAATGATTAATAGGTTTCGGAAGGAGTGGCGTTCTAGAAAAGCAACTTGGTAAGATCGGCGACGTTCCCGCGAAGGTTTATTCGCGGCAGCAAAGTCGAAGGATACCCGGCTGCTACGGGTCGGAACTATAAGCGCGCAAATGATCTATCTCGTTAAAGGGCTTAGGGCCGAAGGGAACAATCCGGTACCTTCGGGGTAGACTTTGCAGTGATGGAGCAGGCATTACGGTCGAACGTGCGGGAAGGGGGTTACGGCTTATCATCGATATTGCAAAGCTCTCGACTATCGTGGCAGTACGCTCAACCTTGTCCGGGCTAAAAGCGGTTTTAGGCGAAGACAAAAGCACGGTGTCGGCGCGGCGCGCTTAACGAACCCTTAAATTTATCGAGACGGTAACTCCGAGAGATGTCTTGTTTCTGTCGATCGCACGGATGCGTAACTTCGAGAGATTTAGAATATATTTTAAACGTGTGTAATTGTTTTCCTATGTTTTCCTGTCGCACAAGGATTAATTAGACGCGCGAGGCGGAAGAGAGAGAATGAGCATAAAAAAGAGAGAGACAGCAGCTGAAGGGAATTTCTAATCTTCCTGCGAATCGGAAGGACAAAATCCTTCTCTCACGGAGGTTCCGTACGTGCGAATATTTCCACGCTCGACAAACGAGAGGATCATTAAGAATTCGCGGGAGTTCGGGCACATCGGTTCCCAGGGAATATTCAAGGATCCGGGGAGCCGTTAGGAATCCTGACGAGAGAGAGACACTTCTCTTACATTCTTCATCCTAGCTTATGTTAATTCCGCGCTCGGCGAAAACAATTGAGAGCTAATCCCAGACAAATGACTGACGCGTTCCCGTGAACCCCGGGGAAGAGAGTTTCCCCCCGTCTCTTAGCTGGGGAATTTGCGAGTATCCTGATTCGCGTGCGATTAGCCTCGCCTTTACCGACACGATCGAAAATATAACAATAACGGTGCGTCTCTAAGAACTCTGTCGTCGTCACGATTTCTGCCAATCGTTTCTCGCGCACGTCAACACCGACGGTCGATTTCAAAAATTGCCTCACGCACAACCGTTCGCAACGAGTTGTCAAGTAAGTCAAACAACTTTATTGATGTCATTAGAAGTGGGTCGGACGGCAACTACCTTAAGTATTGCGTTAATCCAGAAGTGGCGGGAGTTCAAAAGACACAGTTAGACGAAATACCGGCTCTAATAACGTTAATTAAAACTCAACTGAAACCTCAATTAATATCACCCACCCCTGCTGGGTGCTTCTCGGGCGTCGGCGGTGCTCCTTGGAGCGACGCTCCGTCGCACTCGTCCCTCGTCGTTTCGCCCTTTCGCCGACGCGAGAGGCCGGGCGGCGGCAAAGGAGCGGTGAAAGAGAGAGAGAGAGAGAGGAGAAGGTCGCACGGCGGTGCGGACAAATAAAAGCCATTACCCACCCCAAGGCGTCTTCTCGGATCCACCTCTGCCCGCCCGCGCCAAGAGCCAACCCCCGAGAACTCGCGCCGGAGACGAGACTTTTCCACGACGGGCCGAGGAAAAACGGGGGTTGTCTCAAGACGTCCGCGACCTACCCTTACTATGCGCGATTTCTTCGAGGGGGTTTCTTCACCGTCGCCTCGCCCCTCCTCGGCATTTTCTTCCGGCGTAAAACGCGAAGGGCGACACGCTCGGCGAGGATCAGGGAGAACTTCGGAGTTTTATGAATGGCGAGGAAAGTGGAGCAAGGAAACGTCGCGTCCGACACCTGGCCCTTCATCTTCTCGTTCATCACGGCGAGCTTCGCCCAATCGGCGAACGGGAGATTCCGAACCCTCCAGGATAACGAAACCCTCAACCGGCGGATGCAATAACGTGAGAGCGAGGGCTTACCTCTACCGCTTCGGCCGACGAACCTCAAGTCGTTGAACTTGGCGACCTGATTCTTCATCAGAGCCGTCGAATTTCTGAGCTCGGCGCAGCAATTCTCATCGTTACCGGCGCGAACGGTCACCAAGGTGCCGTCGCCCACTTCGCCGAGAGCAACGACCTTGAATGCTACCGGGAGAGTCTTGTTGGACCTCCAGTGCGCAGGCAGGACGGTGCAGACCAAGTGCGGCGACCCTGAGCACAAGATCCCCGTCTTCCGTTATATACGAGATACTACATCGCTAATGTGCGATTCACACACTGAGAGGAAAATATTTTGTATTTGTAACTATGATCATTACAGTAAAAGAACTATAGTTAAAAGCGTCAATTTTATAATAAGTATTACTATAAAATTACTATAGTATCAGTGATAACAATCTTACATGCATATTACTGCTATTATTTTTGTAGTTAAATTCATAAAAAGGATAGAGAAGACCGGGACTAATTTGCTAAAAAGGTAAAATGGCTAATTGATTATTTCTTGTTTTCAGGTTGCACAATCGAGCAAGTAGGAATTTCATATTCATCTCTGACATTTTAGAAATCTCGCTTGCTCGATTCTGTAAGTTGTTAGAAAATAGCAGAAATAATCGATCAGCCAATTCATCCCTTTAGTCACTCAGTCCCGGTTTCCCCTATGAGTTGAGGGTGAAAACAAGTAAAATTTCTCTCAGTGCATAAAGCATATACTGCATATATACACAGAAAAGAAGAAGTATTACATTCAAGTAAATAATCATTCCAATGTTCTTTAGCAAATATTTTTACCTGAATCAAGTGATATTGATTTATCGAAGTAGAAATTTGCCAAAAAAAATGAGAATAATCATTTACTTAAATCTACCATCCTTTCCGTGTAATATCGTACATCGTAAAAGAAACGCGTCTTCAAATCCATCCTGATCAAACTCGAGCTCGGAAACCACCGTGATCAGAGAAGAACAATGTTCGAACGTCAATATGCCTATCGAGGTTTGATCTTGACTTTCTGAAACAACATTACCTGTTCTGACCAGCTCGCCGGGATGCTCGCTGACGAAGTCGCCCAGAGTTCTCTCGGCGAGGATGTCGCTGGTCATCTTGGTGTAGGCGTCGGTCAACGGAGAGACGCCCGACTCCGGCGAGGCGGCCGCCCCAGGAGCCGAGGCTCCTGTCAACTGCATCCTGCCGCTCGCGCTACCGCTCTCGCTGGTACCGCTCGACGTGCCACCAGCAGTACCAGCGGACTCGTTGCTGGACGTCCTCACCGGGCCGGCACCGCTTCCGGCTACCGTGCTTCCGCTGCCGCCGCCGTTGCAACGGCCGAATATATCCATAGGCAGTCAGAACGCCGGATGAAACATCCTTCCATTCGGTTCACCCGCTGAGCCAACGGAGTCTTGGGAACATCTTTTGAGAGCACGTAGCTTCCGAGACCAGGCTCAACGGCCTGACATCCTTCGTATAGCTGCAGGTCCTTTTTCCGAATTCCGAAACAAGAACGGCTGATGTGCGAGTCGTTAATCTCAGTCGCTTTCTTTCTCGACGTTATCGGTGAGACGAACGTACGACTCGAGCGGAGGATTCTCTTCGGGAACTCTCATAGAGTCATGCATCGTCGTGCGAGTTCGCCGACGGCCAGCTACTTATTCCCCTGCTCTTAACATCGGTAGAGCTCATGACGTTCGGCATAGTATCTTCTCGAATTTCCTTCCGCTATTTTCCTAAATTTCAGCTCCTAATATCGTGGTTACATCGCATCGCAGCTATCTGAAACAAAATAAAACCGACTTTCCGTCAACGACGCATCTTTTGAGCCAGGTTGATGAAAAATTCACGTATTTCTACGATTATACGTTCACGCGTGACTTATTAATTAAGTCCGTGGTATAACATGGAAGGATTATCGAGATATCGGAGTGTCGAAAAATCGAGGGATTGCTCTGACGAAGCAAAGTCTCCCCGCCACGGCCTCGCGGCCGTCGCTGATCAACGGTATCGCCCTTAATCCGTTTAACAGAATCTTCTACTCGCCGTGATCTCGCGACTGAAGCCCCTTTAACCGAATTGCCTTCAACCCTCGCGACGACACTCCGGTGACGGACACGGGAAGCGGGCGGGGGCGGCTGAGCGCGGGTAACGCGCGAAGGGAAACGAAAGGGGGTGAAAACGGTTGACACGGACAGGAACGACTCGCACACTTTTCACGCGGCTGGTTCGTGACGTCACCGTTCATTCAGTAATTTTTGCGCACGTCACCGGGGCTGACACGCCGGATCCAGGTGGTTCCAGGAGGGGCAGACTGGCACGATGGTGGGGACGGAAAAAATAGGGGAAAAAGAACGCCCGCCGGTAGGCACCCCCCACACGAATGCCCAACCCCTACGCACGTACGACCGCGTGTCAAACTGCACGTGGCTACGTTACCACGTTGCCTCCTGTCAATGACGGTCTCGTGATCTCCGAGAGCCGCGCGCCGGCCAATGTCGGTAATGATAATGAGACGGAGGTGATCGTGTGATCAAGGTCGAGATGAAGCTCACGAGCACGGTCTGTTTGCAAGCCGACCACCGCGCTCACCGGCAAAATCGCGAATAATTACCGTCCTATTAATTCGCGTCGTTCGTATTCTCGTCTCCGCGCGAATACAGTCTCGTAGGGCAACGTTCGTTCCCTCTCCCGTCGCGATTTTATCGTGCTAATTATATTTGGCGTGTAAATGACAATCGATTGCTTCGATTGAAGCGTGTATGTAGTCGGGCATATCGCGTTGTCGCGCATTATTCGAAACACCGCGGCGGAAGGCAACCGCCACGAGAGTTCGATATTTCTCCTATTACAAAAGTAATTCATCCGGCGGCGCGCCGGGGAAAATAATCGGCGATCGAGAGCGTCCTGTAAGAACGTTTCCCACGACGTCGGCTAAGATTCTCGCTTAACTTCGCATTCAAATCTCTTACGAAACTCGTTCTGTTTACCGTCTTCCGGCGGAATTGCGATACAAGCCCGCGTTATTTCGCAAATTCCGCGCAAGTCCCGCGGGGAATCGCGCGAACAGTTCAGCGCAATGCGACGTGATCTGTAGAAACGTTCGAGGCGATCGACAGAACTCAGGAAAATGAAAGGTTCCATAGAATTCCCCGATGAAAATTCGACGAAAGTGTGCTTTGACTACGAGGAAAAGACTGGGAGGCATCAGCCGCCGAAAATCCCCGCCGAACGTCCAACGTCCTGAATGAGTACCTCAGAGCGATCGACGCTGAGAAACCGAAGTTTTCCAGAGGCCGCTTTTCTACTAAACTCGACGACGAGGGTATCCTCTTTTCCGAAATCTTCGTTCACTCGCGCTCTCGATTACCGAGAGAATCACACGATATCACGTACGTCGTCGCTCGACACTGAACTCCTGCATGATCACGCACTTGGCCCGATCGAAGAGAACGAATGTTCACCAGCCCTGCATCGTCATCATCCTCGTGCACTTCACTCGAACGAGCTAACGGTAGAATCGACCGATCCCGCCTCTCGATACGTGCCTCGGCGAGATCTCCCGGTCGAGCCCGGCGGATTATCTACGACAGGTTCCCCTTAGATGATCCCAAAGGACCCCTTCGGCGGCTCGTTAGCGGCGCCCCCGGATCATCTTCGTTGCCCGCGAGAGGTAGGAAAGTGGCAGTTCCGTCTCGCTCACAGCGACGGCAGTCGAGAATGTATTTCGCAGTATCCGTTGGGGGGGTCACTAACTATAATTTCGGCGGTTCGTGTGAGGCAACAGCCGTTGACGCACTGGTCCATGCCAACACACGCAGCATCCCTTTCCCCTTTCCTGGTTCCTCTCTCACACCCCTGTGCCACCCCACTCCTTCCACCCTTCCTTCCCTATCCTGGCAGTCTCTCTCGCTCCCTCCCACGCTCGCTCACTTCGTCTCCCTCTCGCACAGCCTTTCTCTCTCTCTCTCTCTCTTTCTCTTTCCGTCCCTCATTCCGCTTCTCGTAACCTCTTTCTCTCGCGCGCACACTGCTCTTTATCGCTTTATCTCCCACCGGGCCCGACGTCTCCCTCTCGCGACGTCCTCGCTCTTTCTCTGCGGCACTCTCGTTCTCTCTTTCCCCTCGACCCTTTTGCAGCATGGCTAGCGTGTGCCGGACATCGGTGGGGAGCCGGGACTTCGATCGATTTATCGAACCCCGATTTGATCGGTTTCCTCCGACCGACCGCTCGCTCGCTCGTTCGCGCAACGTACGCGCGCGCGTGCACTTTTTTCCTTTCCTTCGCGTGCGTAACTCGCAATCCGCCGCCTTGCAACACCTCGATGCTTTCCGATAGGCCAGCCGAGCAAAAGTTCGCACGGAATTAATGACGTCAAACGTATTGTTCGGATTCGGGCGCGCGAGCGGAACTTCCGGCATCCGACAACGGCGTG
Organism: Dinoponera quadriceps; assembly: GCF_001313825.1. Taxonomy (NCBI): domain Eukaryota; kingdom Metazoa; phylum Arthropoda; class Insecta; order Hymenoptera; family Formicidae; genus Dinoponera; species Dinoponera quadriceps. The sequence continues at coordinate 622,935 of NW_014555944.1, forward strand.
TGGCCGTTAAACTTGGCGAAAATATCGCGCTCGCGCGATTTCAGTTATCGGCATTTCAACGTTCGCCGAATCGATCGCTCCTGCCGGCCGACATCTGCGTTTTTTCCTCGAAACGCATCGTTGTTTCATATGCATCGGAACACTCGCGCGTCCGGTATCTCGTACAATGAAGCTTCACTTTCGAAAATCAAACAGAGGTCCCGGCGCATCCTCGCAGTTGCACTGTTTGTACGAATGTGCAAACAATGGAACTACCCATTTCCTGCGCGAATATATCCTGACGATATCCAACCGGTCGCGGACCTGCAGGCAAACACTCGAGGTTCTACGAATATGTGCGGAGCCAGTTGTATAAAATCAACAAATTTGAGGAGATTTTTTCGCATCGGTCCATCGCGCTCACGCGCGTCGAAGCGACGTCTCAACGCTCCCCTCTTTTCAACCGGAGGAGACGCGATATTTTTTTTCCCCCCATTTCTGTTTGAAAATACCGGAGAGTGGGCAGATTTCACTCGTATTTTTCCGCCGCGAAACTTCCCACCGAAAGAATTTTTATCGATACAGCTGAAATTTCGATCGGGCACAAGCGTGGGTACACTTTCGCGATAACTTGCCTTCTGAAATATACCATTTCCGCGCGACGCGGAAAGAGAGAGTGAGGAACAGAGACGGACAATAATTTAGGGGTGACACCGGCGTAATATTATTCGACCGGTTTGCCGGTGGTGACGTTTAACAGCGCGGCGTGGCTCGCGGAACGGAACGAAACGCGCCCTCGGCCGGCAGAAGTATGCGCCGGTATTCAGCGGCGAACGATCGCCGACGAGACGGTGACAAACAGCGATACCGCTGGAAACGTGGAAACTGGACGGCCGCCGTCGTATTGACAAACGACCTAACGCCCGTGTGGACCGTTGCGTTCGACGAGATTCGAATTATCTCTGTTGGAGCTTGTCAATGCAAATGCCATACCTACATTCAATTACCGCTCGTCACGCTCCGATCAACTGCCGGGCCCGGCGATGAGTCAGGTACGCCGGCACTCCACGGCGTACCGGCCTTTCTTCGCTCGATCTCGTCCCACGTTTTGCGAAAGAGTCGCGACCGATCGCCTCGACGAGGCGTCTGCGACGCCTTCTTCGGCAATTGCGCGACCGTAACATCGGCAGATGTAACTTTTTATGAATTTTCTTGATAGTTTTATCGGTTTTATCGAATTGTTCCAATACCTTTTCATCTGGCGCACAGTTTTGTATTAATCGCTGAGCCGATCACTTCGTGAAAAAAAAAGAAGAGAGAATTTTTTAACGCGCGAACCACGGTCGTGGATCGTGTCGACGAATTTCGAGAAATTAATACTGCATTCGCTGATGCTTCATTATTTTACTAGCACACCGAAAGAGTCGATCAATTGTCCCACGCGTGTTTCTATTCATAGAGATACAACCGTGTCGTTACAGGATATACGACTGGATATAGCGGTGCGTTGAACGACGTTAATTAATGAGCCACGCTACCGATATAATTGTTACCGCGAGTTGCTAATGTCTCATGTTCGGGAAATAAAATATGCACGTGTCTATTCGCCTATGCGTGTACTGTTCGCAGTGGACTGTTTGTGTACATAATAACAAATTAACTGAATGAGAATTTATTATGAAACGAAATCGCGCACGAGCATCTCGTGACATAATGCTCTTGTGTGCGAAATCAAGTGTAATCTTCATTTGATGGAATTACATTTTACATAGTATTCCTGACAAAAACTTCCCTCGCTATCGGAAGACTTAAGAATTCGTAAAGTCATTCCAAACCGGAGGTCGCTGGATACTCACTTACTCTTTGGCAATCCGAAATGAAAAATCCGCTCTTCTCGCAAATCGAATGCATTCTTTCGGCGCGGATTGCGATCGATCGAAAGAACCATCGTTCATCGTGGGTCCTGCCTAGTCAATTCCAGCACGACACTCTTCGCTCCACGATGACTCTCGAGTTCACAAACGTCCCACCAACACGTGACAATCCCATCAAGGCTTGATGGGTTTTACAGGAGACCACAATCAATCGATGATGACACTGCCCGACCACGCCGATCTTCGAATCTAGGCACGAACACGTGGCAGCGAAAACGAGCAATTATCGCGCGGATATTGCGAAGAATTATTATAGACTCGATCGAGCGGCCGTGCGCTACAATTATATAGAAAGACTGTGGTTATCGTTATGTTCATTTCGACACACACACACTATCGAATACGACAACCGGAAGAGTAATCGAATGGAGCACATCGAGTAAAACAATCCGATGCACCACCATATGTCAGAACGAATGTTGCTGAAGCGAGGATCGCGCCTCTCGTGTCGATCCCGCCGATCCCCGAGGCGCCGACGACGACGACAGACAACGATAACAGCAGGTACACCACCTGAGGATCTACGATTGCCGATCGATGCAGATTACAGGACGATCGATGTCTGTTACGATCGCGGCTGTCGGATCGTCGGTGAAATCAGCAACGATATAAACAGCATTCACCGGATATCTCCGATCCCAGCGCACGCGAGCATGTGTCACGGCGATCGACCAATAACATCCCGTTGTTCAATGACCGCCCGCCCAAAAAAAGCTCGTGCTATGCCGAGGATATTGGTGCGCGCGTGGTCCGGCTTGGAAACCGGTTCGTCGGTACGCTCGATTGGACAACAATACACGAAGAACGGCGGACCGGGGCGCCAGCAGAAGCAGCAACAACAGCAGCCAGCACCAGCAACCGTGCCGCGTGAATACTACACCGCCTCCTCCGCCCTCCCGCCGCTTCTCGCGGCCCCTCTTCTAACCGTCCTGCTCTAGCAACCCCCGTTCCCACTCGCACCCCGAACGTGTTCCGTCTCGGTCCCGCCGTCGGTCTCTCGTCTCCTCTCCTCGCCATCCACGAGCCACCCCACTTGCAACCCGAACGCTCTCCCTTCCCCGTTTCTCCTCTGCGCTCCCTCTCGCGAGTAGCCGACCCTACCACGTGCCACGACCACCCCTACGACGCCGCCGAGGGGGATCGTACGTGCCGTGGGTAGGGGGTACCCGCGGACGGAACATGTGTAACGCGCAGCCTTGATTACACGCGGGCTTGTAAAAATTATTATTATGGCCGCGCGCACAGAGTTCCGCGCCACGCCGGCTGGACGCTGCTGAGAGCACAGCCGGACGTCCGATTTTCCGCGCCCCCGTCACATACCGAGTCCTTTCTTTTCCCACGCTCTCGTTTCCGAACACTCTTCTTCTTCAACGATTCGCACCGACTCGGCTGAGGCAAATTTCGAGAAAAAATCGACGTCTCCGATTTCTTCGGGGGAGATTTCCGGACGAAAATCTCGGTAACGAGTACTGAGGTGAGAGATGCGGATAAAGGCGAAGTCACACTAGCGTTTTTCAATCAATCAGAGCAAAGTAATTGGCCGAGTAAAAACAATCGCCAATCGCAATTCAATCGGCATTCGCTAGAGTGATTTAGGCTTCTTTTAAGGCGAGCGGCACATAGAAAAACGTAAGTAGTAAACAAATTAACCAACCAGTCGATTTTCTTATTGCTCGAATCTTATTGCGTCTTTCGACGTGTCAGTGGCTTAAACAGTTTCGCGGCCGATTCGATTTACGTTTATACAGGAGCACAGAGTGTGCTCACCAAAGTGTGCTCACGCGCGCCAAAATTGCGCCGTGTCGCAACGTGCAGCGTTATGCATAAAAAAGACCGATGTCTGTAAGAAATTGTTTGTACGCGCGGGCCGACGAGAAGCTCGATTTGCATACGCGGCTAAAAACGAGAGCTGCTCCCTGTTGCTGCGTGATACTCCGCGGCCGAGCCCGAATCGCGTAATGAAAATGCATCATTGATCGAGAGCTTGGTGGCGCGGCGCCGTTCAATGGCCACATACATGATGCATTCACATCGATTCCTGGTCATTGGGTGGAACGGAAAAAAAAATCATCGCATAGCATTCCGTACCGGCGAATCCGCGCGCGCAAGCCTCTCTCCGGCTCATTTCAACCTAAATAATCATAGCCTATCGTTAGGTGCATCATGTACATATGTCGGTACATGTTGCAACATCACCGCATGTCGCGCGTGTATATAGCATTAGCCATCGCTCCGGTATCGTTTTACAGGTATAAGGCTTCAACGGGGAAGTGCTATCGAGAGCGCGATTAGGGGAGAGCGGGTTAAGTTAGTTAAGGGTCATATTGGCCGCGTGTTTCTTTTATGTAATTATGGTGAGAGAAATAGTGTAGCAGAAATTCCAAAGCATTTTTAACACAGACAGCTGTTCTGTTCTGACTATTTCAAAAAAGAACGTTTCTATCTCTCTTATATTCATTTACGATCCATTATCCATTGTTTCATGGTAAATAGATGAAAATGCCAAACATGACCCTTGAATCGACTTGACCCAGTCTCCTTTATCAATCTACGACGTCGCAACGCGATAAGTACCCGATACCGCATCACGTTTGTATGTTGACACCAAGTGAAAGAAGCGATACAATCTGGAAGCTGCCGGCACGAATTTTCTTTCACAAAATTATCCGCACGACGTGATGCGAATCGAAGGACTTAATTTGGATTATCGACCTAGGAGCCCCGAAATGATGAGTCGCGCGTCTCTCCAACGGGGAAAGATGAGAACGATGTTTCTTGCTGGAACGCGCCATGTGTTATGCCCGATCCGCGCGTCCGGTTTACGACCGACAGATACAAGCCGGCTTCCCTGGTTTCTGGTCGAAGTGGGGCTAACCGCAGAATCGGAGGCAAGATGGCAAAAGTAAGTCGAGAGTCGAGGGGCGGTGCTGTGGCCTGACCAGCCCACTACCGGCATCCACGTTCTCCTCTCTGCGTGGGAGCTAAGATCCCCGGAGAACACCCATCCTCGAAGACACCGAACGGCTTTCGTTCGTTCGGTTCGTTCCTTCCAATGATATTTTCACATTTCACACGAACATGAAGGAGGACACTTGAGAAAGAGGGAAGACATCTGATTTCAACGAACGCACGAAATATTGCATCACTAATCTTGTTTCGGTTTACCCAGAAGACGCAAAATTCCTCGAGGAGGAGGACTCGTTTACTCCGAGAGAATTTCAACGGCAACGATGAAAGGGACGAAGGCAGTTAATTGTCGATGAAAGACGAAGATAATCGTACAGCGAGTAAAAAAAAAGTCGAAATGATCCGGGGACGGGAGCAAACATTAATTCGACATCAAGGAAGTCGCGGGACCTCCACGGAGGAGGTCATTGACTTCCAGATTGCGGGGACAGGCAAAATCCAAAAATCCTTTGGAACACTCCGTAAAAGGCCAGAATAAACATTTCCTGAACGGTTAGTAGCTGTGTGGTGTGAGAGCGAGGGGCGGGCGAAGGGAGCTTGCGGTTTCGACGGGGGTGGTTGCAGACTCCCGAAGAGAGAGCGAGAGGGCCGTGGGGTGCGAGTGGTGCACGCGCGGCAGAAGAAGACGGCTTCCCGAACAACTAAAAGTAGTTACTAAAAGCCGGGCGGGGATGAGAGGAGAGCGGAGTATTGTTCTTCGTTGGAACAAATACGCGATTCTTCACAGACGTACGCGACTACGCGCGATATTGCAACGTTTGATTAAAAAAAAAAAAACTTCGGAGCGAAAGGGCGATCGCAAAAAGGCATTCAAAGACGAGAAATTCACGCGGAATTAAGGGAATCAGGAATGAGTTCTCGCAACGTCGAATATCTCCTGACGCATTATGCCTCGCAGATAACTGCAACACATAACACATCCCTCAAATGTATATCTATATATCGGTGTTATAAACGCAAATTGTGATATTTTTCATTATTCTTAACACATCTCGTACCGTTGAATCGATGGCACCCTGCAACGATCGACAAGATTCTCTATTTGACGATGATCGATTGAATTTCACGACTTTTTTTCCATGTCATCTTATTTAACGTAAGAAAGTGATTTTTCGCACGCGGATGTATTCCCGGCACGGAGCGTATGAAACGATGTTCGAAACTCAGCACAGAGATGGCGGCACGGAGGCACTTTTCCATCCGTTCTGATACGGGTTACGAGGTACTCGTTCAACCCCGCATCCGACACGCGCCATTATGGGAAGGTGGTCGCACCGCTTTAATAAACAGATAAGCACGTAATCCGCCAGGTCCGTAGAAGTTACGTGCGTCCAAATGTCAACTGACAAGCTGTCGGCGATATTTCGCGCTTGTCATCGAAACGGTCAAGCATACGACAGTGAAGATCTGAACGTGACTGCAGATCAGATCGTTGCTCTCGCAACAAACTACTTAATTCGTATTATTTTCCATCATTTTAAATCGTAAATCTAATATCATAAAACAATTCGGGATCGTCAAGGTTCTCGTTAAACCAGATATCGACGCGCCCAAGTCTCAGTCAACTCCTCGTTCATCTAGCTAGACGCGCGTGTCGAGTACACCCTTCGAACATAAGCGAGATCGCGATATAACGACGAACTCCGACGCTATCGGCAGAGTCGAAACGAAGCACATTTACATTCGTTTCGATATTGACGCTGATAACGCGCGTTCATGACACCTAGATGATGCATAATCTGGGCTGCCGGTAACCAAACCATCCAAATCTGAATGATGGCAAAAGGTTTGCTTCTCCACGGATTATCGAGGCCGGGATGCACGTCCGGCGGTCGGGTACACCCCAAAACCTCAACAATCCGACCAAGAGTACATCCGATGCAATCTGGACCAAGCCAATGGTCCCGCTTTAACGTCACTCGTATACGTACGACTTTGTCGTTCGGCCCCAGCACGCGTGTAACAGCGCGAGCGACAAACCCGGCGACTACTGTGCGTGGAGAAAGAGAGGACGATTAACGGGACCGCGGCGGCGGCGGCAGCGGTGGCGGCAGGGTGGCCGAAAGAGAGGCGCTCGAAAGGGTGCGAGGGAAAGCGAGGGAAAGAGAGAGTGACGACGCGAGGGAGAGAGTCCAGTGTTTTGTTCGCGCGCGATGGACGCGTCGCCATAGCGACCGGCGGTTGTTTATTATTGCGTCCAGCGGTCGTAGGGTGGTGCAGGGCGGTTTACGGGAGGAAAGGGTGCGGGGTCCGCGGGGGACGCAGGGCAGCCCGGGGGGCGGTCAAGGGGGAGTCAAAAGGGTTAGGCAACGCTGTAGAGGGAATCGAAGGGCGGAAGGGCGAGAGAGAGAGAGAGAGAGTGAGCGAGTGCGAGAACGAGGCACGGGAGAGGGGAAACGCTGGTGTGCAACGAGGGAGTGGCGGCCGACCACACGAGGCCGAAAAACACACTCTCCACCAAACCTACCCCCTTCTGCACCATCCTCCCGCCGCTTCCTCCCGGTGGTAATGAGAGTTCGATAAAGCGCCGTTACCAGTGTGTGACGTCAGGCGAGTTTTCTCGTTCTCTCTCTGTTCCTCGTGCCGTCGTGCTGTCTTTCCTCCTCTCTCTCTCTTTCTCTCTCTATTTCTCTGTCTCCCGTAACCCCTCTCATCCTTCTCGTCGCTCGCTAGAGCTTTTATTGCTCGTTACCTTTTTCGACCGCCGTTAGCGGCGAAGTCGTGAGGTGACGGCAAACGAAGGCACGGAAACTTCGTGACCGTTTTTTTCCGCGACGATGAAAACGTCCCGGTGGATCGACGAGTGTCATATTTTTCGAGAGAGCGAAAGAGAGAGGGTGGGAGAGGCGCGTAATTTGCACCGGTGTCACTGTACCCGCACTTGCACCCGCTGGCGGAAGAAGCTCGTGCGCGAGCTGGCGCTCGGTATAACAGCGCCTAATTGTCGATCGCGTGGTGGCTCGCGTAAAACACCTGTGCGAACTCGTATTTTGCGATATACTGTCTATCGAGGATAGACCCCAGCTTTCGTAAGGAATTTCTCGGATGATTGCAGATTGATGATATCGGCTGGAAAATATATGATTGTAAATTATGATAACTCGGGGCGAAAAATATATTCCTCACGTTCGATACTGTATCAACTTATGCAGTAACAAATCAATACTGTACCTCTTTACTGTTGCTTAGTGCAATAATAAATGAGAAATGTAAAAAATTGGAAAATACGACCGGGTGTAGAGTTGAAATTCAAACAGAGGGTCGTGAAAGTTTGAAGCTCCTTTCGTTACTTTTTTATGCGTTCGAGAATTTTACTCGCGGAATTACCGGCGTTTTTAAGTTTTTACAAACCGCCCGACAAATTTGATTGCGACAAGTTTTTCTCGGGAGTGGAAATTGGCCGCGTTCTCCCGCTGCAACCGCGGTGGAGTCGAATCACCGAGTCGGCGAATCGATCGATCAAGTCCTAATTGATCCCGGACTCTCGACGCACCTGTTCGGATTCGCGTGACCCCACATCTCCCGATCCCGTGAATTTCGATTCCCTTTGTACGTAACCAGCCTTTAAGACGCGCGCGTTAATTAAGAAAGGCATCCCACCACACAGCTGCCGCGGTGGAATTGCGACGATACTCGGAATTACGGTCGGGGAAACGACATAAGGCCGACGAATGCACAAACGGTCGAAACTAAAACGCCACTATGATTAACTTTGGCTCTCACTATGGCTCATTAATTCTCGCGTCGATGCGATGATACCGCGACGATCTGTAATATCGTGACGATTGGCGCAACTCCGTTGAGAATCGCAGCTGTCTACGAGAAATATTGAGAATCAACATAAATATACTTATTACATAAATAAATGAATATTGCCTATTCCGTGGGGTAATATTATCAAGCTTTTAAGGAGCGAACGGAAAAGGGTATTTTGTAAGAATAAGCTGTGACCTGTGTGGCTACAAAGTAACACCGATACGATAAGAGCTCTCTCTCTATCCGATGTCTTTTTGTCGGTAAAACATACGAGTTGTCCGGGACGCGCGGGGAAAATAATGGCGAACACGCTGCGGCGGTCAGATATACATTCGAAAAGAAAAATGCCGACGATCGGAAACGCGCTAACGATTTTCCACGAAGGAGGGTCTCCGGAGATGGCTACGAGAGGAGACGGGGTCAGCACCGGAAGTCCGGAAGCTCCCTATCAGCGCCTCGGAATCTGTGCCGTCAGCTCGACAACAATTCGACTACGTGCGAAACGCCGGGCGACTAAATGAAGTGAGAGAAGAAGGGTGGAACGACTTCTGACCAGAGGCCAACCTGAACTACAAATTATCCGCGTGCTCGTTGCGGATCAATCCGACCCTCTCGAATGTCTAATGCTGGCTGTGGCGCGCGTGTCAAATTATTTCATTAAAGATATAACGAATCGAACGATTCGCCATTACGTAGTAACGATGAGTGAGCGGAATTGAGTGGTGAATCGGGTTTCGCTATTAAAAATTCGCTCGCTGATTTATCTCCAATTATATCAAGCCGCTCTCACACCGGAAAACAGACTCGCTTGTGTCATCGTCATATTTTTCTAAATTACGACCTGATTGTCTATTATATTTAGAGAGAGTGGATTGTCTCCACTTTCCCGATGCAAAGATCTCCGTGAGAGATATTTGCGAAGGGAAAACGTTACATTACACCTGAGTCTACTTGGTTCTACATTAAGCCTTCAAATGGAGAAGACGGAAATAACTTCTCATTCATGTAGCATCAAAGGATGCACCAATAAGCTTCGTAGCTCTTTTTATGCTACAAAGGGAATTCCCGGCCAGCAGGCGGGAATTTCAAAATTTACATTAAGTCTTCGAGTGGAGAAAACGGTAATAACTTTCCATTCGTAGCATATGGAGCACAATACAAGACTTTCGAAGATTTTAATATAGAATTAAACGGATTTAATATAGAACTGAAATCTCGACTCGGGTATGTCGGCGAAAAATTTCAAACGCCAAGCCGTAAAGTCAAGTCCAATTCGAGTGGGTTGATCGATACGAGATCGCATCGCTCCGCTTCGCGCGTGATACGGCGGGGAAACGCGACACTCCCGAAAAATCTAGAACAGCGGTATCACTTGATGATAAACGGCTGTTTCCGCAGCATATAGTCAGAGAAGCGAACGAAATTCTTCCCTGCACTTCGGCCAACGAGCATCCGCCCACCTGCTCTTACCGCCCGCGATAATTTACTGTTTTTTTTCGGTTGCCGATTCGACTGGCCGGCGCTAATTTACATTTACGAGCGAGATCGGCTAATTGCCGGTTAACCGGTTGGCCGAGCGCGGCGAATACCTGGCTGTAGTTTGTTCCCTTTCGGTGAAACCGTTGTTCTCCGTGAGAAACGAAAGGGCGCGTTGTAAAGGGCACGGACATTAATTACTGGCCATTACTTCCCGACTCTCGCTCCGACGTGTACTTCCGTTTTAGTCGAGCGCGAAGGAGGATCAATCAACGATCAATCGTGTGCCCGGCGAATCATCGTTCTTCAGTCTTCGGCGAAACGACGTTTTCATAAATACACAAGGGAGCCATTGAAATCGCGTAAATATCCGGCGATCGTCGCGAAATGCAATATTCGCGTTTCGAGCGTTCGCGCGTATCTCGATATCTGTCGACGGGCTTTTTATCCCCCAGATCAACCGGGCCTTCGAGAGTGTATCGTTTCCTTTTAGCCCCTTTGTACGCCCGAAACGGCCCTTCGTTTAACTTTAATTTCCCGGTGCTCGTTCACTCGCTCGCTCGCGCGCGCTCGACAGCGCCGGGGTCAGAGATAGGAGAAGACAAACAACCGTGTGATATGGAGCCCGTAAAGACCACCAAAACGTAAACCGTGATACAGGCGCCGCTGGACCGACTCGTCGCCGCAATGTGTTATCGTCGGTAAACGAGTCGCTCTGTCACTTGCTATTCGTCTCTAATTCTCCCCGGGCCGCGCTTTAGGAAGATGAAACTTTAATTTCGCCCCGGCCCGGGCTCGAAAACAAAAGCAAAAGGCCAATTATCACGTCCGCGAGAGCGCGCGGTGTCGTGCCCGATTCATCGGCTCATTTATTTCCAGCGTTTTCACCGTTATTCACCCGGCCCGTCGTGCTAACGCCTCTCGTTCGCGCTCGCTCGTTCATTCGCTTCGCCCGCTTACGTTATCGCGCGCAACTATCTCGCGATCGTCGCATTTCATTCCGCGCTCTCTAATGGACGTCGATTCCCCGTGGCCATCGTTGGCCACGGTTTTCCCTTTGATTTCGGAACCTCTCGCGCGCTCGCCAAATTTCATGGGCGGGAAATTTTTTTACGCGCCCTCCGGTCCCGATACAGGCATAAACCTTAATGGGTTAAAGTCCATCGGCGTGACTGGCTAGGCGACGGGTTCGAGGCATTAACTAAAAACCGAACGGACGAACGAACGAACGAACGAACGAACGAACGAACGGTTCGCCCGGCGCGGTCGCGATGGAACGATGAGAACGACGTGGATCAGGGACGCGGAGGAGATGAGCGGGGCCGGTTGGAGGGCCGTGACAGGCGCCGCGCGCTCGTTGTGTACGTGTACCCAGGCCGAACACACGTTGCTGGATGCTGGAAAATGCCGATCGCCGCGTTCATCGTCCCCTCGTGGCCATCGACGATAGTCGGTAGATGTGTCCGCTCTCTATCGTTTTATGAGCGCGGAACTTTTCAGTTACGTTTATCCTTGTAATCGCATTTAATGCGACGCTAAAAAAAAATCGGATCGACCGAGATGGGCGCGTTGGACGCGTTCTAATTAACGCGCCCGCGAAAATCCGTCGGCGACTCTTCAAGAAGCTATTCGCGTTGCAACGGCAAACTGATGCGCGTTGTTATTACACGGCGCGACTAATGCAATTGATAAAAATCGTGAAACAGGAGAGATGAAATGCAGACGGGAGATCAATTTGAGACAAAGTCCAGCGAGCGACACATCTCGCGGATCTAAGCACTTCCGAGGCCGCGCAATCGAGAGATCCGCCCGCGTCTGTCACTGACCTACCCGAACGATACCTCCGAATGACGCTACGAAAATCCCCGCCGCAGAATAAACGATAAATTACCGGCCGGAAAACTAAATACCAACCAAGCGACGCCGACCGCATATTCGGGGATCGGCGAAAAAAGAGAGATGGAGAGCGAGTGAAAGAGAGAGAGAGAGGAGGAACAGGAAACGCGCCCAGCGTCACGCGATTCACTCGTATACAGCATCTGACAACGAGAGACGAAAATCATGCGCTGTCGGTGGCCGGCGCGCCGGGGCGGGCGATCGTTGGATCCGCGGAATCCCGGTCGATCCGCTCGCTCGTTCGTTCGTTGGCTCGCAAGCTCGCTCGCTCCTCTCGAGAGCCGGAAGTAGCCGTGAAAAATTTTCCCGTCGACGTGTGGTGGCCCGTGTACGAGGCCAGGACCGCGCATTTCGCGGTGTTCGGGGTGTCGGGGGTGGTTCACCAGAGAGTGTACCGCAGGTTGGGTCACGGTGGGATGAGTCCTCAACGGTGTTGGACGCGAGCGCGCGATGCGGCGCGGGTGCGGGGAGGAGGTGGTGAAGGAGGGCGGGNGGTGAGCGGAAGGGGCGAAGTGGCAGTGGTGGTGGCAGTGGGTGGCTGACGGTGAGGGTATTTGTTGGCGCGAGTGGCTAGCCAGTCGGATTACCACCGGGAGGGTGATTCGAGGGGAGTTCTCTCGTTGGGGTGGCCGCGTTCGGTTGGGATGGGGTATGGACGGCGAGACCGAGGCGCGCGCGGGCGACCGGGCGGGCGGGTGAGAGAAAGAGAGAGAGAGAGAGAGAGATCGAGTGGGTGGTGTGGCGCACGCGGTGTGTGGTGTGGGTCCGCGCGCGCGGCACACACAGTGGCACTCGACGAAAAATGTAGCCAGAGAGCGACCGCCGCTGGAAAATTTACACGCATCACGAGGGCGAAGCTGAATGGCGAGGGTTAAAAGAGCATCACTAATGGCTACCGCGTCGGTTATTTTGTGGATTTTTATAATACGACTAGTCGGCTATGCCTCTCTCTCTCTCTCTCTCTCTCTCTCTCTCTCTCTCTCTCTCTCAGATTCTTTCCGCCTACTTTTATTTCTTTCTCTCTTTCAGATTCTTCTCTTTGCGAATCACCCTCGGTTTGCCAAAGTGGTGGATTTTCTTTCGCGAAACCCCATCGCGCCCACCTCCCCGTTTCCTCCACCTCGTTCACCTCCACCCATTTCCTCCTCCTCTCCCTCCGTCATCACCAACGCCTCCCTTCGATGTTTCGCGCCATTTGAAATTTTGCGCAGCTAAAATCACGCGATATTAATAATTCCCTATTAAAACTGTAATTCGATCGATCGTCCCGCGCGATAGAGTTATAATTACAGCGGAGCTCGCGGAAAGATAATTTTTTTTTAATCAGTGATTGCATATCGTTTGTCGAATGTATGTACCTACCGTTATTATCGCTCCACTCGGCCGCAAAGTTTATCGATAACGTTAGAGGCTTCAAACTGGTTTTTATGACGACCGATTAAACCGGCTGTTTAATCGAATTTCTCGCTACTCAATCTCTCATTAACCGGAACACGCCGCGTTTACAGAGAGCTGATTTAATAAAGTCCGCGAGTCCGTTTTTTCGCATTTCGAAATTTCTGGGCTTATGCGGAATGAAATATTCCGAAAGGAAGCGAGCCGCTTGACTTCCCCCTCGCGTATCCTTGCGGAAGCGCCGGTAATAAACATCGCCACTATCTCTTCCGTAGAACCGAATTGTTATTTCTTCCTGGCAACAAGTGCCCGAAGTCGGGTTTCGCGAGGTACGCGGCGTTACCAGCCGGCAGAAATAATTGCCGCCGCGTGAGGTCGTTGAAAATAATTTATTTCTGCCACAGAGACGCGTTTCTGGCGTGAAAATTGCGAAACGCCCAGCCGGCCGAAGGAAGGAGGGAGGCCGCTCGTCGAACGGAAATGTGACGTCGAATTATCGAAAGTCGTCGAGCAAGCCGGGGCAGCGACGCGGATTTTACCGGTTTCATGCGTCGCCCCGATAAACGATAAACGGCGGGGTTCACGCACCGAGCCGTGCGCAGGAAAATAATTTTAACCTATCAAAACCCCGTCGAGCACGCTTGGCGGCGGCTCTGATTTCACCACTTCAAATGCACTAGATTCAAAGAGGCGCGTACACCCGAGCGGTACGGGCCGAATAATTTTAACGTATCAAAACCCCTCGCCGAGGGCATACGCTCGCCAACGAGTCGGGTTTCGCCGCTTTCTGCGCGTTTATGTAGGCAAGGCCGTCGGAAGAGTAGCCGCACCATCTCTCAGGGATGATCCGCGCGCGCGTCTCTATCCCTATATACACGCGTACCCCTGCATACCTGCACCCCTATGCACCCGCAGCTTATACTCTTCCCCCTGTACTTGGCGACGTAACACGCTAACCCAGTGAAATAGATCGCTGCTACTGCTTGATACCGCGACGCGGTGGTGGGCACGGATAAAGAGAGCGCAGGGGATGATGCGAGAAAGCGCGAGAAGTGAGGTCCGGCAGGATGGACCCTACATTGCACACACACGGTGGTAGGATCGCAGCCTGGCCGAATCTATCCATATATCGCGGGGCCAACAAACCGACCGAATCTCGACAGGACGGATGGGTAGGCCGCGTTTTCACCGTCGCCGCTCCGCACACGCGGCCACCGAGAGAGAGGGAGCGAGAGACACACGCGCTGGTGCACCGCGCTCACTCCTCCGGTGTGTATATGCGCGCGTGCGGACGCGCCGCGATGCCACGGTTACTCGTAATGCGCGCTCGGCACACCGACGCGCACCGGGCTACGAGCAACGAAAGCTTCATCCCGCAGAGAGTGATAGAGAGAAATATAAAGAGTGCGAGAGAACTGAAACGGAGAGAGCGCAACGGACGGAGAGACGGGGAGGACGAGAGAGAGAGAGAGAGAGAGATAGAGGAGAGAAAGCGCGCGCGATACTGGCAGTGCAGCTCGGCACTCCGCAAATTTTCAACCGCCACCCACTCGACCACCACCCACACCCCCCTCATCTCATCCTCCGACCCTCACTTCCTCCCCCCGGCCCGTTCCTCCTGCAATCGCACCCCGCGTCCGCCAACCCCCGGCCCATCCTCTATTCGAGCTCGTTTTTGCCGCGTCCACCGCCAGATCAATGGGGTTGCTAACACGGGTAGGTATATATGTCCGCGTCCCCACCGCCCCCGGTCAGTTCAGTCCACCACCTCCCCCGGCTCGCCTACCTCCAGCACCCTTCTTCCACTACGCGAGCCCGCTCGACCCCTCGCGACCGAGCCCTCTTCTTCCCCCCCCCCCCCCC
>NW_014555944.1:638270-656243 GCF_001313825.1 Dinoponera quadriceps
CTGTACAGGGTGATTATAAAGTTCTGCGTGGCCGATGCTGATGGACCGATGAATGGATCGATTATTCCTCGATCCCCCCGGGGCACCGGCGATTTGGGACAGTCTTCGCGTAGAACACGGCGAGACATTCGAGAGAGCGACGGTCTCTCCGCGGGTAAGGTAAGATGATCGTTTTACAACGTAAACCCGTTAGAAAGGTCGCGGAGTGACGGGCAATTAAAGGGAGAACTGAGAGCGCGTAAAGAATTAACGATTTTAATAGCGATGAGCTTCTCGTCCGGTATTTACAAGAGACTAATATATTCCGTCGACAATATTTTAATATTTCATCGACGTGCACGCGCGCGTATATTTCCGCTGCAAAGCGAAGCTTCGGGAGTGCCGGGACTTTTTTGCCAATCTGTACCGCGGCGAGTCGCGACTTGCGAACTACACACGACAGCCGGACGAGAGGATCGATCGATAATTCTATTTCGGTTACGGACAATTACGACTGATTCGACCGCTAATCAACGGCACGGCGGGTGGCTTTCTCCCCGACGATCCGGCAAATATCCTCGGAACGATCTGAAAATGTTATATAGAGCACTGTGCCCACCGCGCGCAACGCCCTACTTGCGCAAGGGCAGCGTCCCCGAAACGCGGGACCGCGTCGCGAACACCAATTATCATCGCGGCGCCGATATAATTAGCGGGGAAAAAAATCGCCGATATCAATTAACACTCGCTCGCGCGAGCGGGGAGATTTTTCAAACGAACGGTCCATCGTCGTACTCGCGCCGCGATGTTAAAAGACGCGTCCGCGCGGTTCAATTAAATACATTTCGGGGGACCGTGATAATCCGACATCGGGCGGAAACGCCCAGCGGCGATCGACGCTATTTTCGTAGGAATAGGTGCCCCCGCGAGAGCGGCTTATTAAATTCAGGAAACTTAAACACCACCTGTTGAGGGTCTTCGTCCGCCGCGGTGTCGTTCCGAAAAGTCACGCCCGAAAACTACTCCCCGAACTGCACACACACACACGCATGCAGACATACACACACATACATACACGTTAGAAAGATTCTTCAAACGAGAAATCGCCGCTGCGATTTTACTCACGGTGGGTGTGAAATCGCCGCCGAGAGTCGGCCCGCCGATTTGGACGGCGGCCAGCCACTTGGAGAGCACTCGTGGTCGCCAAGTAAAAATGTCTCGTCGCTTCTTCCCTTCTACGTTTTTTACCCCCTCTCCCGCTCTCTGTCTCTCTTTCTCGTTTGCCTCACCGACCGCCAAATTAGTTGGCGGCCATCGTCGGCGTCGCGCGTGTGATCGCCGGTCCAATCGGCGTTCCGATTCAGCGGCTCGTAAAACAATACGCGACTGATTACTCGATAACTTTCGCGCGGCGGGCGAGCGGGCAGGACGGGGGAGGGGCGGGAAATGATGCAGTTGCAACGGCTCACAGTGCGGAGAACCGGCTTTTGCGATTCATATACGCAATAGAATTACCGGTTCGCGCGCCGTTGCTGTCGCGTACGAATACCGACGTATTAGCGCGAACGCGAGCTGCGTTGCGCTCCATCCCCCCTCCTCCCGGTCCTTATTCTTCTTCAATTATTACTCTTCGATTACACACGGCTTCGGTCGGCCGTTTCTGGAATATTCGCCACGTTGCATCGGATACCGCGGCTCGCGCCCGGAGAACTCTTGGACCAGCCGAAAAGAAGGGGAGGACGCGTGATTCGATTTCGAAATTTCCGAAGATACGAATGCACGGATCAATATATCGTCGAAAAGAAAGCTGCTATCGGGGACGAGATAACCGTGGTTATTCGCGGGGAGGTTGCTCCGGCATCTGGCGTGCATTTGTCAGGCACCGCCGCTTTCGTATTACGAGCCACGTGACCGGGTTTTTTTCCTCGCGGTGGCCCGACTGCGTCGAGGATGCAGCGGAGACTTCGAAGACTTCGGTTGACCGATTGATGAGATGAAGAGACCCCTGGTCGGAAGAAAAGCAGCCGACAGCCGCTATCGACGGCTACTTCAAAGTCTCCCTCGGGGCCCGGTGCGGTCTCGCGGAACCGAAAATACTCGAAATCCCAAAACATCTGTCAGGTATCACTCCCCCCGGTACCGCTGTGTCCGTGTTAAATCAGGTGAGCGATTCGCACAAAGGCCGACGACGCGCTCCCCTTCTCGAGCGCACCGCAGAAGTGCATCGTCGCGGAAGCTTCTTTCTTCTTCGTCTTCTTCGTGCTTCTCGTTCCGTTCGTCAAACGAGAAACATTCGAGACCGATCGCAATTTTCCTTTGTCGCTAATAAGAGCCGAAGCGCATGCAGATAACACGAAGCAACAGGGTAAAAGATGGTGCAAGTTAGATGCCTTCGATTAGAGCGCTGAGCGTTTCACAGAAAGAGAAAAAAATATTGAAATGAAAAGCGACATTGTACGGGGATGCAACGATGGATAACGAGATGGGTGGATTTACATTTTACACGGCCCGAAAAACCAATTGCGATCAAAATAATTAAAATTGGCGTATCTGAACCTGTTAACGAGACTGCCGCGCGTCAGATAGTTCGGAATAACGCATTAGCGGAAGCCGAGACTAAAAATTCCACACGAGCCAAATTGTCAGATTAAGAGAACAGATTGACAAGAATTTCAAATTAATCCGCCCGAGAGTGCTCGCTCTTTCTCTTTGCAGGTTAAATTGCACGCATTAATGAATTATGATTTGGAGTATCCGATCATCGCACAACATCCTTTAAACACGTAAATGAACGGTTGAAGATCAAACTGACCCACAGACGCACAAACAAACGAATGTTTCTCCGTTTCGTTTTTGGCTGCGATATTCGCGTCTTTACTGCATATTTTTGAATTTAGCGAAGTAGTATCAATAATACTTGAGTGAATTTCATAAACGATCGTTTAATTTCTCAAGAATTCATAAGTCCACTTACGGGCTAAAAGTAGAAAACTATTATCTCAAACTTTCAAAGATTGTATAGATATTACTGATGGGCAATCTTTTAGAAAAATTCACTTTTAGAATTGATCTTGAATCGAAATAATTAGAATCGACTTACTAAAAAGATAATTAATAATTATTTATATACAAGAACGATTCAATTCATTCGAAATATGTTTTAAGAAGAATAAAAATGAAAATTTATATATGATATATGATTGAAAAATAAAGATAACACAAAATAGGGATGTTTGCACACATTTAATAAAATCGATTTTCTAAAAAAATCGATTCAAAGTCGAATAACCTTACTAAAGATATTCGAGTAAAAAAGAATCAATATGATAAAATCGATTTTCTAAAAAGTTGATTCAGAACTGAATGTCTCTAGCACAAAGATTTTTTATTACAACGATTCAGGGTGTCAAAAATAATCAATTTCTTGTTTTTAATCTCGACTGCTGCCAAATAAAGGTTGAAAAAACAGAAACAATAGGTGTTTTAACAATGTTGTATCTTTTGTCGCGTACATTTGCAATAACCACAATGTGGTTCAAAGTCAAGTCTTTCGCATAAGCTTCTTATGTATTCAATTAGGATTAGAGCATAAAATAATTACTAATAATCAAAGCATTTCTGTGTGCAAAAGTCATAAATAAAACATTCTTCAGTTGAAGCAGTAACTCAAATTCTGATTGGCTGAGATCCTTGACAGTAACTTTTGCTTACTGTCAAATTTATTATCACTCATACGTCCTCTGAAACACATTCCTGAAGCAATATCCTAATTATATCAGTTGCTGAACCCAGTATAAATTCCTCATTAAAAGAAACGACATTGATGAATAAGAACATTAAAAGATCGAAAATCAGCTCGCTATTGAAAGAATCGATTCGTACAAAAAGCGACCAGAGAAAGATTGATGATTATTCTATTAGTCGTGGGCGATTCGATTTCCTGAAAATCGAATCGCCCATGACTAATAGAAATATCTACACTACAGGTACCTTACGTAAACGCAAAAAAATGACGAAAAGAATTTATCTTAATAGCTAACGGCATCTGAATATTCGGACTATTTATAGCATCAATTAACCTTCCATCTCAAAAGGACTTGTAGAAAGGACGAGTCCGGAGCATTCCTTCTTGTAGCAATAAATCTCCGCAACACGTCGAGGTCCGATCACTCTAGAATTTTAAGCCTACACGTGAAACTGCTTCACTCCAGTAACGGCAGATGGCCCGCGAGGGTCAATCTTTGAAACTGCACCGCTACACTCACCCTCTATTGTACGAAGGTGGGTTTGCAAGCGCGCGCACGACAGAGGTCCTCTACAACTTTTGCCACAGAGGGTAGCGGCGGTGAAATTAAGAAATCTCGAGAACACGGGATACGAAACGTTTTAATCTGATGCCCCGGCGTAATCTCGCCGACCAACGTTTGGAAAACAGATTAACTATAGTGATGTGCGGCGCATGCCCTCCAGGTTCCGCGCACCCTTAATCCGATTTGAACGTCGACGTCAGCTACGTGAAAAACACCGGATGGATGCGCCGCCGACGTTTGCCTCGCCGCCGTGTACACTTGCGAAACGATCGCGCGCGCCGCTGTTGGCGTCCGCGATATCGCCGCCGCTTTTCCCGACCAAGTTCTCCCACGACGCCGCTCTCTCGTCCGTTTTACGCAGCACATACGTGTACACGTATATATTTTTTTATCGGATACCGCATCACGCACGATTGCAGTCGATTAAGCCGCCGCCGCCGCGATTACTGCTGACCGGCGGCAACGCGAATTCACGACGGCGTGGTAAATCGAATCTGAAGAAATTCCTGCGAGATAATATCACGAAATAATGCATCGCTTTTCCGACCTCGTTTTTCCGGCGCGAGTCGAGCGTTTTTCGCGCAAAACGCGATCTGCTCTGCCGCGTTTTTCGTAATTTCGGCACAATTGGAATTATTCTCGTATTCACGGAGCAGTGAAATGTTTTGAAACGACGTGTAAGGAATCGTAAAACGGAACGAAACACGGGCCGAAATGTACACGCGATTAAATTCATAGAACGCGATACGCATAATCAAAGTGGCCCGATGGCTATCGCGGCTACCCGTAAAAAGCTCGCACACGTGCACGCACACACAATCGCGCGGTCGTCAACGCGCTCTCATCCAAAGCGCGACACGCGCATCTGCTTCGCCTTTTTCTCCTTCGTCCTTTCTTTTTTTTTCCTCTTCATTCGTGTTTTCATCTCGAAAAGATCCACCACGGCCGAGCGAATTGCAGCCAGACACAGCCTATACGATTAACACGTCAGAACGGCACAAAAGCGACTTCGGGATGTGTCATGGGAATCATTTTCTTTTTTGTTGCGCGGTGCGCAAGCAAACCGGGGCCTCGGGGGGTGCGCGAACGGACCCCTTCGATTATGTTGGCACACACGAACGTTTGTCTGTGGGGTACCATGATGCACCGCGCGCGCCCCATCGTTATGACGGGCCGTTTCTCGTCTCAGAAAAGACATCGCCGCGGACCACGAGAGTATAAGAGAGTTACGGCAAATGTTTACCTCCTTCGAGAGTCCGTGATACACTTGGGTTCGGTGGACGCCACAATGGCATCTGTGATGTAATCCTACCCGATTACTTTGTCATCCGGGCCGCGTCGTGCCGCGTTATAAAAGCTCGCATCCGTTATAATCCGAGAAAAGAGTTTAACGCGAAACTAAATATTTTCCCAAGCCCGTCGGATCTTCCGGGTAATGAAAAAAATAGGAGAGAATGAAAACGGATCTTCTAAGTCGAGGAAAGAAAGAGAAGTCTCCTTTGCAGTTTCGTACGAGAGGCCGCCGGTAGGGATAACTATTTCGGTAAATATTTGACCTTTTTTTCTGGAATTATATCTCACGAGTCGAGCGAAATACGGGACGAAGACAAGCAGCAAATAAAGGGTGCATAACCCCGAGCGCCGAAGTAAGTTCCGTCAAAGCCACTCTCGCGAATCGATATTAGTCGAGAGCGAAGGTGAATTATAAATTGGGCCGAGTCTTCAGACTTCGGGTTTCCCTGAAGCGCCATGAAATATGCAACGGTCTTAGAGGGTAGTTTCGATCCGGACGGCGGGGAAGGAACGAACGTTAAAATGGAATTAACACACCCATCCGCCCAAAAGTCCCGGATGAGAATCCACCCTAAACTATTCGCGGGGATCATTCGACCGGATGTCCTTTCACGTTCGAGAGGGTCGACACGTCCTTCGGGCTATGTCCCGTGTCCTTCGAAATAAATGTAATTGTCTAGAGATTGATAAGAATTCCGTCTCCCCCGATAAGGAGAGCGCGCTTTCGATTAGTCGACGGCGATTAGATTTGGAACTTTTCATTATATACGCGCGCATTAATAGCGACAGGAACTCTCGGATAAAATGATTTCGGACGCGATCTCCTTCCGTTAAAATCGCTTTAAATCCATAACCGCTAAGCCGCGTCTCATTAGTGTTTTACGCGAACGCCGGTCCGCGCCGCATTTTACGATTCTAATGATGGCCAGCTTGTTGGACCGAAGCGCAGCTACTCTAATAAAATAAATCATGCGCGGTGGAGAGGGACCGATGCTGCGAACAGCGCTGCCGGTTCAAATTAATCCCATTGTGCCTGGATTTGGTCGGGGCGCCAATTAAACGGATTATTATCGCCGCTACCGTCATTACTTTTTGTAAAAACACTCCGCTGGCCCGAACAAATGGCAAAATTTTAGATCGCCCGTATTCCCTTTCTCGCGAAAATGACTCGCTCGTGTATCATTACGCGAAAGATACGTGTGTATAATATTTTCTAAATATCGCTATTTATTTATTTTTTTCCAACACCTTCTCATAAACGCGAGAATCGTATATGATGTTTTCCGCGAGAATAAACGACGCGAGGCAAAATATCTTTCTACAAAACAACGATAAAAATGGAAAAACACGTCAAAATAATCGATAATTAAAAGCATCACAAAACTATGCTAAGTTCACGAGAGAAGTAACGAGAATTTAAATTTGGGAAATATCGGAGAAATAAACGCTCGGGGGAAAAAAAAACATACGGACGAAAATATTTTTCGCTCCGTCGCGATATCAATCGATAAATTCCCCAGGCTGCGAGCGTCTAATCTAACAAGATGGCACCAAACAAGCTGCTGAGACACGCCGTTCCGTCTGATTCAAGCAAGCCGCTCCTCGCTACCCCCGCGTCGCCGAATTTGCCCCTGCCACGCGTGTGATCGTGTCCCTGCGAATTCTACTACCACAGTCGGGAAATACACGGCGGGTCGTGGCGAAGATGGCTACCGGAAATTGCTGGGTGACCTTACTTAGGAGTTAGCGCTAGAACTTAAAGGGACGGAAGACCGTCGAAGGGTTATCGCGTCGCCCGGGGCACGAGAGCAGGGAAGGCACGAGCATTAATGAGGCAATACCGGGAGAGAGAACCTAACTCTCCGTCCTATCCTGACTCGATGAGCCATCCCGAATTACATTGTCTTCGACTTTACTTGATTATGAGATAGTCCCCTGATACCCACACGTGATACCACATCGCGTCTACTCGGGAAAAAGATTCTTGCGACACGCAGCATTTTCGTCGAGCATTGTAGCGTATTGCATTCTTTTTCATCACCGATTACTCGTCATTAAATTGACGCAACAATACCGGCGCGATTTTATCCTGTCTTATGGCGAGTCGCGCGGTGCGATAGCGACTGCAGCATGACGAGCGAAAATATATATATATATATATATTTGACGTATCAGAGCACATGACGACGATTATCGGATTCCTAAGCTTCATCAGTACCACGTGATGTCCATGTCAAACTAAAATTGTTCAATTAGGATTTGTCACGTAGTACCGATTCTCCACACATATCGCGTGTCTGGTTTCTCTCTCTCTCTCTCTCTCTCTCTCTCTTTCGGCCGTCTCAATCTCTCTCCATTTCTCTCTCTCCCTTTCTTCCTCTCTCGATCGTGCCTTCGTCCTGCATCCACCCAACATGGGGTCCGCAACAATACTACGTAAGGGGCTGCAAGTAATAATGCCCCGGGGCATCGATCATGCGGCGAGTGCAAGCGCGTACGTTGGTATACGGGATTTCAAAAACAAGGCCTACAGTCATCTTCAAGCTGACCTGCCCGGCTCCTCCACGAGGTGATCCACGTCGACGTGAGCGCGCGTAGTCGACACGCGCGCGTGCGGAAAGTTGTAACGCAAGTCCGATAAATTCGGACGGAAGTGGACGCATCGAAATTTTTAAAACTGCCACGAGAAAAACTCTATACCCGTACCGAAATCAAACTGATGGAAATCCACGCAAATCCAGACAGATTGAAATAAAAATCCTATCTCCATCTATCGGGATGCACGGGACTTTACACACACCGGGGGGGATCTATTCGACGTCGCTCAGAATTTCATAGCCGGGTGTTTTTCGTCGAACATTAAACAACGTAAATGTATTTAAGAGCCGGGCGTTTCGACCAACGAAAACTCGGGCCGATCAGCGGCGCCCATGGCGAGATCCGCGTTGCGGAAATCCACGTGGACGCATTCGTGTATCATCCTCCGCTTTGTTCATCGTTTTACGTGCGAAAGGAAGTCGAACCGTGCTCGAATCTCCGTCTCCGTGTTGGAGTCGCGGCAACATTCCGAACTTTGCGCCGTAACTGTACCACGCGGTAGTGCGAAACGGGGTAGTAGGTACAACGAGCCCACGTCTCTCTGTCGTCCGGTATACACTATGAAGATTTCACAGCGCGCTATAGAGAGCGAATCTCTGTCTGTGTGTATGTGTGTTACGTGGGCGAACAATGTATGTGTGCATGAGGGTGTGTAGCGTTCGAGGGGTGCGTCCCGAACACGTGACGCCTGATTCATACACAGACTGCTACGGAATCAATTTGTAATCTTGACTCGAATTAAGGACAGCAGGGGGTGGTGAGGGGGTGGAAGTGATGAAAAGGAGGAGAGAGAGAGAGAGAGATCGAACAGTGCGCAACGAGAGAGAGAGAGAGAGAGAGAGAGAGAGAGAGATAGATGGATAGAGAGAGGGTGGTAAAGAGGGGGACAGCGGTATAGGTGGATACGTTTATTGGGAAGCGAGTCTGGCATTTGATTCGAGAATGTGCCACGGGTATACTGGAATCTGGACTGGCCTCGTGTTGAGGGCATTATAGTCGGGTTGTAGGTTATTAGGTGCGCCGGCTAATAGGCATCGATATAGCGTATTAATGGCAGGTAACCGGACGGTGATAATGGGTATCAAAGGACAGTATTGCGAGAGCGACGCGGCCCGATGAGCGTGAGCGATGGCTTTTACTTGCCGCGTTTTATGGAAAAATATAACATAATGCTATTAGCCTGACGCAATCCGGATACGCGCGTCCCTAATGCGTGTTTGCGTTTTTCGAACGACGACCCGAGTGAGAGAGACTTCCATCAGCCGGCGTGTGACGCACGGTTGAACATAAATCCCTGAAAAATCTGTAATCATCGTCGAGACTAGCAGAATTCGAAGCTCTCTTCCCTCCCCCCCTCTCTCTCTCTCTCTCCTCTCTTTCTCAACATAGACGAGATGCCACAACGAGAGAGGCTGCGAATTCACTACTGATCATCCACCGACCGGATCACGATGTCGGATATGCACTGTGCGGGAAAAAAGAAGAATGCGCGAACTCGCGCACCGCGATTTTTCCTGACTCGCCGGCTTTGCAAAAAGAGAACGCGCGCGCAACACGGGGACGCGTCGCGCGAGCCGTAAGATCGTACATAACTCTCCTCTTTGTCGCCGTGCCGAACTTAACGTACGAGCGCGCTTCTGACGAGAGAAGAGAAGACTCGCGAAAGAGAGACGAGCCGGCGAGAGACAAAAGGGCGTAGGCGGCAGCGGCGGCGGCAGCGGCGGGCGGGGGCAGAGCGTGGGGCAGAAAACGATCGGGAGCAACGAGAACGGAAACAAAAGCGACGCGGGGCGATACGCAGTATGGCGACGCTTCCGGCTCGCTCACCACACACAATGCACTCTCTCGTGTTAACTTCTGTACCACGTAGCTCGGTCTCTCGCACGCCTCACCTCGTTTCGCCTCGTCTCACCCACGCCGCTTTTCCCACATCTCGCGCCGCTTCTCGTACCTCATCTACCCTCGCGGCGAAAGTCGTACATCCCCGTTTCACCCCGTGAAAACCCCGCGATTCCGACGTGTTGCTCGAGCCGCCGTTAACCGGAATCGAAGTCGCGCTCGTTCCTTCGACGAGCACACCATGAGCAACAAGTTAAATATCCAGGAATTTTCACTGATCCTCGACACGGTTACGCCTGATGCAACGTTCGCTGCTTTTTATATCGAACCATCTCGGTCTCCCCTCAACTCGACCATTTTCTCTCGTGTGAGAATCGAGTTTAGACACGCTGCGACAGCCGTTACGCGAGTAATGTACACAGAGAAAAAGATTTTGTTCAGTTTAATAAAATCTAATTGAAACAAAATTGTTTCTTTTAAATGGGACAAGCGAATTAATGTTTGATTTCTCAAACAATAAATATCTCTGCGTCAAGTGGTATATTCCTTTTGTATTTTCATTCAAATATTACAATGATTGTCACAAGCAATAAATTATTTGAAAGAAGTAACGCTATGTTAGAAAAATATTAATCCTTTTAGTGCCGAGCAAAAGTATCGTACCTATGCGAAGAATACCGAGCCAATTTGACGAATTTGCAAGGTTTGGGAAAAAGCTCATGAAAACCAAACTAAAAATGATATTTACAAAATTCAAAAAGCAGCATATTACGAAATAAAGAAAGAATAAAATAATGCCAATTGTATTTCAATATTTGTTGAAAATCATACGAATAACATCAATATAAAAAATGATGAAAAACAAGTTTCTCTTCTACAAACAATATTTGCACATAAGAATAATCATCGTTTGATCACAGTTTTATGTAGATCACGTAGTATGAAGTATATGTATTACATTTTTAATCATTTTTAACAAAATAACTAATATCGGACCTGAGAACGAAACTGTCCCGTGTCGAGTTTCTACCTTATCGCTCCAGCGTATACAGAGCCTCGACACCAACCAGCATAGAATATAACAAAAAGTTAAACCCAAAAACAATTTTTTAATTCTTTTGTAATGAAATTAGACCGTTTATAACGTTTTATAAATTTATTTTGAGATAGAGCTTCCTTGCAATGCGAATAATAAGACGTCCTAGGATACGCGACAATATATCGTCGTTGGCACTTTTCGCAAGCGTTGCGAACGACGATATATCGTCGTTCGGCACTAAAAAGGTTAAAGAACTTCTTTGTTTCAGCAAATCAATATTTAATGTGTAACGAAATTAATTTTCTCTTATTGAAAACCAAATATTGTTTTCTTCTAAATACTGTTCTTCTTTATCAAACAATATGATTTATTCTAATAAAACAACATTTCTATTTAAACAAAATGAAATTTGATATTAAATTATGTTGTTTATATTAAATAAACCCAAATCACACAACACGTATATTAAATCCAAAGAAACTTTTTTCTCCGTGTAGTAATTAGGAACTTCGAGAATAATTAAGGCTGATAATTCCGGTGTCGACGCGTCACTGTCGCGTAGTGGCCGTGCAACCTTTCACAGATGCCGAGTCATGACATCGAGTACGTCTCATAACGCGAATCTCTGTAGTCTTTGACACGGTCTGCACTAGAAGATATTAAAACAGTGCGACGCTTTTGCTGGGCACTGGCAAGGAAACGGAAGCCTGACGACATACGCGGGGATGTTTTAAGAAATTAGTCCTCGTCGTTGTGTGTCGCAAAATGACGCGATTTTATGGCCACGTTTGACCCTTTCGCCGAGAGTGGCGTTATTAATTACTTGTGTCGTCTCTCTCGCAGTCAGCGCCCTCCTGCACGGTAAAACAATACCGAGTTAACGCTCAAAGCTTTCGTCTTTTCGCGACACATCAAACGCTGCTAGTTGCAGATGCCCGATATATGTGCGTAATATGTTGAAATTTAACAAACTAAACACAAAAGTGCCTATCCATCCTATGTATAATTAACGATTCATTCAAAATGCCTTTATTTTATTTGTAAGAGATATACAAACGTACAAAAATTGCCACAGTAAATTTCTCAAACGTAACTCGGAATGTCGGCTGAACTAAGAACGTCTTTATATACCTCTGTTTACGAATTTTCCCATAGATGCAAAGTGAATGGCAATAAATAACCGTAAAAGTAGAGGAAAAAAAAGAGGTTAATTTAAAACGAATTTTCAGTCACAAAGAAGTACAAACGAGTCTAGCCGTTTAAGGGCAAACCGCTGTGGAATGACGCCCAAAAATAAAATTAGAAAAAAATAAAGTTTCTTATTACTACTAAGAAATTGCACTTCGCAAGAAAAGAACCCTTTGGTTCGAGATCTGGTAATAAAAATTTCTAAAATTGTAAAACTACCTCAATAGGCCAGTGACCTCCATTCCGCCAACAATGCTAGTCAAAGAGTGCCGAACCTGAGAAGCCATGAGAATGTCAAAACGGATGCAGTGGTACGCAATACGGCAACAGTTGTATGAGAAATTGTGCTACACATCATGAAAAAAAGTGTCACAACACGCGCACAGAGCTCATTTTTCACCGCTCCGAAATACGCTCATGCTCAAATTTGTGCGCTTCCATTACACGCGATACACTTTTTGTTCTCATGTCCAAAACAAATCTTCTGTTTCGGCCGCCGTAATAAAGGTCAGAGCTTGGTCGACGTGATCATTGCAACCCCGCTGAGCATTAAAGCCTATGTAATTTCGGAAAAGTTGATTTTTGACGTCACGGAATAACAAATGCACCTTGCACCTGTCGCGTTTCCATCGTTTCGTCGCGAACAAATTTAATTGTTTTCAACTTTCACGCGTGTGTAACATCGAGATCAGAACGTATCAGAAATATTCCGAATGTGCATCGCGATCGCTCAACTAGTAATTTGTTGAGATGATTTCGACAATATAACGTACCGATGGCGTGAGAAACAGAGAGGGGAAGAGGAGAAGAGGAGGAAATAGAAAGACTAAAGGATGATTGAGAACACAAGATACTATTGAACTCAATAGCGATAAAAAAAAATTAGCGTTTTGACCTTGCCGAAATCTATAAAGTCGGATCGCTACAACCCTTTTGCCATAAATCTTGTTTAGGCTCAGAAATAGAGATTCAGAAAATTGATTAATGGTTTTTCCTTGACAAGAAGCACACTTTTAGCGCGACTAATTCTGTTTAGAATTGACGCACAAAAGATCTAGAATTGGTTTTCTCATTTTGCATGAAAACCAATGAAATAAGGGATTCTCAGCTAACACATACATTTCCATTGGTATTTTTTTGGTGAAAACCGTTCGCCTCTCCGTGTGAACATACTATATTTATTATCCCTATTAACACATTTCGTGCGGGAAACGTACTTTTACGTTTTCTGCAGTCTGTCATTAGAGCGCGGATCACGTAAAAGTACGTATTTAGAAGATTTGTGCTGGAGAGCGGGCATCGTATAAATACGATGGGCATTGTAAGTGTGTACGTTTTTTTTTAAATAATCGTAGAACATATATTTAAGTGTAAAATAAAAAAAGTTTCGTTGAGAAAAACGAAGTAGTTATCGATTATTGCGATTATTGAGAAAAACGAAGTAGTTATCGATTTATTGCGATTTTACTAAATACTCCGCGGAATTCAAAAACGCCCGCTACACACGTAAGTCCGCGGCGAAATATACCTGCATGCAATGTGTTAAGGGCCACACGTACCTTACGGACCTTATATCCGGAACAGACATTCAATACAAAATCAATTTAAATATTTGTTCGAGAATTAGATCCGTTGTATCACAATATTTATTCAAACGTGCACGTTCAATAATAATGCAAAACAATAATGTTATTATGTTATATATAAAAATATCACGCGTAGTATTATTTTATTCCTTTTATTGTGCCGAATCTCAATATATAGATTTTTGTAAGAATTTAACGCTGTTTGCATTGTGATAAAAAAAATAAGCAAATTTTCGAAAACGGATTAATGCTAGTTTCCTTTACCAAGATGCAATACATCCTGTTTTCTTCTCCGAAAGAGAAAAATCTTTTTGAATATCACCAAATTACCATTGTCGAAAACGGAGCAGTGAGTCGCAAATAACCGTTGCAAAACGCGTGTTAAACGTTCGGAAGTCGCGCGCTGGCACGCCGCCCGGAGAGACCGCGGTAGCCTTGGAGGTCAAGAAACGCGTGCGGTTCCGGGAGTAGGGTCGTAGGTCGCGTAGTGGGGCGATTGGAACACGTGCGCGTGAGAATTCGTTGTATAAACGTGACGTAGATAGGTAGAAAGGTAGTGTGACGAGAGCGACGCTACGGCCAGCATGACGAGGAGAGCAGAAGGCGAAGGCGGAAAGATCGAGGAAGGGAGACGGACGGAATGGCACAGATGAAGATAGAACGAGAAGGAGCGCCGCAGGGTGACGAAGGGTGGGAAGAGGAATGGAGAGACAGAGGGAGAGAGAGGTGGAGAGAGAGAGAGAGAGAAAGCGAGAGCGTGCGGGAGCAAGAGAGAGAGGAGCGGCCGAGGTCGAGTGAGGTACGTTAAGGAAGAGCGGAGGCGCAAGCCACCCTTCGCGAGCCAGGCGGCAGGCAGGCAACCCCTTTCGCAAAGCACCCCCTAAGCCTGGTTAGGGGCGAAGGCGGCGAGCCGCGGAGGCCACAACACGACCGCCGTCCTCATTGGTCGACGCGCTTGGCCTGGGTGGGGCTCCGGAAAAATTGGAGGGGAGAAAAATCCCCTCTAAATAGCTGCGGCTACGTTCGCTAAAAACTAGAATCCGCTCAGCCGGCACCGGGTGAACGTCGATTCGGCTCGAACTTTGGAAAAGTTCACCGTGGTAGGCACCGCGGATGCGAAACTGTAACTCCGACGAGTGAGAAGGTGTTCTTTTTTCGCCGAAAAACGGAGGTAATAAGGAAGTAATGTGTTTATTGTTGCCGTATTCAATTAAGTGCGACTGCAGTGGATTGCGGGAAAAGCAGTGATCGCAAACGTGACCGATATAGTGTTCGCGCTGGTGTGCAAGTTTCGTTGAAAATTGGGCATCTTAATTTCCCCACCAAGAAGATCCGCAAGGATTTTCGGGAGGATGCCGGAAGGTCCGGATAGAATGGAAGATTATACCGCGATTTATGAAGCCTTACGAAACTTTCACGGTGATTTGGTGCAAACGGGCAGTCCTGTCATTATGTGTTCCGTGCTACCGCCGCATTGGAGGTCGAATAAGTCCCTACCGGTACCGTTCAAGGTCATCGCGCTTGACGAAATCAAAGACGGCACTATGGTTACTATCCGGGCCGGTAATGAAGACAATTCCTGCGCCGAACTGAGAAATTGCACAGCTATCATGAAGAACCAAGTCGCCAAGTTTAATGATCTCAGATTCGTTGGCCGTAGCGGAAGAGGTAGCTAAGAATTTGTGTCCTGCATAATGTTCCAGTATGTCAGCTCCAGTATGTCAGCTTTTGCATATAATTTTTTAGAGAGAGTCAGTCGATATGAAGCAAAAATTCGGATTCTATCGTGTTGCAAATAAATGATAACCAGTTGAAAAGCTGACAGCTCAAAGCAAAAGAACGCTTTTATCTTTATGTAAATGATTTTTCACTTGCTACTTAACGGAGTATATAGGAGAATTATAGCGGACAAAATATGTAAATTTTCCCACAACATTACGTTCCTAAGTTGATCAATCCTAACGGTTCAAATGAAACGCACGCAAAGTTGGAATTGAACTCCGAAGAAGTCGTTCAGTTAGAAAAATGTTATGTTGATCAAAAAGTTCGGTTTGTTTTTTGACAAATATATTGCATGTATTGCATTATATTGCATGTAACACAGGCAATAATGTTGATAACGTTCCGCTGCCAAAACATAGTCGAAGACAACCAGACGACTGCATTTGATTGATGAATTCGTTCCATTGAATGCAGCGAAGTAAAATTGGACTCAAAAATCGAGCCGAACTTTCCGCCCGAACCAACGGTAAATATACCAATCGCGAGAGAAAAAAAAAGAGCTGCATGAATCAACCGTAGTCGCTCAAATGTCGTAATATCGCAAGGATAGAAAGGGAATGTCGAAGATCTACGCGTGTACGCGAGAATTAAAGCTAATGACAACGTGTCATTATATTCTATAACCGAAATTACGACACATATCTCGATCGCATGTATTATTGGTAGGTCTTGTTTTGGTTTGCAGGAAAATCGTTTTCGCTGACTATTCAGATTAGCTCGACGCCGTTCCAAGTAGCCACATACACCAAAGCCATCAAAGTAACAGTAGATGGACCAAGAGAACCTCGATCCAAGTCAAGTATGTTCAAAAATCGTATATAAAACGAATGTAATTCGTTTATACGCAAAGATACGTAGTCTCAACTCACTTTTACTGATAAAAGAGACTCCAAAAGTGATTTAGAAACTACCTGGTTGGCTGAGAAGCGACATTTAGGATACTTCTACCAATAAAAGCGGATTCAGAATATGGGCCAACAACGTATAATTATCCACATTATTATCGCGATGGAAAAAAATCGTTTTCCGGTAAAGAGTAGAACGCACAGCACTTGTCCGTCGTAAGGATGTTAAATATGTTCGATGCAACTCGCGTAAGGCGCGCTGCGACCATATGTCGCAGAAAACACCGACTAGCGCGAAAATGTAGCATCGCGGGAAGAGAATTTTGCCGCGGCGAATTGAAAAAATCGGCACTCCGGACAGCCAGCGGATAAAATGCGTCGCGATCGGTTCGGTTCGTAAAAGTAACGCGAGCTACGAGGAGGCAGAAGTAAACTAACATAAAGGGCGATGTAACGTCGATCGCGGGATCGAAAGGTGCGGCAAATGGGACATTATTAGAAGGGGGAATTGTCTGGTTGGCAGGTCCAAAGTCGTCGGAAGCTCCGCGACCACCGTGGAATCCGCAAACGGGCGTCGGAGCCTCGCGGGCGTTTAATAATCCGGCGTATATCTGGCGGACCTCAAACCGCGAGGTAGTGGCGGTGCCGCTGAACGGTGCCTGCCTGCAAGCCCTCGACGCCGAGCGTCGCTCGCACGTGCAAGAGCGAGCGCGCGCACATGCACGCCCGCGCAAGAGCACATGCAGAACACACGAACACACGCACAATTGTACATGGCGCATGCACACATACCCACACGTAAATACACACGTACGCGAGACCACAAGCACGCACACTCGCACGTACACGCATTTACACCCACCCACGCCTGGCATTGTGTCAAGCCGCGAAAACGCGATCTTCGACGTCATCGTCGCCGCCACCGTCGGCGCGTTCTTTAGCTACCGCGTTTATTTTTCCCGAAACTCCGGTTGGTCGGCGTGGCCCACTAAATCGGACTGTTTATCGGCCCGACTCCCGGGAGCAAAGGAGCCGGCAGGAGACGCGGGGAATACAACTCCGCGGAGTCGACAGCGGCGACAGGGATACAGAGGAAGAGAAAGAGGGAAAGAGACGGGGACGCCTGGCAAAAGAAGCCGCGTTTACGCGTTTGTTTATCGCGCCGCATATGGCGGTAGCATGTGCCGCGCCACGAAAACCCGCGCCACGTCGTATAACGGATTTTATGCCGCGCTCGTATAAACAGAGATACACTAGCTGCTTCTCCGGATCGTCCGGGAGAGCGCTGTTAATCTTCGCTTTATAGGTCTTGGGTGGCCGTGTTCGTGTTTTCTTCCTTTTCTTCTTTTTTTTTTTTTTCGGCTGTTCGTCCGTTCGTTAGTCGCGCCACCGACTTCATCGTTGGATGGGGGAGGATCTTGTAACGGTTTCGCGCGTTTTTTTCATTCCGACGGATTTATTAATGCGAGACCGCGCGATATAAATTGAGTGAATAAAAGAGGGAGGGAGGGGGG